>NC_080077.1:23898763-24258071 GCF_949987535.1 Balaenoptera acutorostrata
ACTTGCTAAGACCTAGACGTAGGGTAAGAGATCCTGGACTTTTTACTGAGACAACTGCCTTTGACCTCCGGATAGCCAACCATGTTTTTTTTCTGCTGGCATATTTTTGAGTAGTACACTTATTGCATGCTGACCTAACTTACCCATAGTGATCATGTGTTTTGTCAAGTATCTCCATAAATATCTGTGGGTCAATCCCCTTTGGCAAGCCACTCCAACTTTTCTTCCATCTAGATTCTGACAGTTAAGTGCTATCACCTTGCCCCTCTTGTTTTGTGAATCTGTCATTTCCATTGCAATCACTGAAGTTAGGTCTGTAACAATGTCTCCTACCAACAGCACTGACCTACAGAAGGGACACACTCCTGACATACTTAGGAATGATGGTGTCTCTCACCAGTGCTATTTATATGATCTCAGTATGTGATGCACTATTAGGCTTTCACATGACATATCTTCTGGGTTTTCTAGCCTTGTATGTATATTCCTCTTCCATAATGACTTATATGATGCTTTTAATCCCTTTTCCCAGTATTAAACATGGCACTTTCAGAATTATGACCTCGTCGAACATAAGTCATCTTTTTTCATGTTTAGCAGCCATACTAATAACGAGTTTATACCATATCCTGCAATTCTTTCCAGGTGTTGAATCCTAAATCTCAAGGGAATTAATCTAAATCATTAATTATGCTCTTATCGAAATTTATGTTGTGGGCTCCTTTATCAAGACCTTTCAAAAGTTATTCCCATATACTTTCCCTCAACTACCACTGGGACATGCTTTTAGAATAGCAACTCCTTTGAAGTGTATTTTCATTCCTCTCTTCACAGGCCTAGGACATCCCTGGCTGAGTTTAGTTGCTATTCAGCCCTAGTTAAAGCCTAGTGGCTAAGAGACTAAGAGGAGCCAGATCCTGAGATATTCATAATAGGTTTGAGAAGAAACCTCCTACTGTCTTCAAGCAATGGAAATTTATTTCCTTCTATCAACTGCCCATGATTTCTCTCAGCATGTTATCTTTTTCTAGATCTTCACCAGATTTTAGAAAGCCATCCAATTCTTTCTTATTACTTCTGTTTTCTCCATATTTTTCAAATATCTGATTCATCTCATGAACTAGTACATTCTCGTCTACCAATTCATTGTTCCAATTCACCGTAAGAACCTTAACAATCGTACCATCACCCATGTCAAGGATATGTGTTTTCTCTTTACCACCATGACTGGGTCCTCATTGCTAGACTGTGCCAGGTGACCCAGCTCCAAAATAGCATCTTAACATCTGTTTTCTGGGGTTATTCCAATCAGCAACTTTCACAGCTTGGATTCCACAGGAAGCAGCCTTGAGACAGAGTTTAACATTCAGGATATTTTTGAGGGACAACCTTATGATCAATACCTTTGGAATGGAGGAGGAAGAAGCAGGATTGAGAAGAGAGAGAATCTGTTCTATAATGTGGCTTGACACCCTCTGTCAAATCCAGGGGGAGTAGAGTATTTAAAATGGCCCTCAGAGTTGTCCCATGTTAAACCAAGATGACTGGACCTTCACCTGAATCAGTCATTGGAAGTGAGCTGGCCCCAGATTAACATTGGTGTGGGCTGGGTACCTCTGTGAAGCTGAGACAATACTTCAAGGGGCTAACAGCCAAATGCTGACAGCACTCCCAGCAACTGAGACAAGATGTCTTTGGTGAATATCTGGTTAGCATATCTTCTGTGTCCACCATGATGACTGAAATTTTATCCCCACATCCAGTAGTACAATATCTACTAGATCCTGTTTAACTACAATCTGTTTACTTAAATTTAAAAATACTGTATCTATTGTGTGTCATCTTTGGAGAAATGTCTATTCAAGCCTTTAGCCCATTTAATTTGGTTACTAGTTTTTTGCTATTGAGTTGTAAGAGTTCCTTATATATTTTGGAAATTAACCCCTTATGGTTTGCAAATATTTTTCTCCCATTCCATAGGTTGCATTTCACTCTGTTGATTGTTTCCTTTGCTTTAAAGATGCTTTTTAGTTTAGTATAGTCCTACTTGTCTATTTTTGCTTTTGGTGTCTCAGTGTGCTTTTGCTGTCATATCTGTGAAATCATTGCTAAGACCAATGTCATGAAGACTTTCCCTATGCTTTCTTCTAAGAGTTTTATAGTTTCAGGTCTTATGTTTATGTCTTTAATCCATTTTAAGTTGATGTTTGTTTTCAGTATAAGATGTGGGTCCAATTTCATTCTTTTGCCTGTAGATATCTAGTTTCCCTAGCATCATTTGTTGAAGAGGTTATTCTTTTCTATTGTGTACTCTCGGCGCTCTTGAAGATCAGTTGACTGTATATGTATGATGCTCAGCGTCACTAATCATAAAGGAAATCCATCAAAACCAAAATGAGATATCATCTCACACCTGTTAGGATGCCTATTATCAAAGAAGAAAAGGAAAAAAGTTGGCAGAAATGTGGAGAAATTGGAACTCTTGTACACCGTTAGGGGGAATGCAAAATGGTGTAGCCACTATGGAAAACAGTACAGTGTGCCTCAAAAAATTAAAAATAGAGCTATCATATAATCCAGCAATCCCCAAAGAATTGAAATCAGGATCTCAATGAGATATTAGCACTTCTGTGTTCATTGTAGCACTATTTATAATAGCCAAGATGTGGAAATAACCTAAATATCCATCAGTTGATAAATGGATAAAGAAAATGTGATACAGACGCACACACACACATAATGGAATATCATTCAGTCTTAGAAAAGGAAGGAAATTCTGAAATATGAGACAACATTGGAAGGATCTTGAAGACATTATCATAAGCAAAATAAGCCAGTTAGAGAAGGGTAAATGCTGAATGATTCCACTTATGTGTAGTGGTATCTAAAATAGTCAAAATCAAAGAATCAGAGTAGAATGGTGGTTACCAGGGATTGGTTGAGGGTGGGGAAAATGGGGGATGTTGCTAATCAGTGGGCATAAAGTTTCAATTTTTCAAAATGAATAAGTTTCTAGAGAGCTGGGCCTACAGTTAAAAATATTGTATTATAAACTTAAAAATATGTTAACAGGGAAGAGCTTATGATAAACATTGCTACCACAATAAAATACCATTTAAAAATACTCTCTTAAGTTATACTTTTATGTGGCATTTACCAAACTAAACCAAAATGTATAAAGTAAATTAAGCCCTCAAAGACAAAAGAATAGTATTACATTTATTAAAATAAGGCTTTCAGAACAAGTTAATATTCAAAGGAGTTTTGAGTCCTCACATCATCTTTTTTTTTTTTTTTAATTTTAGTTATTACCTTGTGGTTTTTTAAAAATTTTTTTTCTTTTTTTTTTAAATTAATTAATTAATTTATTTATTTTTGGCTGTGTTGCGTCTTCGTTTCTGTGCGAGGGCTTTCTCCAGTTGCGGCAAGCGGGGGCCACTCTTCATCGCGGTGCGCGGGCCTCTCACCATCGCGGCCTCTCTTGTTGCAGAGCACAGGCTCCAGACGCGCAGGCTCAGTAGTTGTGGCTCACGGGCCCAGTCGCTCCGCGGCATGTGGGATCTTCCCAGACCAGGGCTCGAACCCGTGTCCCCTGCATTAGCAGGCAGATTCCCAACCACTGCGCCACCAGGGAAGCCCCTCACATCATCTTTTATACAGTTATGTTTTGTCAGTTTCATAAATTTGATGATATTAATTTTATTTAGAAATAAAATTGAGGTAAATTATAGGATTTTTAAACATTATATTTTTCTCCAGCATGAGAAGTGATGCTTTTTTATTTATTTGGGGATAATTGACATATAGCATATTAGTTTCAGGTATCCAAGATAATGATTTGATATTTGTATACATTGTGAAATGATCACCACAGTAAGTTTAGTTAACATCCATCACATACAGTTTTCTTTTTTCCTGTGATGACAACTTTTAAGATCTACTCTCTTAGCAACTTTCAAATATGCAATATGATATTAACTATAGTCACCATGCTGTATATTACATCCCCATAACACTTTATAACTGGAAGTTTGTACCCTTTGGCCCCCCTTCACCTATTTAACCCATTCCCCATCTCCCCTTCTCCCTTCCTGGCAACCACCAATCTGTTCTCTGTATCTATAAGCTTGATTTTTTTTTTTGGTTTTGTTTTAGATTTCACATATAACTGAGATCATGGGTTATTTCTTTCTCTGTCCAACTTATTTCCCTTAGCATATTGCCCTCGAGATTCATCCTTATTGTCACAAATGTCAAGATTTTCTTCTTTTTTAAAGCTGGATAGAATCCCATTGTGTGTGTATGTATGTATGACATTTTCTTTATCCATTCATCCATTGGTGGACATTTTGGAAATTTAAACATTATGTAAGAGACTTGAATTCAAACTCCAACCAAATGCATGTTTTAGTCTTTCCATTCACAGCCCAAACTCATCCTTAGAAGTGATATAAAATAATATAAAAGGTAACAACTGTTTACTACCTTTTCTGCCAGTTCTACTGTGGATCACCACTCACTTTGCTCTGGTCACTAGTTAGAACTTCTGGATAAATCACCTGAAAGGAAGCTACTCCCTTTTCACAGATGCCAGCAGAGGAAGAAATGGGCTGGGTCGCTCATCCCAATTATTTAAAATTTCACTAAGGCCAGTGTAGAAGACAATACTGGCATATACAGTACTCTTTACTACACTGATGGACAAAACATAGTGAGAAACTTAAATCCAGTTGTAAAATATTACATTTTCTAGGTCCAAAGGGAATATCTTTAGAAAGTCAAAAGCTTTACAGTAGGTTCACTTTGTTTAAATATCCCCAGTCTTAACCAGGCTCTTTTACCCTGGATTCCCCTCTTCCCAACTCCCCTCATCTTTCAGTCTCTATCACCTCTTAGAAACACCAACTCTATGTACAGCGTTTGAACTCTCCCTATTCATGTCTACTAGCAGTATATCTCTCTAAAGCTAAGTAATTTTACCTGGAGTTATAATGCCCTAGGATGACTTCAGTCCGATGGCTGGTGATGGTGCTGACATCATTGAACTTCACTAAACTTCAGCAGTTTAGATGGCAGAAAAGCAGGGGTTTGTTACTAGAATCATAAAATGTGGTTCTAAGTTCTCTTCACTATCTCCACACTGTTCTGAATCTTGGGCAAGATTGTACATACTCCCACTGTGGATTCTCCATCTGTGAGTATTAATTGACAAGATTATACATTGTCTAAAAACATGACTATTTTCATGTTGACTTAAATTGCTACCTAATTTGTCAGAACCCTTGTCCAGAAGAGGAGTCAGTATTGCTTATTATGATATAGAGCAGAAATTGTAACTTTTCTTCACACCTATTCCTACTTGTGTCTCAATACTGTCAAACAGGCATTAAAACATATTAAATGTGAGAATTTTGTTATTTATTTTTGCCAAGGACCTAGTTCTCCCAAGGGAAAAACAAAAGACCTTATTTTCCAATTTATAGGTTTTTGCTTCATTGTGAAAAGAAGCCTAAAATTGATGAGTGTCTTCTGTTTTGTTTTAGTATAGCTTTTACAGGCACAGAAGTAAGTTGTATGTGTTCTTACAAATGAAATGTAGAAGAAAAGAAAGCTGCTTAAGTCTCAATAGCCACATTATACCAACATACTCAGAGGAATCTATTCTTGGAAATATTTCTGAAAAATATATAAATATTACCTCTGAGATTATTCCTTCCTGGAATATGCATTTCAGGTCATTCACAGTTGGATGTTCCAATGTGATGGAAATGTGATAGATATAATGCAGCATCTAAGTAAGTCTTGTATTGCCTATCATTTGGGTCTGTGATAAATATGGGCATTTCAGATGGTGTATCATGTTCTAAAGCCAGAAT
Organism: Balaenoptera acutorostrata; assembly: GCF_949987535.1. Classification (NCBI taxonomy): domain Eukaryota; kingdom Metazoa; phylum Chordata; class Mammalia; order Artiodactyla; family Balaenopteridae; genus Balaenoptera; species Balaenoptera acutorostrata. The sequence continues at coordinate 23,904,640 of NC_080077.1, forward strand.
ACTTGGACAATTGACCATAGAGAAATCAGTACTTCAGAACATGAACAAATAATACCTTCATGCATTTGCCTAATTATAAAAAACAACCCTCCAATGTATATAAATATATAATTCCCCTGTGTATAATTATAAAATTATCAGTTATTGTTATTACTACTACTGTTACCTATATTACCTTTGGGAACAGTCTGAATTATATTTTCTACTATTAAGCATCTGCTAAAAATTAGGACTTTTTGGATGCAATTTTTAAAATTTTCATGATTGGAATAAACTTCACTAAATTACTTCTCAAGTAGAGTAACTAGAACAGAGAAATTTCTAGGATAATCTGACACCCAACATTCTATTAGGTTTCTTTATTAACTTTCAATCTGAATTTGTGAGAAATCACTCTGTATACAGAGGAATGTCTGACATTCCTCAGGGAAAAAAAAGAAGTTCAATAGCTAGTAAATATATCTGCACTCCTTTTAACTCAAAAATCACTTCCAAAGGAGGTGGAGAAATTGAAATAGCATCTCCCTTTTTATTCTATCCACATGGTTGGCAAAATGTAATTGTTAGAAAACAAGGCTGCTCTACTTGACTGTCCAGTAAAAGCCTTTTTGGACTTGGAACAGATTGATTGCTTGCTTTTAAAAAAAAAAATGACTCTGGCCAATTTTTTGGAAGAAAATCTTGGTTCTGACCCAAATGTCAGCTTTTAAATAAAATTAGCAAATATTTTGCAGTGTAGAAATAAAACCAAAGATCCACATTATTTCACAAGATAAATATTTTTTTGTCCTCTTTTAGCAAAATAATTATATTATCTTTTCTGGAAGCCTTTTATAATGAAGGGAAGTCCTTACCTGTCTACATTGTTTTAGTCTACAAACAAGAAGATAAAATGAATAATCTTTTATTTCCATCCTGATGTTTGATTCTGTAAAAACTCACTTTAAATGAGTTTGGAGTTGATTCATTCATTTTTGTATTGAACATACAAATTATATGGAGGTGGGAGAGATTTCACTGAACGTGTAAATTTTTTTCCACAAGATTTTTTTCTTGTGGAAAAGTCATTGCTGAGGAATGAGATATATTAAACTAGAGAAGCAGAGTCATAGTGGAAAAACTAGTTGATTAAATATGATTCTTAAATAGTTAGAAAACAAAGAAGGAAAAGGGAAATAAAATCCTTTTAACTTCCAGGAAACCTATTAGCATTTTAAATAATAATTAAAAACCACCAGGTAATGCTAGGATTAGAGATGATACCTTAGTATCAAAATAATGGAAATGGATATGAGGAAACAAGGGCCTCATGAAGTTGAGGAACATAGTCCAGAGCATTTAGATAAATAGTAGCACATCATGGATTAAAATTTTCCAAGTTCATTACTCTATCCACATGACAAATATGTTTTTTTAAAAAATCCAGTCATATCCTGATTGACTTCTGAGATGGGCAGAATGAGAACCTGGTGAACTTACTGTTTTTCTAAAACAATGGAAATATGAAGAACACAATTAAAATCAACCATTTCAGAACTCTGGCAATTCACCAAAGCCAAAGAATAAACTAAAACATTATTTATCCAAGAGAAACTACTGAACCTGAATAAGATGATGGAATCTGTGACATTTTGACATGAAGCTATTCTTACCAATCCTCACTTCCTGGTTCAGTACTGTAGTAGCTAAAAGCTGGCAGCATTGCACATAAAAGAATTAGTGAACCTTTTTCAACACTCTGTTAAAAGCTTCATCCCCATAGCGTAGTAAATACTTTGTCTGACTTGCAGATCTCTGGAAAATCTTAATTCTCAGAGTATAGTGTGATTTGATTTGATTCAGAGCTCAGTTGCAGTGGGCGATCTACCACCATGGCATTACCAAAACAATAGTAAAATCTGGCAGCATCTCAGCTGTCTAAAGCTATGATTTCAATTTTTAACATTTACTTTACATCCACACAAATTTGATTACTTAGATCTGTTAATTTAACAGATTTAAGTTACATCTTAAACTTCTATCTTTGAGACTTTGCTATATCAGTACACACCACACTACCTTACTTTTCCATTTTTATACTTTCTTGGCAAAAGACAAACTCTTTTTACTCTAACTTTCCAACTTCTCCATGCATTCAGATGGGTATAACTGGAACACACAGATACATACACACACATACAAACATACACCTATACAGCCATACTGACTGGCCTCACCTTAAATTAATGACCAGGAATCCCGAGCAGGTTGGTAATGAGTCTGGGCAATCATGCCATATTTCCCTGGTCCAATTATTCTCTCAGTCAGGATGACTATTTCACACCTCTGTTCTCATTTATCATCTTCTTCAGCCAATGAGAGAGCTTCTAACTCATTGAGAAAACTGAAACAGTTCAATGAGAATTTTGACAAACTCCATATACAAGTACCCAATTTCACCCACAAATGTCCACCCTCCATCATATTTCTATAGATGTACTATTCCCTTATTTAAAATTTCTCCCTCCACCTTTGCAAGGAATCTCTTTCCTGATCAATGGTATATATTCAGCAATTTATTTGTTATCTTATATCATCCATCTTTGTGTTATACGATTATTCTCGTCAGTATACAAACATGCTATGATGTCTTACATCTTACCAAACATCTTCCAGCAGTGGTAGTCAAGGCGCCATAGCAAGATGGTGGGAGCAAGATGTGGCACATGAAGCAGCCTCCTGGGTTGCTCCATCACTTCAGCCTCCAGTTTAGGAACAACATCTTCAGATTACAGACTTTGAAAAGATATCTGGTTAAAATCCTTATTTGTCCACAAACCTGATCCAAGAAGAGATGCTCACTACTATCTCCTAGCCACAAAAAGGAAAATTGAGCAGACTGTAAAATTACAATTTTGTGATGTAAAATTGGGGTACCTCAATGTGTATGACAAGATTTGTCAAGAAGTGTTCCCAGAGATTTATGAAGCTTCACATTAACCTTACACTTTGATGAGGACTTGAAAAACCATTTGTTATGTTGAGCAGTATCAAGCTATCTACCTTTGGACATGAAGGAGGTTATGAAGCCTCAGCCCTCAAGAAGACCATGAAAAACTCAGTAAATTAGGAAATTGATGAATTGTATAAGACAAACAATATGTTTCTCTCTTGGAAGAGGCAGCTACTTTGGGAGTTCAGTTTCTAGAGTAAGTCTGACCTGTGTAGTCATGACTCAATCTATATGAACTCATGTCCTAGCAATTCATCAGGAACAATAAATGAATGGGTGTAATTACTTTTTGAGTAGAAAAATAACATTTCCCCAAAAATTTATCTATAGATTCAACACAATCTCTAATTTTAGCAGCCTTTGAAATACAAATGAACCTGAATGGCCAAAACAATCCTAAAAATCAAGAACAAGGTTGGATTACTCGTACTTCAGAGTTTCAAAGCTTACTATTAGGCTGCAGTAATTAAGGTAGCTTGGTACGTGTATAAAGATAGACATATAGATTAATGGAACATAATTAAGAGTCCAGGTATAATTCCTTTTACAGTCAATTGATTTTCAACAGAGATGTTAAGACAATTCAATGGGGAAAGAATAGTCTTTTTAAGAAATGATATTAGAACAGTTGGGTAATCACTTGCAAAAGGAAGAATTTAGACCCTGAACTTGCACCATACAGAAAAATTTGCTCAAAACGAATCATAGACCTATATGAAAGAGTTAAAGCTATGAAAAATTTAGAAGAAAACAGGAGAAAATATTTTTCCTTGAGTTAGGCAAAGATTTCTTAGTTGGAACACCAAAAATCATGATCCATGAAAGGAAAAGTTGATAACTTAGACTTCATCAAAATTAAAACTGTTTGTACATCTAGGGAAATTTATAACAAAGTGAAAAGACAAGCCACAGAATGGGAGAAAATATTGGCCAAATCTATCACAAAGGACTTGTATCCAGAATATACAAAGGATTCCGAAAACTCAATTAGAAGACAAACCAATTAAAAATAGGAAAACATTTCAATAGATTCTTCATCAAAGATATATAAATGGCTAATACACTCATAAAAAGCTCAAATCATAGTACTTAGAGAAATGAAGATGAAAACCATGATGAAAATACACTACACATCCAGGAGAAAAGCTACAATAAAAAGGGCAGACTATATTGAGTGTTGGAGAGGATATGGAGAAACTGGGACTCTCAATGACTGCAGATGGGTTGTCAAATGGTACAGATATTTTGAAACACAATTTGGCAGTTTCTGAAGTTAAACATAAACGTATCACACAACCCAGTAATTCCACACTTAGTATCTACCCCCCATATGCACAAAACATATGTCTACACGAAGCCTTCCACACAAATGTTTAAAGCAGCCTTGCTTAATAGCCAAAAAGTGGAAATGATCCAAATGTCCACTAACTGATGAAAGGATAAACAATAGAATACTATTCTGCAATGGGCTAATACATGCTATAACACGGAAGAAACTCAAAAACATGTTAAGTAAAAAATGCCAGATGCAAAAGAGAACATACTGTATATTCCACTTATATCCATTCCAGAAAATACAATTATAGAGACAATGTAGATTAGTGGTTGATTGAGCTGGAACTGGGAACGATGATGACTACAAACAACCATAGGGATCATTTTGGGTGACTGTCATCTTCTGCAAATATGCACCACATATCTTTACACCATCCTTCTGATTGCTGAACCTAAAATTTTGGAGTCATCTTTTCTTCTCTCATTCTCCCAGGTTGAATTCATGAATTAATGAGTAAAATAAATTCTATTGAATAATTTCACAGTGGTTATACTCTATGTTCTAGAATAAAACTCCCCTTGGAAGACTGCATGTATAGTGCAGTCATTAAGTGTGTAGGTCTGGTACCAGATGCTCCTATGCGTTGGGTTCAAACCTTGTTCTGTGTGTGTTGGACAGAGGACAGTGGAGTTTAGGGGCAGGGTGTAATTTTACACAAACGTAAAAAGGCATGGAAGAATATTAATATGTGTAACAGTTATTAAGCTATTATTTCCCAACTTAAACATACTCTTCTATAGTGCACTCTGTGGGGTTAGTCCTGGGACTCTGCAAGCCACATTTCCTGGTCAGCTTTGCCACTTGAGGTTCTAACGGAAGACTGCATAGCTGGAGGAGGAAGAAGGGGTGTATCGCTCCTTATTTGCTTTCTTCTTGCTCCTTATTCCTGTCAGCATCACACAAACCTAGCTACATTATCCGAATCAGTAGCTGTTTGTTCCAGTAGCAACAGGTGAATCGATTTTGCAGCACCAGCTGGTTGCTTCCCCACATCATTCCCCTATCCACACACACTAAGGAGGCTTGGGTTACAAATCATCAGAGAACTTTCTACAAGCCTAAAGACCCTGAACCAGCTGAATAGTACTCCTTCTCAGATGCCTATGGCTCAGCTCTGAAGGTCCTCTCTTCCATGTGTTTGTTTCATTCATTTCAATCTCTTACATTTTTTTCTCTGTGTCCTTGTTAGCTACCTCTGTGATAAGTTGGTGTGTTCTTGCCTTTTCTGTTATTTAGCAGTGCTTTAATACCTAGTTAATATTTTAACATTAAATTCTCTCTGTAAAATAATTAATACAGTTTCTATTTCCTGATTGGATTCTGATTGATACATCAGACTAACATTATAGATAATTTCTGAGATGTGTGGGAGGAGAGGTTGGGAGGTGGGGCCACACAGGTTCTTATACTTAGATGCTGCTGAGTTTTGGATATTTATTTACTATCTCCAGCTGGGAGATATTTTACTTGCTTTCAAACATCTCCATGCCTCATTTTCTTCATATGCAAAATAGGTATAGAAATAGTATTTCCTCATAGGGTTTTTATAATGATTAAATGTGTTCAAATACATTTTATACAACAAGAATAGTGGCTTACAGATAGTCAGATTTCAGTGAATTATAACCATTATCAACAGAAAGTTGTTTTTTTATAAATATAAGAATTTTTTAAAAAATAAAATAGCCCATATTTGAACATCATAATTCCGGTAATATCTATCCCATCAAAATGTGACCTTCATTCAATTCCTTTACTCTCATGATAACCCATTCTTCTCCATTTTCAGAATAGAAATCATCTGAGTTTAGTTGATGAGCCTTTCATATCTTAGAAATCAATATCTAACAAGGATGATATGAGAAATGAAAGTTACAGAACATCACTCATATTTATGCAATCAAATATTCTAAACTAAATATTAGCTAATTAAATCAAGTATTATATAAAAATATAACACATAATGACCAATTTGGGTTTATTTAAGGACTGCAAGTCTGCTTTAACATTATAAAATCAACATGTAATTTATCAAATTAAAATAAAATTTGAAAAGTCATGATTATCTCAATGGTAAGAAAGGGTGATAAAATTCAACATCAACTTGTAAGTGGGCATTTAAAATAAAATCTAATTAGAAAATTAGGAATGGTAAACATATTTAATCTGATAAAATGTATCTATGAAAAACCTATAGTAAATATACTGAACTATGAAATATTGTATAGATAGGAGAATGTATCCATGATTTGGGAGTAGGAAAATATTTCCCTTATAGGATGCAAAACTCAGAATCCTAAGGAAAGATAGTCATTGAACTACATTAAAGTCAAGAAATTCTGTTCAACTAAAATTACTGTTAAAGTGGAAAATAGAAGCCACAGACAAGGGGCTTCTAGGGTTACTGGATTAACAAAAAAATCTTACCTAGTGATTACATGAATATTTATGATAATCTACTGATATGTCTAGATAGATAGATAATGTTGGATATATTGGATATATCCAATTTTTATTTAGTAGTTAAAAAGGTAATGTAAAAGTCCCACCTGAACTCAAGACACAAGAAAAGCATCTTTGGCAAGGATTTTAAAAGGAAGTGTACTGGGGAGGGAAGTTACCTAAACAATCTTTCCTTTGGTGTTCAACAACCTCTCTTAATTAATATTTTAAACACTTATGATGATCAGAGTCACTGTACTATATTTTATCTTTGCTTGTTTTCTGTCCATATTTTTCAACTTCTATTTACAACATAAATGGGTGTTTCTGTTACATGGAAAGTTTTGAAAGCAGAGGATAGTTTTCCCAAAGCACACGTAAAAATATACTGTTTCATTTTATCATTTATAGGTAAACTAGAAAATGATTTGAAAGAGAAGCTATGAAAAAATAACATAAAATACAGTATTTGAAAAAGGAAAACATAGCTAGGCATGAATACACGTTACACAATAGGTATGATGTTACATAATCATATTTTTAGATATAGTCAAAAGTACTTTAATGTAATATTTTTCTTTTAATGAAGCTGATGTATTAAGTGTGATGATCTTAAATTGATAACATTAACCAGTTCATTTCTAGTAAGTTTTGGAATCTTAAGTAGAAAGTTAAAAACTGCTAGTCAATATAAAATTAAATGCCTAAAAGTGGAAGTTATTTTTAACAATTTGTGGTTGTTTCTATATTTTTGAGTAAAATGTGAGCAAAATTTTTTGGTTGGCAATCCGTTTTTGCTAACTCACCGTTAATGAGACTGTATAAACAAAGATTTCAAAAGATAGGTGACCTCCACAGAAACAGTTATAGAGAGACAGCAATCATTAAACCTAGTCAAGAATGAATTACCAAAGCTTACCATAAACCACAGATTTACAGTGAAATAATTCTAAAAATGCAACATACTTATTAAAAAAGTGCAAAGTTTCTTTTAAAATCCAGATCTTCCTGTTAGATATATAAGGATAATTCCTTCTATGAATCAAATCTAATCTTCCTATTCATGAGGATGTCCCTAGGGGAAGAATGGACTGGGGAAGTTATGTTTCTGGGGCAGCAGGTCCTTTATAGCTGCAAGGCAGTTTAGGGAAAATTGATCAGAGTGTAAAACTGTGCTGAGTTACCTTAAAAGTCCCAGGTTTTGTTACATTGATGGGTTAAGAGTCATATAAGAAGGAAGAGCTAAAAGAGAGTTTGGAAAATATTTTCTTGTTTAGAGTGTTGATTTTTAAGTCATGGGTTTTCTAAGTCATTTTTTAAACTTTTATTCAGATAATTGACATACAGTAAATCACACTTTAAGTCTACAATTTGATAGACTTTGTGTATTTTTATTTCTTGAGATTGGCATTCATTGAATGTCTTAGGTGAGTGGATTTATAGTTTTCATCAATTTTGAAACATTTTTGTACATTAGTTCTTGAAATATTTATTTAGTCCTCCTCCTTTGTTGACTCCAATTATGAGTGTAACAGACCACTTGTGAAGTTGTACCCCAGTTCATTGTTTTCATGTTAATCTTTTTTTCACTAATTTTTTCCAATGTTTAATTTTGCATAGTTTTTATTCCTCTGTCTTCAAGTTTACTACTCTTTACTCTACAAGGATTAATTTGTTGTTAATTCCATTAGTAAACTTTTTACCTCAGGTATTGTAGTTTTATCTCTACAGATTTGATTTGGGTCTTTTAAAAATATCTTTCATGTTTTTTAATTATCTTCTATCTTTCCTCTAAATTCTTGAATGTATTGAATGCAAATGTGATAACTGCTTTAATGTTCTTGTCTATTAATTTTATCATCTGTGCCATTTGGTGGATACTTTAACTGATTTACTTTTCTTCTCATTATGTATCACACTTTCCTTATCCATTGTATGACTGCTAATTTTTTACAGGATGTTAGATATTGTAAATTATACCTTGTTGCATGCTGGATAATTTTTGTATTTTTAAAAAGATTCTTGATCTTTGTTGTACGTGCTAACTTAGTCTTATTGTTTTGGTCTAACTACCCTACCCAGTGACCTGTGAATTAAGAAATCTACTCTGGCTGTGAGAACAGGCATTGTGCGAGCTTTGGGTATTCTTTTCCTCTTTGATTCTTTTGGGTAGTTTTTTCCTTTGACTTAGGTAGTTTCTTCATATGTATATGCTGGCTGACTAGTACTCAGCTGAATACTAGAATGGAAACTTCTACAGATCTCTGGAATGCTCTCCATGTGTAGCTCTCTATTCTCTGGTTCTCTGTGAACTCTAGCTGCCTTGGTCTTCCCAGAATCTCAGCTCTGTCTACTTGTCTCAAGGACCTCAGAACACTGGAAATTTCATTTTTGAATTTCAACAGATTGAAATGCTCTTGAAAATATTTGCAGGTTTACCAAAACACCTGATAAGGTACTCTACTCACAAAAGTACTAATGGACAGAAATAAAATTTCAAGCCATGTGTTAACTACATTTTCTCTTTCATTCAAGCCTTATTGCATTAAATAAATATTAAAAATGGGTTGGGGTCTATTTAAGCTTAGATTATGCTAAAATATAAGGCCCATAATAACAGGAACTTTTAAGTGATTTACTACTATACCCAAAGCATATAGAAAAATACTTGACTCATAATAGATGCTCCATAAATATTTGCAGATTGATGTTGAGTAAATGATTTTGCCTTAAAAGTATTCCAGTTATTTTATAACCATCACATTCTGTAAAGTTATATTTGAGTGTTACTTTATTTTAGCTGTACTGTATTTTTCAGAATATCTTCTTTCTCAATAACAGCTCACAAACTTAAGAATTGACCTAATCCAATTTTTGTTCCACCTTATCTCTTCCATCAAATCTATCAAAACCAGAAAGGAACTAGGAAATGAAACATTCTTGTATGTGTGAGTGTCAAGTAATGAATCCTAAGAATAATAAATGAAAAGGTTTAGGAAAACCCTTAAAATTATACTCTAGCAGAGCTTTTTTTTTTTTTTTTTTTTGCCACACCTCATGGCTTGTGGGATCTCAGTTCCCTAACCAGGGATTGAACTCAGGCCCTCAGTATTGAAAGTGTGGAGTCCTAACTTCTGGACCACCAGGGAATTCCCTAGCAAAGCTTTTAATAACCTGGGAAATTTATCAGCAATATTGCAATTTGCATTTGTCAGTACTAATTTAGTTGCAAGTGACAAATACAAACTGACCAAGTTTGAGAAAAATAATGAGAAAAATGCAATACAGATGCAAGTCCTAGGTATGGTATTGAAATGAGTTTTACGAACTATTGAAAATTTGGAATGCTATCTTAGGATTTGCTTTCCTTGCCTCTTTCTGCCTATTAGCCATATTTGCAATTCATCGTATTAACAAGTATTGCTTTACTCTTTCTGATCCTCATGGTAAGAATTCTGGACAGCTCCAGAGATTTACAATCATAGCTTCACTTAATAAAGAGAGTAGTTCAATGTTTGGAGTCCCAAGTCTAATAATCCCACGGAGGGGCTTTCTTTGCACCAGGTTGAATTACTTGCCTGCCTCTCATCGTCAAGCCCGACAAGGGTCTAGGGTCTGTAGAAATGACTGGGCCTGGACCATCCATGGTGATGGGCCTCGCATCATTCACCAGTGTGACCCTTGGATTGGTGGCAGTGAGGATGCCAGTAGAACAATTGTGTTTGTGGAAATGACATGGACAGAAGTGGGCCAAGTCACACACAAAGGGATATGCTAGAAGAAAACCATGGGACTCTGCCGCATTTTTTGTATACATTTCTTTCTTTCTCTACCTGAGAGTGCATTGAATGTTCTGAGTCAATAAATACCTCTAAGAATTGGGAGTTTAAAAAAAAAAAAAAAAAAACAGAGTAAAGGTTTTGTAAAGAAGACAGAAACATTTTTCTCCCAACATTTTTCTTGCTGTCAAGGCATTTTACTCTTCTACCTGTAAATAATCTTTTTTTTTCCAATTTACTATGGAACATGATGATTTTCTTACATCATAACTGGAATTCCACCCTTACCTAACAAAAATGTTTTTACCAAAAAATTGTTATATTCAGAGGTAGAGTCAGTAAAAGAAGAATACTGATCATTTTCCCAAGCCAAAGGTACATGTTACTTGTTTAGCATTTATTCTGCATGTCTATATTAAAGAAAAAAGTCCTTTATTCACTTCTTATCACAAATGGCATCTGTTGAAGGTATGGTAGCTATGTTTGTTAACAAGGCCTATGAAAATATTTATGAATAATAATCAATTCCACCTGCTGAGATACTTTAATTCTTAGAAAAAGTATCATTTTATTTATGTGGGAGAAAAAAATATGTCAAGTGTTCGCAGCTTCTGCTGGACCAAAGTCTCATCAATCAGAAACAGTTTAGCAACATTTCAGAAATGGCACATATCTAGTTTTTATGAATTTGCCATATCTTTATGGAAAGAAGCATGGAAGGGAAGCTATATTCCGTATGCTTCCGAACCCCGCCTGCAGCTTTCTGAAGAAAACTTGAAACAATGTTTATATGAAATGGTACAATGAACACAGAGATTGCAAATATATCATGTGCAGCGTAGAAGGTGAGGATGGGAAAGTTCTAGGGATAAGCTCCTATAAATCCTCTGACTCTAGAAATGATACAAATTTTAAGCCTTTAGAGCACCAAGTGTGGGATTGACAGATTAATAAGGGAAACCCCTGTTTCTCAGAGATGTTTAAACCTACTTTTTCCAAATTATACTTATGGCTCTCAAAACTCATCACTATGGAAGGGGGAATCCCATAATATACCCTGTAGCTGACCCTCAGCCTACCACTTTCCTAAGAGTTCACTCAGCTACATGACTAGAAATTTCTCACCTGCACATTTCTCCCCTTTCTACATCCAGGCCCTTACATAGGCCCTTTAGAAATGGTGCCTTCTTCCTTTATTATAATAAAAAGTATTTAAATCCTGCCCATGTTGAGAGCTAAAGGTTTCATCTTACTTCCCCTCTGGTAGCTCCTATATCCCTGCTATAAATTTAAAATGTGGTATATTTTGTTTATTAGTAAAGTTAATCTTGAATACTGTGGAATTTTTTTTTTTAAGCAAATGTGAGGGGATGGAAAATAACAAGTTTACATATCAACAGAGAATATATTTTCTTGTTAAAGAATATGGATTTTCATGTCTGTAACTTTTTTTTAATTGAAGTATTGTTAATTTACAATATTGTGCACGTTTCATGTGTACAGCAAAGTGATTCAGTTTTATATATATATATATATACACACATAAACATATCTATATTTTTTTATTCTTTTCCATTATAGCTTACTGTAAGATATTGAATATACTTCTCTGTACTATACAGTAAATCCTTGTTGTTTATCTATTTTATATATGGTAGTGTGCATCTGTTAATCTCTTACTCCCAATTTATCCTCCCCCCCTCATTCCTCTTTGGTAAACATAAGTTTGTTTCCTATGTCTGTGAGTCTGTTTCTGTTTTGTTAAGTAAGTTCATTTGTTCTATCGTTTTAGATTCCACAATTAGTGATAGCATATATGAGTCTTTGTCTGACTTACTTCACTGAGTATGATAGTCTTTAGGCCCATCCACATTGCTGCAAACAGCATTTTTCATTATTTTTGTGTCTACGTAATATTCCATTATATATATATAAATAAAATATCTTTTTTATCCATTCATCTGTTGATGGACACTTAGATTACTTCCATGTCTTGGCTATTGTAAATAGTGCCGCTATGAACATTGAGGTGCATGTATCTTTTCAAATTAGAGCTTTTTTCTTTTCCCAATACATGCCCAGGAGTGGAATTGCTGGATCATACGGTAATACTATTTTTAGTTTTTTAAGGAACTGCCATACTGTTTTCCACAGTGACTGCACCAATTTACATTCCCACCAACAGTGTAGGAGGGTTCCCTTTTCTACACATCCTCTCCAGCATTTTTTATTTGTAGACATTTGATGATGGCCATTCTGACTGGTGTGAAGTGACACCTCATTGTGGTTTTGATTTGCATTTCTGTAATAGTTAGTGTTGTTGAGCATCTTCTCATGTGCCTGTTGGCCATCTGTATGTCTTCTTTGGAGAACTGTTTAGGTCTTCTGCCCATTTTTTGTTTTGTTTTTTGTTATTGAGTTGACAAGCTGTTTGTATATTTTGGAAATTAAGTGTCTGTAACTTTTATTAAAGGGGGTTTCTTCGGTTTCACTATAAAATTCAGATGAGTCGTAAGTTTATGGAAGTAAATTCTGTGACAGAGACAATGAATTACTGAAATGAACAGTAATTATACAAAATCACATTAGGAGATGCCAAATGAATGTAATGCTACCTAGGATGGATCAAATCCTGTTAAATATTTTAATCAATAGATTGGGAAGTAGAGAGAAACATATGCTGATTACCTTAGCAGATGAGGAAATATAGAGGAAATTGTTAATTCTTTGGATAGTATTATGATACCATGCTTTCTTGAAATCAGAGTTCTCTTTTCATCTATAAAATGAGATTTTTCTAAAGGAAAGAAAAAATTGTGAAAGAAATGCCCAGCAAATCTATAGTTTGAGTCACTATTTTCTCTTTTCTCCCGTGCACATGCCTATGCTCTCCCTGGCTGTAACACACCTGAAATAAAGTATTGAAATGCATTGCATAAATACTCCTTAAAATAAAAATACCTACAGTGATTAAATATTTAGGAAAATACTTTCAGGAAATATGTAAAAGACATTATATCTATGAAAATGGAGACTATTAACATAATTTTAGAACTAGATTTTCTTCAGAAAAATAAAGCTCAAGCCTCCTTTTTATTAGGAAATTAAGATTGAAAATTTTTGAAAGACATATCAAGATTACAGTGGAGAAGGAAAAGAACCAAGATTGAAGCTAAGCTTGTTACACTGATTTATTTTATCCTGCTGCATTTTTGCAACAAAATAAAGACTGAGGAGAGATGACATAGGAAATTCTTCTGAGAATATAAGCACTTTATGTTATAAAGTAAGTGGAGTATATATTTTCATAAGATTTGTAATGCTTTGTTAACTAGACCCAGAGAGTCAGTCTGTTTAAATTGTTTTAAAAGATGGTAAAACAAGTTCACACATTTTATTTTGAGACAGACTTGAAACACATTTAGAAATCAAAACATACTAAGGTTGAGTAAAATACCATTGTGTATATATTTTTCCTTATTCTAGTTGATAACACAGGTGGTGTGATGATGAGAAAGTATCATAACATAGTCATTAGTGGTATTCTGATAAGTTTACATTTGTTTAAGAGGACATTATTTAGACACTGGAAGGACTTCATTCATTTCATTTAATTCTTCCATATTGTGTCCGTCAAGAAGACATAAGATATAACTCTTGAGGGGGGTAAATAACTGGACAATAGAAGGGGCTGATTGTTTATCAAAACCTCATCCAGCATAAGTATTAAATAGATTTTGCTACCTAAATTTTATCAACTTCTCAAGGCAAAAATGTTGATTATTTTATAATGTATAACTTATACCAAAGTGTTTAATATATAATTATGCACACACATAGTATTTAACATATTGGCTCTCATAGGATATAACAAGAGAAAATATAAATAGAGGTTCACAAATTATACCACCTTTTATTAAATAAATGGGTCCTGAAATGGTTATACGGATAGACAGATGAATCTTGGCAAAATAGAATAATACACCAAAAACAAGCCTATGTGAATGAGCATCAGTCCTCTATATACACATAGCTATGTGTTCTTTGAGATTTCCTTTATCATGTGCTATATATGAAGAGTATAGTCATTGATTTCTGTTATGACAAAAACTGTTGAGCTTCCTCTCCTTAGGAATAAAGATAGAGTAGAAGTTGCAACCAAGTTCTATTTTCATGAGTTATTCACTCTTGGTATTTCTTCCCTTTATTCAACAGAACCGAAATTGCTTTACTTAACATTTGTGCAGATGTGCATGTCCACAATAAAATAAATTTAAACTACTGAATGTATTAAATTTCCAAGAAGTTTTAGATTTTTATCACTCAATGAATTACAAAATAGGATAAATTCACATAAAAATGTATATCTGAAGGGATTTTAAAATTTCTAAACGTTATTGCCATTTACACAATCCTATTTTTAAGAGGAAGACCATGCCTTAATTTTCTGATAGGATATTTCATGTGAAAAATGTGTACATAAAAATTAGTATGAACACTAAGAAGGTGTGTGAAAATAAAACAAAGTAAGGGATTATTCTCTGTTAAAGTAAAAACAGCAAGTATGTTTTTCAAAGACTAAAATTTCTATTTACAAGCAATGAAAAAACTAGATGTTATTAGTTTATCTACTATTTCTCTTCAGGAGTCACACTGCCTAGGCAGAGAGCTCTACTGGGAATCCATCTATACTCATCACTGAAATTGTCAAAAAGCTGTCAAAATAATATGCTGAAACAACACAGTAAAATTCAAAGAAACAAAAGAGAATTGTCTCTGAATTGGGACAATAAAAATTAGAACCTGGATCATTTCATTAGAGAAAACACATATTTTTCAGATGATGATTTCAACAAGAATTGTGTGGAAGAGGGCAGTAAGAATGGTAGCAAAATCATATACTAAATAACCAAGATGCCCTTCATTAGGTGAATGTATCAACTGTGGTACATCCAAATAATGGAATATTATCCAGCACTAAAAAAAATGTGCTATTAAGCCATGAAAAGACATGGGGGCACCTTGAATGCTTATTACTAAGTGAAAGACGCCAAATGAAAGGCTATATCTGATTTCAACTATGTGACGTTCTGGAAAAGCAAAACTATGGAGACAGTAAGAAGATCACTTGTTGCCAGGGGTTATGGAGGAAGGAGGGATAAATAGGCAGAGCACAGATGAGTTTTTTGGGCTGTGACATTGTTCTATATAAAACTAGAATGGTGAATACATGTCATTATAGATTTATCAATACCCATAGAATGTACAATACCAAAAGTGAACCCTAACACAGTAAACTGTGGACTAGTTGATTACGATATGTCAGTGTAGGTTCATTGCTTGCAACAATGTACCACTCGGGTATAGGATGTTGCTGCTGGGTGAGGCTGTGGGTATGGGGGGGCAATGGTTATATGGGAACTCTTTGTAATTTATGCTCCATTTTGCTGTGAACCTAAAATTGCTCCAAAAAAAGTCTTTGTTAAAAATAGACATACATACATATATTTATGTATGTCTATGTATATATGTGTATATGTATATGTACATATACACATTTCACAGTCATCACGTTAAGAGGTTTTGGAGGAAGTAAGCTGGGTGGCATGTGAAGAAGACGCTAGTTGATTTTTTGTTGTTGTTGGTTTATTTTGTTTCTGAATTTAGTCAACTGGGAATACCTACACCAATCCTCAAATGTTTCCTACCAAAAGTAGTATCTTCTTTGCTCTAAGATGCAAGACTACACTTTAATAGAGGACTTGAAAACTAGAGCTAAGTGAAAGTGGCTAAGTGAAATTGGCTTTTTGAGGGAGCAATCCAAATATTTCATCTTAATATTTTCAAGATAGCCTTTCCTAAGATCAAACAGCACATATTTACAGTATAATAAATATTGACATATGCAATGTGAATAATTTATTATTGATAACATTCTTTTCAAGTCTTAGAAATGGATGACCTTAGAATAATCAAATCCGATACCAATGAGCAAATCAGTATATTTTAGCTCTATATTTAGTGAAATAGTCTTCAGCTGGAAATCTGTCAAACTCCCATCAATAACAAAATGGATAGCTAAAATGTGGAATGTTATACATCAATGAGCGTGAACAGCCTAAAACTACACAAAACAATATGGATAATTTTTGCAAGCAAAATGAAAGGAACCAGACCAAAAGAGTATATATTGTATGATTCCATATTTAAAAAACAAAAACAAAAGCAACTCAATTTGATGTCAGGGTACTGGTTTTCCTTGAGGACGAGGTATCAACTTGAAAAAGGGGTATGAAGAAGCTTCTGAGGGTGGTGGAAATGTTCTGTTTCTTGACCTGGGAACATGTTACAGGAATAAGTTCAACTTGTGAAAGTTGATCAAGGTGTATAATAATAATATGTGCTGATTTCTCTATGTTTGCTATTGTAGCACTTTTACTATATGCTCAGCAATGAACTGAAACTGGCAGAGAGGACAAAAGAAGCATAGTGCAGTGTCTAATCTGGATCCTTACAGCCCAGATAAGGAGAGGAGCCTAACATGCATGGAAACATTAAAGGTTTTCAACTGGGAAGTGTATGATTAAAGGTCAAGTGTTATAACTTTATTTTTTGTCTAGCTCAAAGGAAGACACCACTGGAATCTAACATAAGCAGATAATGAATATTGGGGAAGGGTGGACTTGAAATATGTATTAAAATATAACCGGACAAGATGGGGCAATTCAAAGATTTTCCTTACAGTCCTTTTGGGGTATTAAAGGCAATAGTATCAACAGTTATCTGTAAGACAGTTCTCACTTGTAAGACATACTACTTAAGTTTTCAGTCATTATCTAGTATCTCGCCCATTCTGTAGTTCAGTTGGTTTGTGTGGCACTAATGAAGCCAAGGTTTAATAGTGATAGAGTTTTTGAATATTTTTATTTCAAACATATATGCTGTGTTACCTGTGAGGTAAATTGATTCATTATTTCACTGGACAACAACAGCAAAAAATGACTTGAGGTGTAGTTATGATGTGGTACCTATATATTCCTCCTAAAGTTAATTTGGGCTGAGAGGGAGTAGTGTCATTTTCATGTATAAACAGAAGTATTTGGAAGCACTTTTCCGTATCAGCAGCTATCTTCCATTTTATATTCTAATCTCTTTAAGGACAAATATTCTAGTAGTTTTACAATATTATTTGTACAGTCAAGTCACTAATAACAAATAAGAAATAATTAGCAAAAGTGACATTGTCTACATTCATTTAATGTGTAACCCCTGAACTGCAGTTTAGGTCTGCTTTCATGCTTCTCTGTCTTACCGAAACCAGAGTTACTCAACTCCAGTGACTTTTGCTGGGCCGTTATATTCACCAGTCCTCTAGTCCTCCAGAGCTTCATTAGTCACTTTGATCATTACTCATCCTCTATCCTGCCCACTACAACCTTAAACGATATTCAGACAAACACCCCACCCAATCCATCTCCTGATCTACAAAGGCGCACTTGGAGATATTCAAAATCAAAACTAGCACAGCTGCTTCATACCTACGTGCAAATGAACATATTCTATGTGAATAAGCTAAAGAAAATTAGATTAGTATGTAGTGAAATTGCTTAGCTAAATAAACAAATTAAAGTAACTAAGCATCTAAGTATGTAGTTAAGAGTAAGCAATAACAATTACAATAAAGTACTATTGAAGCATTAATTTTGTATCTAGAGCTATATGCCAAAAAATGTGTATTAGAAAAATGGATAATAGCATTTGGAGTTCTTCCAGTAACTCAAATATTCCTGAAATTATTATATGAACCATGTGCTCATGAAGTCATCACCAAACTTTGCAGTAAGTACACTGAAACTTGGGAAACTGATACTATTGGGAAACTAGGCCAAATGACTTCAGAGTTTGTTATTTTTCTACAGACACATTAATGCTAAAGGTGGTGGAGCAGACTAAAATTCCATCTTGGAAACGGAAAGCATTCTTTAAAAATGACCTACAATTCAAGACATTTTAAAAAATTTTTATTGGAGTATAATTGATTTAAAATGTTGTGTTAGTTTCAGGTATACAGCAAAGTGAATCAGTTATACGTATACATATATCCACTCTTTGTTAAGATTCTTTTCCCATATAGGCCATTACAGAGTACTGAGTAGAGTTCCCTGAGCTATACAGTAGTTCCTTATTAGTTATCTATTTTATAGGTTATTCAATATCAAAAACTCCTTATTTATTTTTATTATAAAATTTGCCTTTGTAAAAGGGCCTTATATATACTTGATTTACCGAGTTTTATGTACATGCCCAAGGCCTGAACCCTGCAGCTGCTGGAGGACTCTCTTGTCATTGCACCTTGTGTCCTGTACAACTTCATGAGTCCCTGTAATTAGCTCCCTAGGTCTGCTGTAACAAAGTTCCACAAACTGGGTGGTTTAAACAACAAATTAATTTTCTCACAGTTCTGAAGGCTAGAAGTCCAAAGTCATAGTGTAGCAGGGTTGGTTCCTTTAGAGGGCTGTGACAGAGAATCGTTGCATGTCTTTCTCCTGGCTTCTGGTGGTGGCTGGCTATCTTTGGCATCACTTAGCTTCTGTCCATCACCCCAGTTTCTGCCTTCATCTTCACATTGTGTTCTTGCTGTGTGCAGTTCTGTCTCAAAACTCCCCCTTTTCATATTGACAGTGGTCATATTGGATTTGGGGTTCACCCTGTTCCAATATGACCTTATCTTAACTAATTACATCTGGGACTACTCTGCTTCCGAATTAAGTCACTTTCTGAGGTACTGGGAGTTAGGATTTTAATATTTAAATTTTGGGGGGACACAACTTAACCAACAGTCCCCATTCACATAAATCATATCATCTCTGTGTGGTAGCAATGGACCTGTCTTACAGCATAATATTGATCAGAATGAAAATCATGAAAAAGGCATAGCACTCTGAATTAACTTTTCTTCACAGCTGGGAGAGGTCATCTCAGTTTATTTCTTCATATGTGATAGTAGCACTAACTTTCAGAAACATATATTGTAGTGTACTCAGACTCTGGATATCTGGATTTGAGAACTAGTCTACCTTTAACAAAGTAAGTGACTTTGGATAAGACACTTTTGTATTAAATCAGCTTTGTTAGAATATCATATACATACAATAAAATCCACCTAAATTTTAAGGGTAAAGTTTGAAGAGTTGTGATAATTTGTATATAATCACTAAAATAATGACATAAAATACCTTTAACATTCTAAAACTTAACCCCATGTCCCTCTGCAGTCAATTCCTTTTCCTTGATCCCCTGGATCCTGGCAAATGCTGATCTGTCTTCTATGACTATAGTTTTGCATTTCCTAGAAATTCATGTAAATATATGCATAAAATATATAATCTTTTCTCAGTGGCTTCTTTGATTTAATGTATTCCTTTTGTTATTAATCCATGTGGCTGCACGTTTCAGTAGGCGATTCTTTTTAATGATGGGTAGTATTCCATTGTATAGGTATATCACAATTTAGATATATTATGATGGACATTTGGGTTCTTTTCAGTTGGAGATTATTATAGATAAAGCAAACATGAATAACTAGGTACACGCCTTTGTATTTAAGTTTTTATTTATTTTTAGTAATTACCTAGGAGTGGCATTGTTGGTCATTGGACAAATATATACTTAACTTTATAGGAAATATCCAAGTTGCTTTACAAATTGTTTGTACCATTTTGCATTCTCATTGACAATATATGAGAATTCCAGTTGCTCTATTTTCTCACTTACACTGTCAATTTTTCTAATTTTCATTGTTGAAGAGTGTAATGGTATATCATTGCATGGCTTCAATTTGCATTTCCCTAATGATCAATGATATTATGCATCTTTTTATGAGCTTATTGGTCATTTGCAGATCGTCTTTGGTAAAGCACTAATTTTCTTCAAATAATTTGCCCACTTCTTGACTGGGTTATTTGGTTTCTTGTAGACGTATAAATCTATTTTATCTTCTGGATATGGTGAATCGAATTGATCATTTTCAAAATATTAAGCTAACCTTGCATTTCTGGAATAAGTTACACTTCTTCATAATATAGCATTCGTTTTATGTATTGGTGGATTCAATTTGCTGATATTGTATTAAGGTATTTTGTGTCTATATTCAATGAGGGATATCAGTTTGTATTCTTTTTTCCCCCCGTAAAGTTTTTGTCTTGTATCAGTGCAATGCTGGCTTCACAAAATGAATTGGGAAGTTTCCCTTTTCTTGTATTTACTAGAACAGATTATGTAGAATAGGTATTATTTCCTTCTTAAGTATTCTGATGAATTTATAAAATAAAGCTATCTAGGCCCTATGTTTTCCCTGTGAGAAGGTTTTTATCTACATATTCCATTTCTTTAATACATATAAGGTTTTAGTTTATCTATTTCATTTTGTAATTTTTATAATATGTATCTTTCAAGGAATTTGTCAATTTCTTTTAAATTAATTAATTTATTGACATAAAATTTGTATCATTCCCTTATGGTCTTTTAATGTCTATATACTCTGAACTGAAAGTCCCTCTTTCATTCCCAATATTGGTAAATTTCATCTTCTGCCTTTTTTCATGGTCAGATGGACTGAAGTTTTATTAATTCTATTGATCTTCTCAAGGATCCAGATTTAGATTAATTTATATTCTCTATTGGTTTTGTTTTTGTTTTATTTAAAATTTCATGATCTCGTGTTCTTTACTATATTCTTCCTTCTGTTTATTTGGATTTAACTTCTATTTACTTAGTTTCTTGAGGTAGAAAAATTACTTTTTTTCCTCTTATGTTATCTTCCATAAGTTTTATTATTTAATTTGTTATTGTAGATAGTTGATATATAATATTATTTAAGTTATGGGTGAACAATATAGTGCTTCACCATGTTAAATTTTATACTCCATTTATAGTTATTATAAAATATTTGCTTTATTCCCTGTGTTGTACAATATATCCTTCTGGCTTATTTTGTACATAATAGTTTGTACTGCTTAATCCCCTATCCCTATATTGCACTCCCCCCTTCCTTTCCTCACTGGTAACCACTAGTTTGCTCTCTATATCTGGGAGTCCGCTTCATTTTTGTTATATTCACTAGTTTGTTGTATTTTTTTTTAGATTCCACGTATAAGTAATGTAATACAGTATTTGACTTATTTCACTTAGCATAATGCTCTCCAAGTTCATCCATGTTCCTGCAAATGGCAAAATGTCATTCTTTTTATATGGTTTAGTAGTATTCCATTGTGTGTGTGTGTGTGTGTGTGTGTGTGTGTGTGTGTGTGTATATATATATATATATATATATATACACACACACATATATATATATACATACACCACATCTTTATCCATTCATCTGTTGATTGACACTTAGGTCCCTTCTATACCTTGGCAATTGTAAATAGTGATGAGCATTGGAATGTGTGTATCTTTTTGAATTAATGTTTTTGTTTTTTTCAGAGCTATTCCCAGGAGTGAATTGCTGGGTCATATGGCAGTTCTACTTCTGGTTTTTTGAGAAACCTCTTTACTGTTTTCCACAGTGGCTGCATCAATTTACATTCCCATCAACAGTGTACAAGGATTCCATTTTGTTCACATCCTCATCAACATGTGTTATTTGTGTTCTTTTTTTTTTTAAATAAATTTATTTATTTATTTTTGGCTGTGTTGGATCTTCGTTTCTGTGCGAGGGCTTTCTCCAGTTGCGGCGAGCGGGGGCCACTCTTTATCGCGGTGTGCGGGCCTCTCACTGTCGCGGCCTCTCCTGTTGCAGAGCACAGGCTCCAGATGCGCAGGCTCAGTAGTTGTGGCTCACGGGCCTAGCCGCTCCGCGGCATGTGGGATCTTACCAGACCGGGGCACAAACCCGTGTCCCCTGCATTGGCAGGTGGATTACTAACCGCTGCGCCACCAGGGAAGCCCCTTGTGTTCTTTTTGATGATAGCCATTCTGACAGGTGTGAGGTGATATCTCATTATGGTTTTAATTTACATTTTCTTAGGATTAGCGATGTTGAGCATCTTTTCATGTGCCCATTGGCCATCTGCATTTCCTCTTTTGAAATATGTCTATTCAGTTCTGCCCATTTTTTAATTCGGTTATTTGTTTTTTGTATGTTGAGTTGTATGAGCTGTTTATATATGTTGGATATTAATCTCTTATGGGTCATATAATTTGCAAATATCTTCTCCCATTCAGTAGGTTGTCTTTTTGTTTTTTCCATGGTTTCCTCTGCTGTATGAAAGCTTTTACATTTAATTAGGTCCCACTTGTTTATTCTTGCTTTTATTTCCTTTGCTTTAGGAGACAGATCCAAAAAAATATTGCTATTGCTATGATTCATGTCAAAGAGTGTTCTGCCCATGTTTTCCTCTAGGAGTTTTATGGTTTCAGGTCTCACATTTAGGTCTTTAATCCAATTTTATTTTGTTTTTTATATGGTGTTAGAGAATGTTCTAATTTCATTGTTTTATGTGTAGCTGTCCATTTTTCCCAGCATCAATTTTTGAAGAGACTGTATTTTCTCCATTGTAATTCTTGTCTCCTTTGTCATAGGTTAATTGGCTGTAAGTGTGTGGGTTTATTTCTGGGTTCTCTATTCTGTTCCATTGATCTGTGTGTCTTTTTTTGTGCCAGTACCATCCTATTTTGATTACTGTAGCTCTGTAGTATAGTTTGAAGTCAGGAGGCATGACTCCTCCAGCTATTTTCTTTCTCAAGATTGTTTTGGCTATTCGGGATCTTTTGTTTCCGTACAAATTTTAATATTATTTGTTTTAGTTCTGTGAAAAATGCCATTGCTATTTTGATTGGGATCGCACTGAATCTGTGGATTGCTTTGGGTAGTATGGTAATTTTAACAATATTAATTCTTCCAATCCAAGAACAGTGTATATCTTTCCATCTGGTTGTGTTGTCTTCAAATTCTTTCATCAGTGTCTTAGTTTTACAAGTAAGAGTCTTTTACATCCTTAGGTAGGATTATTCCTAGGTATTTTATTCTTTTTTTTTTTTAAGATTATCAGATATTTTCCATATTGTTTGCATATTTTGAGCCTTGTACAAGAAATCTTTCTGTACACCAAAGTCATAACAAATTCTACTGGAGTGGTTCTTTTTTTTTCCGTTTTTTTTTTTTTTTTTAAACATCTTTATTGGAGTATAATTGCTTTACAATGTTGTGTGAGTTTCTGATGTATAGCAAAGTGAATCAGCTATATGTATACATATATCACCATACCCCCTCCCTCTTGCATATCCCTCCTACCCTCCCTATCCCACCCCTCTATGTGGTCACAAAGCAACGAGCTGATCTCCCTGTGCTATGCGGTTGCTTCCCAATAGCTATCTATTTAACATTTGGTAGTGTATATATGTCAATGCCACTATCTTACTTCATCCCAGCTTACCCTTCACCCTCCCCGTGTTGACAAGTCCATTCTCTATGTCTGCATCTTTATTCCTGTCCTGCCCCTAGGTTCTTCAGAACCTTTTTTTTTTTTTTTAGATTCCATATATATGTGTTAGCATACGGTATTTGTTTTTATCCTTCTGACATACTTCACTCTCTATGACAAACTCTAGTCCATCCACCTCACTACAAAAAAAAAAACCCAATTTCATTCCTTTTTTATGGCTGAGTAATATTCCATTGTGTATATGTGCCACATCTTCTTTATCCATTCATCTGTGGATGGACACTTAGGTTGCTTCCATGTCCTGGCTATTGTAAATAGTGCTGCAGTGAACATTGTGGTACATGACTCTATTTTTTTTTTTAACATCTTTATTGAAGTATAATTGCCTTACAATAGTGTGTTAGCTTCTGCTTTATAACAAAGTGAATCAGTTATACATATACAATATGTTCCCATTTCTCTTCCCTCTAGCATCTCCCTCCCTCCCACCCTCCCCATCCCACCCCTCTAGGTGGTCACAAAGCACCGAGCTGATCTCCCTGTGCTATGCGGCTGCTTCCCACTAGTTATCTATTTTACATTTGGTAGTGTATATATGTCCATGACACTCTCTTACCCTGTCACATCTCACCCCACCCCCTCCCCATATCCTCAAGTCCATTCTCTAGTAGGTCTGTGTCTTTATTCCCGTCTTGCCACTAGGTTCTTCCTGGCCTTTTTTTTTTTTTTTTTTTTTTTTCCCCTTAGATTCCGTATATATGTGTTAGCATACTGTATTTGTTTTTCTCTTTCTGACTTACTTCACTCTGTATGACAGACTCTAACTCCATCCACCTCATTACAAATACCTCCATTTCATTTCTTTTGATGGCTGAGTAATATTCCTTTGTATATATGTGCCACATCTTCTTTATCCATTCATCTGTCGATGGACATTTAGGTTGCTTCCATGTCCTGGCTATTGTAAATAGAGCTGCAATGAACATTTTGGTACATGACTCTTTTTGACCTATGGTTTTCTCAGGGTATATGCCCAGTAGTGGGATTGCTGGGTCGTATGGTAGTTCTATTTGTAGTTTTTTAAGGAACCTCCATACTGTTCTCCATAGTGGCTGTATCAATTTACATTCCCACCAACAGTGCAAGAGTGTTCCCTTTTCTCCACACCCTCTCCAGCATTTATTGTTTCTAGATTTTTTGATGATGGCCATTCTGACCGGTGTGAGATGATATCTCATTGTAGTTTTGATTTGCATTTCTCTAATGATTAATGATGTTGAGCATTCTTTCATGTGTCTGTAGGCCATCTGTATATCTTCTTTGGAGAAATGTCTATTTAGATCTTCTGCCCATTTTTGGATTGGGTTGTTCGTTTTTTTATTATTGAGCTGCATGAGCTGCTTGTAAATCTTGGAGATTAATCCTTTGTCAGTTGCTTCATTTGCAAATATTTTCTCCCATTCTGAGGGTTGTCTTTTGGTCTTGTTTATGGTTTCCTTTGCTGTGCAAAAGCTTTTAAGTTTCATTAGGTCCCATTTGTTTATTTGTGTTCTTATTTCCATTTCTCTGGGAGCTGGGTCAAAAAGAATCTTGCTGTGATGTATGTCATAGAGTGTTCTGCCTATGTTTTCCTCTAAGAGTTTGATAGTGTCTGCCCTTACACTTAGGTCTTTAATCCATTTTGAGTTTATTTTTGTGCATGGTGTCAGGGAGTGTTCTAATTTCATACTTTTACATGTTCCTGTCCAATTTTCCCAGCACCACTTATTGAAGAGGCTGTCTTTTCTCCACTGTATATGCTTGCCTCCTTTATCAAAGATAAGTTGACCATATGTGTGTGGGTTTATCTCTGGGCTTTCTATCCTGTTCCATTGATCTATATTTCTGTTTTTGTGCCAGTACCAAACTGTCTTGATTACTGTAGCTTTGTAATATAGTCTGAAGTCAGGGAGCCTGATTCCCCCAGCTCCATTTTTCGTTCTCAAGATTGCTTTGGCTATTCGGGGTCTTTTGTGTTTCCATACAAATTGTGAAATTTTTTGTTCTAGTTCTGTGAAAAATGCCAGTGGTAGTTTGATAGGGATTGCATTGAATCTGTAGATTGCTTTGGGTAGTAGAGTCATTTTCACAATGTTGATTCTTCCAATCCAGGAACATGGTATATCTCTCCATCTATTTGTATCGTCTTTAATTTCTTTCATCAGTGTCTTATAATTTTCTGCATACAGGTCTTTTGTCTCCTTAGGTAGGTTTATTCCTAGATATTTTATTCTTTTTGTTGCAATGGTAAATGGGAGTGTTTTCTTAATTTCACTTTCAGATTTTTCGTCATTAGTGTATAGAAATGCAAGAGATTTCTGTGCATTAATTTTTTTATCCTGCTACTTTACCAAATTCATTGATTAGCTCTAGGAGTTTTCTGGTAGCATCTTTAGGATTCTCTATGTATAGTATCATGTCATCTGCAAATAGTGACAGCTTTACTTCTTCTTTTCCGATTTGGATTCCTTTTATTTCTTTGTCTTCTCTGATTGCTGTGGCTAACACTTCCAAAACTATGTTGAATAATAGTGGTGAGAGTGGGCAACCTTGTCTTGTTCCTGATCTTAGTGGAAATGGTTTCAGTTTTTCACCATTGAGGACAATGTTGGCTGTGGGTTTGTCATATATGGCCTTTATTATGTTGAGGAAAGTTCCCTCTATGCCTACTTTCTGCAGGGCTTTTATCATAAATGGGTGTTGAATTTTGTCGAAAGCTTTCTCTGCATCTATTGAGATGATCATATGGTTTTACTCCTTCAATTTGTTAATATGGTGTATCACATTGATTGATTTGCGTATATTGAAGAATCCTTGCATTCCTGGGATGAACCCCACTTGATCATGGTGTATGATCCTTTTAATGTGCTGTTGGATTCTGTTTGCTACTATTTTGTTGAGGATTTTTGCATCTATGTTCATCAGTGATATTGGCCTGTAGTTTTCTTTCTTTGTGACATCTTTGTCTGGTTTTGGTATCAGGGTGATGGTGGCCTCGTAGAATGAGTTTGGGAGTGTTC
The DNA here is from genome assembly GCF_949987535.1 of Balaenoptera acutorostrata. Taxonomy (NCBI): domain Eukaryota; kingdom Metazoa; phylum Chordata; class Mammalia; order Artiodactyla; family Balaenopteridae; genus Balaenoptera; species Balaenoptera acutorostrata. The sequence goes on from NC_080077.1 coordinate 23,931,696, forward strand.
CTCCCTCTGCAATATTTTGGAAGAGTTTGAGAAGGATAGGTGTTAGCTCTTCTCTAAATGTTTGATAGAATTTGCCTGTGAAGCCATCTGGTCCTGGGCTTTTGTTTGTTGGAAGGTTTTTAATCACAGTTTCAATTTCAGTGCTTGTGATTGGCCTGTTCATATTTTCTATTTCTTCCTGGTTCAGTCTCGGCAGTTTGTGCATTTCTAAGAATCTGTCCATTTCTTCCAGGTTGTCCATTTTATTGGCATATAGTTGCTTGTAGTAATCTCTCATGATCTTTTGTATTTCTGCAGTGTCAGTGGTTACTTCTCCTTTTTCATTTCTAATTCTATTGATCTGGGTCTTCTCCCTTTTTTTCTTGATGAGTCTGGCTAATGGTTTATCAATTTTGTTTATCTTCTCAAAGAACCAGCTTTTAGTTTCATTGATTTTTGCTATTGTTACCTTCATTTCTTTTTCATTTATTTCTGACCTGATCTTTATAATTTCTTTCCTTCTGCTGGCTTTGGGGTTTTTTTGTTCTTCTTTCTCTAATTGCTTTAGGTGCAAGGTTAGGTTGTTTATTCGAGATGTTTCCTGTTTCTTGAGGTAGGCTTGTATTGCTATAAACTTCCCTCTTAGCACTGCTTTTGCTGCGTCCCATAGGTTTTGGGTCGTCGTGTCTCCGTTGTCATTTGTTTCTAGGTATTTTTGGATTTCCCCTTTGATTTCTTCAGTAATCACTTCGTTATTAAGTAATGTATTGTGTAGCCTCCATGTGTTTGTATTTTTTACAGATCTTTTCCTGTAATTGATATCTAGTCTCATAGCGTTGTGGTCGGAAAAGATACTTGATAGGATTTCAATTTTCTTAAATTTACCAAGGCTTGATTTGTGACCCAAGATATGATCTATCCTGGAGAATGTTCCATGAGCACTTGAGAAAAATGTGTATTCTGTTGTTTTTGGGTGGAATGTCCTATAAATATCAATTAAGTCCATCTTGTTTAATGTATCATTTAAAGCTTGTGTTTCCTTATTTATTTTCATTTTGGATGATCTGTCCATTGGTGAAAGTGGGGTGTTAAAGTCCCCTACTATGATTGTGTTGCTGTCAATTTCCCCTTTTATGGCTGTTAGTATTTGCCTTATGTATTGAGGTGCTCCTATGTTGGGTGCATAAATATTTACAATTGTTATACCTTCCTCTTGGATCGATCCCTTGATCATTATATAGTGTCCTTCTTTGTCTCTTGTAATAGTCTTTATTTTAAAGTCTATTTTGTCTGATATGAGAATTGCTACTCCAGCTTTCTTTTGCTTTCCCTTTGCATGGAATATCTTTTTCCATCCCCTCACTTTCAGTCTGTATGTGTCTCTAGGTCTGAAGTGGGTCTCTTGTAGACAGCATATATATGGGTCTTGTTTTTGTATCCATTCAGCCAGCCTGTGTCTTTTGGTGGGAGCATTTAGTCCATTTACATTCAAGGTAATTATCGATATGTATGTTCCTATTCCCATTTTCTTAAATGTATTGGGTTTGTTATTGTAGGTGTTTTCCTTCTCTTGTGTTTCTTGCCTAGAGAATTTCCTTTAGCATTTGTTGTAAAGCTGGTTTGGTGGTGCTGAACTCTCTCAGCTTTTGCTTGTCTGTAAAGGTTTTAATTTCTCCATCGAATCTGAATGAGATCCTTGCTGGGTAGAGTAATCTTGGTTGTAGGTTTTTCTCCTTCATGACTTTAAGTATATCCTGCCACTCCCTTCTGGCTTGCAGAGTTTCTGCTGATAGATCAGATGTTAACCTTATGGGGATTCCCTTGTGTGTTATTTGTTTTTTTTTTCCCTTGCTGCCTTTAATATGTTTTCCTTATATTTAATTTTTGACAGTTTGATTAATATGTGTCTTGGCATGTTCCTCCTTGGGTTTATCCTGTATGGGACTCTCTGTGCTTCCAGGACTTGATTAACTATTTCCTTTCCCATATTAGGGAAGTTTTCAACTATAATCTCTTCAAAAATTTTCTCAGTCCCTTTCTTTTTCTCTTCTTCTTCTGGTACCCCTATAATTCGAATGTTGGCGCGTTTAATGTTGTCCCAGAGGTCCCTGAGACTGTCCTCAGTTCTTTTCATTCTTTTTTCTTTATCCTGCTCTGTAGTAGTTATTTCCACCATTTTATCCTCCAGGTCACTTATCCTTTCTTCTGCCTCAGTTATTCTACTATTGATCCCATCTAGAGTATTTTTAATTTCATTTATTGTGTTTTTCATCATTGCTTGGTTCCTCTTTAGTTCTTCTACATCCTTGTTAAATGTTTCTTGCATTTTGTCTATTCTATTTCCAAGATTTTGGATCATCCTTACTATCATTATTCTGAATTCTTTTTGAGGTAGACTACCTATTTCCTCTTCATTTGTTAAGTCCAGTGTGTTCTGAGCCTGCTCCTTCATCTGCTGTGTGTTTTTCTGTCGTCTCATTTTGCCTATCTTACTGTGTTTGGGGTCTCCTTTTCACAGGCTGCAGGTTCGTAGTTCCCGTTGTTTTTGGTATCTGTCCCCAGTGGCTAAGGTTGGTTCAGTGGGTTGTGTAGGCTTCCTGGTGGAGGTAACTAGTGCCTGAGTTCTGGTGGATGAGGCTAGATCTTGTCTTTCTGGTGGGCACGTCCACGTCTGGTGGTGTATTTTGGGGTGTCTGTGGCCTTATTATGATTTTAGGCAGCCTCTCTGCTAATGGATGGGGTTGTGTTCCTGTCTAGCTAGTTGTTTGGCATAGGGTGTCCAGCACTGTAGCTTCCTGGTCATTGAGTGAAGCTGGGTCTTGATGTTGAGATGGAGATCTCTGGGAGATTTTTGCCGTTTGGTATTACGTGGAGCTGGGAGGTCTCTTGTGGACCAGTGTTCTGAAGTTGGCTCTCCCACCTCAGAGGCACGGCCCTGATGCCTGGCTGGAGCACCAAGAGCCTTTCGTCCACACGGCTCAGAGTAAAAGGGAGAAAAAATAGAAAGAAAGAAAGAAAGAGGCTATAATATAGTGAAGTAAAATAAAGCTATTGTAAAGCAAAGCTATACAGACAAAATCTCACCCAGAAGCATATACATATACACTCACAAAAAAAAAGGAAAAGGGGAAAAATTAATATCTCCTGCTCCCAGAGTCCACCTCCTGAATTTGGGATGATTCGTTGTCTATTCAGGTATTCAGCAGATGCAGGCACATCAAGTTGTCTGTGGAGCTTTAATCCGCTGCTTCTGAGGCTGCTGGGAGAGATTTCTCCTTCTCTTCCCTGTTCGCACAGCTCCTGGGGTTCAGCTTTGGATTTGGACCCGCCTCTGCGTGTAGGTCGCCTGAGGGCGTCTGTTCCCCGCCCAGACAGGACGGGGTTAAAGGAGCAGCTGCTTCGGGGGCTCTGGCTCACCCAGGCCGCGGGGAGGGAGGGGTACAGAGGAGGCGGGGCGAGCCTGCGGCGGCCGAGGCCGGCGTGACGTTGCAGCAGCCTGAGGCGCGCAGTGCGTTCTCCCGGGGATGTTGTCCCCGGATCCCGGGACCCTGGCAGTGGTGGGCTGCACAGGCCACCGGGAGGAACGGTGTGGAGAGTGACCTGTGCTCACACACAGGCTTTTTGGAGGCGGCAGCAGCAGCCCCAGCATCTCACGCCCGTCTCTGGGGTCCGCGCTGATCGCCGTGGCTTGCGCCCTTCTCTGGAGTTCGTTTAGGCGGCGCTCTGAATCCCCTCTCCTTGCGCGCAGCGAAACAAAGAGGCAAGAAAAAGTCTCTTGCCTCTTCGGCAGCTGCAGACCTTTTCCCGGTCTCCCTCCCGGCTAGCTGTGGTGCGCCAACCCCTTCAGGCTGTGTTCACGCTGCCAGCCCCAGTCCTCTCCCTGCGATCCAACCGCAGCCCGAGCCTCAGCTCCCAGCCCCGCCCGCCCCGGCGGGTGAGCAGACAAGCCTCTCGGGGTGGTGAGCGCTGCTCGGCGCCGAGCCTCCGTGCGGGAATCTCTCCGTTTTTCCTCTGCGCCCCTGTTGCTGTGGGGTCCGAGCTGATAGCTGCGGCTCGCGCCAGTCTCTGGAGTTCGTTTAGGCGGCGCTCTGAATCCCCTCTCCTTGCGCACCAGGAAACACAGAGGGAAGAAAAAGTCTCTTGCCTCTTCGGCAGCTGCAGACTTTTTCCCCAGACTCCCTCCCGGCTAGCTGTGGTGCGCTAACCCCTTCAGGCTGTGTTCACGCCGCCAGCCCCAGTCCTCTCCCTGCGATCCGACCAAAGCCCGAGCCTCAGCTCCCAGCCCCGCCCGCCCCGGCGGGAGAGCAGACAAGCCTCTCGGGCTGGTGAGTGCTGGTCGGCACTGCTCCTCCGTGCGGGAACCTCTCCGCTTTGCCCTCCGCACCTCTGTGGCTGCGCTCTCCTCCGTGGCTCCAAAGATTCCCCCCTCTGCCACCCGCAGTCTCTGCCCGCGAAGGGGCTTCCTAGTGCGTGGAAACCTTTCCTCCCTCACAGCTCCCTCCCACTGGTGCAGGTGCCGTCCCTATTTTTTGTCTCTGTTATTTCTTTTTTCTTTTGCCCTACCCAAGTACGGGGGGAGTTTCTTGCCTTTTTGGAGGTCGGACGTTTTCTGCCAGCGTTCAGTGGGTGTTCTGTAGGAGCAGTTCCACGTGTAGATGTATTTCTACTGTATCTGTGGGAAGGAAGGTGATCTCCACGTCTTACTCTTCCGCCATCTTCTCCCCCTCCCCCCATGACTCTATTTTGAATTATGATTTTCTCAGGGTATATGCCCAGTAGTGGGATTGCTGGGCTGTATGGTAGATCTATTTTTAGTTTTTTAAGGAACCTCCATACTGTTCTCCAGAGTGGCTGTATCAGTTTACATTCCCACCAACAGTGCAGGGGGTTCCCTTTTCTCCACACCGTCTCCTGCATTTATTGTTTGTAGATTTTTTGATGATGGCCATTCTGACTGGTGTGAGATGATATTGCATTGTACTTTTGATTTGCATTTCTCTAATGATTAATGATGTTCAGCATTCTTTCATGTGTTTGTTGGCAATCTGTATATCTTCTTTGGAGAAATGTCTATTTGGGACTTCTGCCCATTTTTGGAATGGGTTTTTGTTTTCTGATATTGAGCTGCATGAGCTGCTTTTATATTTTAGAGATTAATCTTCTGTCAGTTGCTTCGTTTGCAAATATTTTCTCCCATTCTGAGGGTTGTCTTTTCGTCTTGTTTATGGTTTCCTTTGCTGTGCAAAAGCTTTTAAGTTTCTTTAGGTCCCATTTGTTTACTTTCATTTTTATTTCCATTTCTCTAAGAGGTGGGTCAAAAAGGATCTTGCTGTGATGTATGTCATAGAGTGTTCTGCCTATGTTTTCCTCTAAGAGTTTTATAGTGTCTGGCCTTACATTTAGGTCTTTAATCCATTTTGAGTTTATTTTTGTGTATGGTGTTAGGGAGTGTTCTAATTTCATTCTTTCACATGTAGCTGTCCAGTTTTCCCAGCACCACTTATTGAAGAGGCTGTCTTTTCTCCATTGTATATTCTTGCCTACTTTATCCAAAATAAGTTGACCATATGTGCGTGGGTTTATCTCTGGGCTTTCTATCCTTTTCCATTGATCTATATTTCTGTTTTTGTGCCAGCACCATACTGTCTTTATTACTTTAACTTTGTAGTATAGTCTGAAGTCAGGGAGCCTGATTCCTCCAGCTCCGTTTTTCTTTCTCAAGATTGCTTTGGCTATTCGGGGTCTTTTGTGTTTCCATAAAAATTGTGAAATTTTTAGTTCTAGTTCTGTGAAACATGCCATTGGTAGTTTGATAGAGATTGCATTGAATCTGTAGATTGCTTTGGGTAGTATAATCATTTTCACAGTGTTGATTCTTCCAGTCCAAGAACATGGTATAGCTCTCCAACTGTTTGTATCGTCTTTAATTTCTTTCATCAGTGTCTTATACTTTTCTGCATACAGGTCTTTTACTTCCTTAGGTAGGTTTATTCCTAGATATTTTATTCTTTATGTTGCAATGTTAAAGGGAGTGTTTCCTTAATTTCTTTTTCAGATTTTTCATCATTAGTGTATAGGAATGCAAGAGATTTCTGTGCATTAATTTTGTATCCTGCTACTTTACCACATTCATTGATTAGCTCTAGTAGTTTTCTTGTAGCATCTTTAGGATTCTCTATGTATAGTATCATGTCATCTGCAAACAGTGACAGCTTTACTTCTTCTTTTCTGATTTGGATTCCTTTTATTTCTTTATCTTCTCTGATTACTGTGACTAAAACTTACAAAACTATGTTGAATAATAGCAGTGAGAGTGGGCAACTTTATCTAGTTCCTGATCTTAGTGGAAATGGTTTCAATTTTTCACCATTAAGAACTATGTTGGCTGTGGGTTTGTCATATACGGCCTTTATTATATTGAGGTAAATTCACTCTATGCCTATTTTCTGAGGAGTTTTTATCATCAGTGCATGTTGAATGTTGTCAAAAGCTTTTACTGCATTTATTGAGATTATCATGTGGTTTTTATCCTTCAATTTGTTAATATGGTGTATCACATTAATTGATTTGCGTATATTGAAGAATCCTTGCCTTCCTGGGATAAACCCCACTTGATCATGGTGTATGATCCTTTTAATGTACTGTTGGATTCCTAATATTTTGAGGATTTTGCATCTATGTTCATCAGGGATATTGGTCTGTAGTTTTCTTTGTTTGTGACATCTTTGTCTGATTTTAGTATCAGGGTGATGGTGGCCTCGTAGAATGAGTTTGGCAGTCTTCCTACCTCTGCTATATTTTGGAAGAATTTGAAAAGGATAGATGTTATGTCTTCTCTAAATGATTGATAGAATTCGCCTTTGAAGTTATCTGGTCCTGGAATTTTGTTTGTTGGAAGATTTTTAATCACAGTTTCAATTTCAGTGCTTGTGATTGGTCTGTTTATATTTTCTATTTTTCCTGATTCATTCTCAGAAGGTTGTGCTTTTCTAAGAATGTGTCCATTTCTTTAGACTGTCCATTTTTTTGGCATTAGTTGCTTTTAGTAACCTCTCATGATGCTTTGTTTTTCTGCAGTGTCAGATGTTACTTCTTTTTCATTTCTAATTCTATTGATTTGAGTCTTCTCCCTTTTTTTCTTGATGACTCTCACTAATGGTTTATCAATTTTGTTTATCTTCTCAAAGAACCAGCTTTTAGTTTATTGATCTTTGCTATTTTTTCCTTCATTTCTTTTTCATTTATTTCTGATCTGATCTTTATGTTTTCTTTCCTTCTGCTAAGTTTGGGGATGTTTTGTTCTTCTGTCTCTAATTGCTTTAGGTGTAAGTTAGGTTGTTTATTTGAGCTGTTTCTTGAGGTAGGATTGTATTGCTGTAAACCTCCTCTTAGAACTGTGTTTGCTGCATCCCATAAGTTTTGGGTCTCCATGTTTTCATTTTCATTTGTTTGTAGATATTTTTTATTTCCACTTTGATTTCATCAGTGATCTCTTGGTTATTAAGTAGTGTATTGTTTAGCTTCCATGTATTTGTATTTTTTACAGATTTTTTTCCTGTAATTGATATCTAGTCTCATAGCATTTTGGTCAGAAAAGATACTTGATACAATTTCAATTTCCTTAAATTTACCAAGGTTTGATTTGTGACCCAAGATATGATCTATCCTAGAGAATGTCTATGAGCACTTGGGAAGAATGTGTATTCTGTTGTTTTTGGATGGAATGTCCTATAAATATCAGTTAAGCCCCTCTTGTTTAATGTGTCATTTAAAGCTTGTGTTTCCTTATTTATTTTCAATTTGGATGATCTGTCCATTGGTGAATGTGGGGTGTTAAAGTCCCCTACTGTGATTGTGTTACTGTTGATTTCCCCTTTTATGGCTGTTAGCAGTTGCCTTATGTAATGAGGTCCTCCTATGTTGGGTGAATAAATATTTTCAGTTGTTTTATTTTCTTCTTGGATTGATCCCTTGATCATTACATAGTGTCTTTCTTTGTCTCTTGTAATAGTCTTTATTTTAAAGCCTATTATATCTGATATGAGAATTGCTACTCCAACTTTCTTTTGATTTCCATTTGCATGGAATATCTTTTTCCATCCCCCACTCTTCGTCTGTATGTGTCCCTAGGTCTGAAGTGGATCTCCTCTACACAGCATATATACGGGTCTTGTTTTTGTATCCATTCAGCCAGTCTATGCCTTTTGGTTGGAGCATTTAATCCATTTACATTTAAGATAATTATCGATATGTATGTCCCTCTTACTATTTTCTTAATTGTTTTGGGTTTGTTATTGTACATCTTTTCCTTCTTTTTTGTTTCCTGGCTAGAGAGGTTCCATTAGCATTTGTGGTAAAGCTGGTGTTGTAGTGCTGAATTCTCTTAGCTTTTGCTTGTCCGTAAAGGTTTTAATTTCTCCATCGAATCTGAATGAGATCCTTGCTGGGTAGAGTAATCTTGCTGGTAGGTTTTTCCCTTTCATCACTTTAAATATGTCCTGCCACTCCCTTCTGCTGAAAGTTCAGCTGTTAACCTTATAGGGATTCCCTTGTGTGTTATTTGTTGCTTTTCCCTTGCTGCTTTTAATATTTTTTCTTTGTATTTAATTTTTGATAGTTTGATTAATATGTGTCTTGGCATATTTCTCCCTGGATTTACCCTGTATGAGACTCTCTGTGCTTCCTGGATTTGATTTACTATTTCCTTTCCCATGGTAGGGAATTTTTCAACTATAGACTTTTCAAATATTTTCTCAGACCCTTTCTTTTACTCTTGTTCTTCTGGGACCCCTATTATTTGAATGTTCTTGCATTTAATTTTGTCCCAGGGTTCTCTCAGACTGTCGTTAATTCTTTTCTTTTCTTTTTCTCTTTATTCTGCTCTGAGGTAGTTATTTCCACTGTTGTATCTTCCAGGTCACTTATCTGTTCTTCTCCCTCAGTTATTCTGCTACTGCTTCCTTCTAGAGAATTTTTAATTTCATTTATTGCGTTGTTCATAATTATTTGTTTGCTCTTTAGTTCTAGGTCCTTGTTAAACGTTTATTGTATTTTTTCCATTCTGTTTCCATGATTTTGGATCATCTTTACTATCATTACTCTGAATTCTTTTTTAGGTAGATTGCCTATTTCCTCTTAATTATTTGGCCTGGTGGGTTTTTAACCTTGCTGCTTCAACTGCTGTGTATTTCTTCTTGGTGGCTGCAGCAGCAGCCTTAGCATTTCATGCCAGTCTCTGGGGTCCACGCTGATAGCTGTGGCTTGCGCCCATCTCTGGAGCTCGTTTAGGCCGTGATCTGAATCCCCTCTCCTCGCGTGCCCCAGAACAATGGTCTCTTGCCTCTTAGGCAGTTCCAAACTTTTTCCTGGACTCCCTCCCAGCTAGCTGTGGTGCACTAGCCCCCTTCAGACTGTGTTCACGCAGCCAACCCCAGTCCTCTCCCTGGGATCCGACCTCCGAAGCCTGAGCCTCAGCTCCCAACCCCCACCTGCCCCAGCGGGTGAGCAGACAAGCCTCTCAGTCTCATGAGTGCTGGTCGGCACTGATCTCTGTGCAGGAATCTCTCCACTTTGCCCTTTGCACACTTGGTGCGCTTTCCTCTGTGGCTCCGAAGCTTCTACCCCTGCCCACCCCCGTCTCTGCCTGTGAAGGGGCTTCCTAGTGTGTGGAAACTTTTCCTCCTTCACAGCTCCCTCCCAGAGGTGCAGGTCCCATCCGTATTCTTTGGTCTCTGTTTTTCTTTTTTTTTCCTTTACCCTACCCATGTACGTGGGGAGTTTCTTGCCTTTTGGGAAGTCTGAGGTCTTCTGCCAGCGTTCAGTAGGTGTTCTGTAAGAATTGTTCCACATGTAGATTTATTTTTGATGTATTTGTAGGGGGTAAGGTGATATCCATGTCTTACTCCTCTGCCGTCTTGTAGGTCCTCCTGCTGGTACTCTGCATGCCATCTGCCGTCACTGTTTGGGAGTCTTCCTTCTCTGCAAGGTAACAGTCTGTGCTCAAACTCCATGAGGTCCTGATGGCCCCATAAATGAATTATTCATATACTATCTGAGAAAGCTCCCATTCACATCTCCCAATATTTTTAAAAGGCTTGAGTGCATACCTGGGGGATGTCCCAGACATGGCCTCTGAAGGCAGGCTGCCCATTGGCACCTCGTTTGAAGCACCAGTGGGGCCTGCGCTCTTACAGGCCATGGCCTGAGACCTCTATTTTATTCTTTTTGATGGTATTGAAAATGGGATTTAAAAAAAAATTCTCTTTCTTAATAAGAGAAAGAGAAAATCGTTCTCTTTTTTGTTATCATTAAAAAGATAGTTCATTTTAACTTCTCTAGATCTCTGCTTTTTTAATAAAACACTTTCTGCAACATATTTGCCTTGTTTGTGAAAAATATGAGAAATAATTAAGATTTTTAAATGATTATGTGAAAAAAAGTAGTATTTCTGGCCTAGGAACTATTGAAATATCATTTTTATATGGTGAAGGAAATGTTTGTGAATATTAAATGTAACAAATGTTGTTAGTAAATTGGCATAATACCTGGTCTTGGTAATAAACTCATAATTATTTAGTATCCTTTCTGTCCTTTAAAGTACGAGTCTACATGTATGAAGATGGTTATTTTCCTTAATATATATATGGTGCTTTTTTCCATAAGAATCAAGCCTCCTTAGTTTTCCTCAAAATTAACTGACCTTTATTATTCAAATAATTTAGAAAGATCGTTAAGGAATATTCTTTCAAATGGTTTTCATTATCTAATCTTCAAAAATTCATTAAGAACCTTGATTATTCTGGAAATATTGGTACTATAATACAGCACAAATAACTTGATCTAATTTTGTAATTAGACATATATCTCCCCTAAGTTGTAGAAGTTATTATAGTGTGTTTCTAAATGTGGATATAAATATTATATTCATAACAGACCTTTCATTTTCCTAATGTAGACTAATGGAATTAACTTAAAACTTTAATATTCTCCCTTTCCAAAACATGGTATAAAACAATGTTCTTTAGTAGTATAGAAATATCAGCATGACAGTGGTTATTTTAGAACTGTTCTGGAAGATGTTTGGTAAGATGCATGTGAATAAAATGTGCTTTTAACAGGGAATGTCATTGGTTGTTTCCAAAAATAGATAGATATTTTATTTTATGAATTATTTTATTCTAAATACATTTTGCATGTCTTTGTCAGATAAAATAAAGAAGAAAGAAAATGATGCAATGCTTTTATTAGTATTATTTGCTTATTTAATTAGTGTGAGAAAACATATTGCCATAAAAATCCTTTAGCATCCGAGATATTATCTACTGCTTTTTAACACCTTCTTATTTTTCTCACGAAGGAGGCTTTTGATTGCCTCAAAAAAAGTTATTTTCCTTGTACTATTCAGGTCAATACATTTCATAGGCATTAGAACAATGACAAATATGGTACTTTTGATTGGGGTTTCAAAATCACCAGATTTATGCATGTGGTCATATGCTTTGAATAATTTTGTTGTGGTAAAATGTCATTCAAGACCAGAGACAGCTGCTGAAGATAAGCCTAATATAGTGTAATCTACACCTACTGTTTTTCCACAGCTTATTAAAATCTTATGTAATTGGAAAACAAATGCAATAAAATATTTGTGTGGGTGTTGCCATGGTCAGTAATCTCCTTCCTTTGAGAGTCTTGTCTTTTTAATCTTCTGATGTTAGAAACAATTCATTCTTTATTTGACAGCTTCTCATTTGATTGACTGTTACTGTTACCATGTGTCAATCTTTCCACACGTTATGCTTGCTGAGTGTAACTGAGCCACTGGTATCAAGAACAGCAACTCAGTGATTATAGTGTTGAAACTAACTCAGATACAAGCTTAATGGGCTCAATATATTTTTGTTTAAAGTACTAACGTGACAGCCCTTAATCGACTATACTGTTGTATTTTTTCTCTAGTATCACTAAAGTCAATGGCTATTCTTATATACCCCTTCCTTCTTCCAGCTGCCCTTTAATTTTTTGAATTTAATAAAATCTAGTCTGGATTCTTACCATAAATTTGTTTTCAGTTGTATGGTAATGTTGAAGGGGTATATCAGCCTCAGTGTTCTACTTATTTGCTTTGTGATTATTAATGCATTACTACCACTAAGCCAGATTTTCTCAACTAGACATTGATAGCAAACATACTAATGAAATAATATATATAAAAGCACACTTGACATGTTAAGTAGTGCAGGGTGTTACAATTTAGTTTGCATGCTTATTTGGTTTAGATTATTACTAACAAAAAATATTTTGAAAGTTTAAAACAATAGTTTCTGAAGCATCAGTAAAATTTTACAAAAAGATAATTTTACATAGATCTGTATTGCTCATATTTATAGCTTAATGGAACTCAAATATTTTCTATTCAAACATAAAGGGGGAAATAAGGTGGAAAAATTAAGCTGTTTGTCTTAAAATGTAAAAGGCCTTTCTTCCTTTATTTAAAAAAAAAATCATTCACCAAATTGGAAACTTATCTTTCGATATTTAATTCCAGAGGTCTGGCCTGTTGAAATTAAAGCTGATTTCATTTCCCATTTTATATTTTTCCATATGCGCTACCACTCATCACAAACCATCATCAATATTTATAATGGAATACAAGAGAAGCTCTACTGCCCCCTTATTTCCTTGTTTATGCAACAGCATCTCATTAGAAAAGGCTGTAGGGTCTCCGAATAGTTGTGTGTGTGTGTGTGTGTGTGTGTGTGTGTGTGTGTGTGTGTGTGTGTGTGTGTGTTCCATTGCAATGCTTTCTTTCAATGTCACTGACACAGCAGGCAATGTCACTGCCACTGCACTTGTCCTACATAAACAGTGGGACTTGCTGCTCTCTTTTTATTATAACAAATCATACGCTATGTTTTATCACCCCACTTAGCTATAAATACAATGGTTACATAAAATTATGTAAGCATTCAGAGGAGGAAAAGAGGTCAACCAAATTTTCAAAATAGAAATACTGATTTTAAAATAGCTATGTATTTGTCCTTTCTCTGCCACTAAATCTTTCTATCAGCATCCATCAAAGGGTGGTTAGAAAATTTACAAATAGTTCAACACAAATACATAAATTGCCTCTAATGAGTAAAGAGGAAAAGTCCATGGTAAGGGTTTTCAGGATTTAATCAAATGCCTGATTTCCTCCTTCATCTTCCAAATTCAAGTAGTATTTTGCTTTTTCCCTGAATATATCATCTGATTTGACAAACTCGCTTGTTTTTTAAATTTATCCTTTATTTAATCTCTGTGGCCATGATATTCTGTTCATCTCTCTAACCAAATTATCTGCACTTATTATGGGCAGTTATCAAACATCCCTGAATAACTAGTGGCCTTTCCTGAGTAAGTAGAAATTTTACTCACATAGCTGACTCTCCCTAAAGAATAGGCATGTATATGTATTTAGAACCTAAGCAGTTCCTACCATCGTCATTAAGATTCTGGAAGAGCTAGAATTAATCTGAAAAAAGGTTAATGCTAACAATATAGCACATTGGACCTTGACAAAGGATTATTATATTTATGGCATTGTGTTCAAAATCTGGAGGCAGTTGGTAAATTGTAAATGTTATTTATCCAACAAGTACAATATGAGCATTGCAAGCCTTTACCGTCCTTTAAAAATCATGTAGTATTTAGACTGAGATTTTTGAACACCCTTTTAGTGACCAGGCAAGATGTAGAAAAGGATAGATATGCGTCTCTATTGGATATATCTCTATATATAAATGATTAGCCAGGTAACCTGGGGGCACAACGTAGTGTGATAAGTCTGAAAAGTGAGGCAGTCAACAGAAGGACACAGAGTACTAAGTTGATGGAGAAAGTCCAGGTGTACACAGAGAATGACAATGAAGTTATTCTCCACTCATTCATGCCCAGAGTAATTTTTGGTGCGAATTATTATACCTATGCATTTATGATTGAAGATATAATTCTGGCATAATCCGGGATAAAAGTATCACATGTGAACACTTTTAAGGGATCTTACAAATAAGAAAGCAAAGATTAGATTTTACATCATGAATTTTTTACAATATTGAGAGTTGGTAGTGCTGTCATTGATGTTGGCAAGATTAAAAGTTTCTGGAAGAAGACAATCATTCATCCTTTCTAAGGAGAGGATAAACTCTAGGTTTGAATATTGATTTTCAAAAAGCACCAGCTCCTTCAATGTCCAACCAGAGGACACAAAATTTCTATTCCTGAACATATTACCCAAAATACTCTTTAGCACCAAGGATAAGCTGTTTTTAAATGGCACACATGATCCATATTTTATACCAATATTCAACTCAGAATTTTCATTTTTAGCACTGAGTTAGGAACTGGATATATTAAGCTTTTGAAGGAGAGTGGGGTTGGTGGTGATGACTTTGTTTACTGGCTAAAGTCCATGCATCAACTTATACTTACTTTAAATGGACAACAATCTTTATGTTAGATAGATAAGCAAATGTTAAATCTTATCAAGAAAAGAGCGCATTAGTTAGAGGATATTAGAGCTCAACCCAATAATTTAATGTTAACAATGTCATAAATTAAATTTGCTCTACATAGTACTATATAAACCAAATTTAAAAGAGGAAGAAGCAGCTGCTGTTTCCCAAGAGAAGGAACACAACAATTTATCTTGTAAACTAGAGCTGTTACTTCTCTGTCACATTTATTTACTCTCTCATTCTCTCACTAAGTCAACTCTTCATCTCTCAAGGTTCCTTACTCCCTCTCAGATCCTTCTGAGTCCATGTATATATCCGTGCATCCCTCAACTTAAAATCTATGTCCAGAGACAAAGTCTGCTACCTCCTCCTCTCATCATCTGTATATTTTGTCTCCCCACCATTCCTCACCTTAAGTGCTTTCAAACTATGATAACTTTGCCTAACTTCATTTCACCTTAACTATATGTATCACTACATTGATTTTTGCTGCCCATCTTCTGAAATACTGAATATATTTACTTCTATTTTGTAATCCTACTCCTTTTCTCACCCTTTTATTTATTTTGTTTTATGTTAATTCACAAAAACACTAAAGTAAAAATTTGGAAAAATGGGAACATAAAGAGGAAAACCTAGAAGTCTAGTCATAAAAAGGCTAAAAAAGTAGCTCTCATATTTTTGAATGGAGTTTATTCTTTCTCAAAATGGAAACAAGTGAAACAAATGAAACTTATGGCAGAAATCTCCTTCTCTGGTCCTATCAGGCAACTTATGCTATTTCATATCAAGTGAGTGAATCTTGTCTGTTTCCATCGTTAGTTCTCTGTTCTCATTGCTAAGCATTATTCATTTGGAATGTTTCAAACGCCTTCAATACTGCTACTGTGCTAAGATCCTAAATATGTATAGTTGTAAAGCCTTCTGGCTGTCCAGGTGATAATTTTATATTGCAGC
Source organism: Balaenoptera acutorostrata (assembly GCF_949987535.1). NCBI lineage: Eukaryota > Metazoa > Chordata > Mammalia > Artiodactyla > Balaenopteridae > Balaenoptera > Balaenoptera acutorostrata. Next base: position 23,947,124 of record NC_080077.1, read on the forward strand.
AATAGTGGGAAAACAACGTAAGTGCACTAGACCAATGTCAGTTACTATGATATGGAAAAACAGTGAAAGTTTAAATAAAAGCCATTGACTTGAATGAAGTTTCTGTCTCATTTGGGCATATTCCAAGCAACCTGCAAAACTAGACAGGGCCAATTTTCATAAACAGAAGGATCTGGTTTTTTTAATCAGAAAATAAAATTCAGAAACAAGAAAATTGAATGCTTCTACATGCTGAGGGAAATATTAAGAAAATAATCAATGTTGAAGTGGAAGCCCTTTAGTCACTAATTATTAGATACCAGTGATTTCTATTTAGCTGAAGGTGTATAATATTGAATGTGTGGCTTAATTATCTGAAATTAGACAGTAATTTATGCGGAGCTGTGATGCTGAAGGCAAGAGGTCTAAGCTGAAAGATTATTTTTGTGAAATATTATTTTTATACAAGCAGTACAGGTAGATGACTCAAATAGAGACAATTTAGTAGAATCATATTATAATTTTCTAAAATATTCCTTATTAGCAAATATCTAGATAGGTCTATAAGCATAACTAATTAGAAAGTGTTCAGAGACATGGGCTAAGACAGTCTAAGGCAAAACAGAACATTTGAGTGCTTATGTAGAAAAGCTGTCCGAGGTAGTTCCAAGGCACGGTTTATCTCACTCTTTTTTGAGGCAAGGGGGAGGGGGAAGCACAGAATGGAAAGGAATCAGTGTTTGGCAAGCTGGTGATCCTACTGCCTTTAATGAAAATAAATATTTAAATAAGATAGAAAAGGGAGCTCTTTCTATTTTTTTATTTTATTTATTTTTTTATACAGCAGGTTCTCATTGGTTATCTATTTTATACATATTAGTGTATACATGTCAATCCCAATCTCCCAATTCATCCCACCACTACCACCCAGAAAAGGGAGCTCTTTCTATTTTTGCAATAAAAGAATAAAGTTGGCAAAAAGATATTATGAAGTTTAGAGGCTTTGTTAAAATTGTATTAAAAACAATGAGCTGTAAGGATTTTAGAGGACTAATTTAAAACAAATGTTTGCAGTGAAATCTCTGAAGGGATGTTCCACAGACGAGTGGAGGATAGGAAACCTCTGTAGACCTCATGCCCCATAGGGAAGGGCCTGGAGCCCAGCCTGAAGCAAAGCTGGGTCAGCGTACAGAGAAGTTGCCTCTGTGTTCCTGAGCCCCCTGCTTTTTATTTTATTCTCCATTTTTGAAGAAAACTTACTTCATAATTGAAAAACAATGTGAACAAATTTTTTAAAATAGGGCAGTCTATTGATTTAGGCAGCCATTTATAGTAGAAAGAAGATTGATTTTAGATCAGGATATTTACATTCCATCAACTCCAGGCTGAGCTGTAAAGTTCTAGTTAAAAACATTTTTTTCAGCCTTGCCATGCTCTTTATAACATGGAGATGATAATATCGACTCAAAGCATAGTTGTAAGAATTAAATATAAAAGTGTCAGTCACAGTTAATTGAAAGATTAACTTATCTGTTTGTTCTTTTACTAAGCATTTAGTGTCCACTCTGAGGGAAGAATTATATGCCACGTACTAGAAAAGCGAAGACGAATAAAACATAGACCCTCCCTTCAAACAGCTAATAGAAAGGAAGAGGCATATGGAAATATAAGTGCACTGAATATTCATAAAAGTCATGAGAGTATATGTTACTCCTGAGGGCGGGGTCAGGTCTGACATATAGGAATGAGGTCAGGATGGTTTTCACAGAAAAGTGGCACATGTTTGGTCAGGCAGTGCATGGGGGTATGGGTGTGGCCTGGTCAGATGTAGCGGGTGCTTTGAATGCATGCTGGAGGAGTGAGGCACATGTACAAAGTTCGTATATTTGATGGAGACAAGTACCTTGTGAAATTACAGACTGGGTGTGGAATAGATATTGAGCACATATTTGTTGCAATAACTGTCACTCTAAAGATAGGAAACAAAAAAACGTTACATAAATAAAGCTGCTATGAATAATCCTATTTAGATTTTTGTGTGGACATTGGTTTTCATTTATATAGGATGAATGCCCACAAGTGTACTTGCTGTATCGTATGGTAAGTGCATGTTTAGTTTTTTAAGACACTGCCAAACTTCTTTCAAGAGTGACTGACTATACCATTTTACATTCCTACCTATAATATGTGAGAGATCTAATTTCTCTGCATCCTCACCAAGAACTCAAACCAACCAAAACGTCCCTCAATAACTGAATGATTAAACAAACTGTACATCTATGCCATGGAATACTGCTCAGTAATGAGAAAGAACAAACTATTGATACCTGCAACAACTTGGATGGATCAAGGCTTTTATACTGAGTGAAAAGAACCAATCTAAAAGGTCACGTACTGTATGATTCCACTTACATATTATTTTCAGAATAATCAAAAGTCAAAAACAATACAGTCTTCAGAAAACAACAATAAGAAAAAAATATTACTGATGATAAGAGAAACCATGCTTTTGTATATCTCAAAGAAGAGGAAAAAAGTCTGGTTCAGTAGATTAAGGAAACAAAAACAATTAGCTGAATATTTTAATTGAAATGTATTGTAAAAGATGCATTAAAATCATGTCCTAATTTTTAAAACAAGAAAGATAACATACTTAGTACACACTGTGTCATATTTTTTCAGCATTCAAGCTAATTTTGATCATGCTTCCCAGCTATCCTTCAGTGGTGGGAAAATACATATTTAAAAATAAATTTTAGATAAAAGCGTGCATTTATTAATGCAATTTCTAATTACTATTTAGGTAGTTTCTATAAAGTTTCTATAATTTCTTGTAGAAATAACTCTATTCAAAATATTTTTACAGAATTTAAAGGAAACACTCAGATTAATTTGTTACTAATTCCATGAATCTGTTTTTCATATATGTATATATTCTTTAGTCTTTTCATGTACTGCTATCTCATCTCCTCCTTTGCCTAGTACCAGAGGACACCAATATCTATATTTAGATTGCCCAAAGAAATGGCCTCTCTCCAGTATAATACTAGTAATATAATACTTATAAAATAATATTATTATCGTTCAAAATAAGTTACTCCCTAGATAAGTATTCTTCTTGACAGTCATTTATGCTATCAATAAAAACCCACTCTCAGTTTCAGGTATTTTCATTTTATTGAGTTTACTAGCCGTTTCACCAAAGTGGCCCTCTCACAGGAAATGCCAAACTAGCTCTCCAAACAAACACACAATTATATACTTGGAATCATAGGAAGATATTTCTTGCAGCTTTTTAAAAAGCTGTTTTGTTTTTTGTTTGTTTGTTTGTTTTTACTTTTTCCAGTTACCAAAATTTCAGAAATAAATAGGAGACTTGGAACCTCAAGGAAGAAAATAGATTCCAGCCAGGGCTGAGTTAAGGATTCAAGCAATGTCATCAGGTAAGTGTGATTTCAATACACCTATTAGCCTGTTTCTTCTTTTTGGCTTAATTCTCAGGAACGCTCTCCCACATGGTGACAAAAATGACTACCAAGAGTTATAGGCTTAAACACCATTATAGCCTATAATCTTGATAAAAATAGAATGCCTCAGTCTTAATATTCATGGTAAAATTCCAACAATAACATGCATTGGGTTGGCCTTAGTCATATAACTTCCTGGAGGTAATTACTGAGCACAGTGAAGTAGAAATCACTGACTTTCCAGGGTTTTGTCATATGTCTACCCCTGGCAGCAAGCGAACTCAGTCCCGTTGGAAATGAGTTGTTTGATGCTGCAGAAATGGAGTTTATCCAAAGGGTAATGCAAAGGAAAGCAGAAGGAAAATGAATGTGACTAAGAGGGTTGAAAAAACAGGTTAGTATTTTTTGGCTGAAAAATCAAACTTTAAAATATATTATGAACTGTGATTTACATGTTACGTTCTTTTTTATTTCACTAGGCAGAAAATTCAATACATTATGGAAGACTTAGTACCATTACCCCTGATACTTTTGTAGTGAAATATAGCATACTATATTATAGCTTAATATTATATATTAAACAAAATTCATATAGGTTATATTTATATATTGTATATATACAAATTTGGTTATTTGCCTATTTTACTTTTGTGTTTCTAAGTTTATTCCTAAAATGGTCTATGTCTTATTCAGCTTCACATCATCAACACCTTGTGTAGTCACTATATTATAAAGTGTGTCCATTCATTGACTGTTTTGGGTCTGCAACTCATCTGAATTTGCTTATTAGTTCTGACAGTTTTTTGATGGAGTCTTTAGTGTTTTCTCTATGTAATGTCCTGTAATCTGCAAATACTGGCAGTTTTACTTTTCCTTTCCAATTTGGATGCCTTTTATTGCTTTTTCTTACCTAATTGCTATGTCTAGGACCTCCAATACTATGTTGAATAAAGTGGTGAGAGTGGGCATCCTTGTCTTATTCCTGATCTTAAAGGAAAAGCTTTGAGTTTTCCACTATTGAGTATGATGTAATCTGTGGGCTTTTCATACATGTCCTTTATTATGTTGAGATATGTTCCCTTTAAATGCACGTTATTGAGAGTTTTTATCATAAATGGATGTCAAATTTTGTCAAAAGCTTTTTTCTGCATCTTCTGAGAAGCTCATAGATTTTTATTCTTCATTTTATTAATGTAGTATATTGCATTGACTGAGTTGTGGATGTTGAACAATTCTTGCCTCCCTGGAATAAAGGGCCACTTGATCATTGTATATGATGCTTTTAGGGTATTGCTGAATTTGGTTTGCTAATATTTTGTTGAGAGTTCTTGCATTTATATTCATCAGGACTATTGGGCTGCAATTTTCTTGTAGCATCCTTGTCTGGTTTTGGTATCAGGGTAACGCTGGCCTCATAAAATGAGCTTGAAAGTGTTACCTTTTCTTCTACTTTTTGGAAGATCTTAGAAGAATTGGTATTAATTCTTATTTGAATGTTTAGTAGAATTCAACAGTGAAGCTGTCTGGTCCTGGACTTTTGTTTGCTGGGAGTTTTTTGATTACTGATTCAATCCCCTTCCTAGTAATCAGTCTATTCAGGTATTCTATTTCTTTATGATTCAGTCATGGACGATTGTATGTTTCTAGGAAATTATCCATTTTTCCTGTTATCCAATTTGTTGGCATGCTATTGTTCATAGTAGTCTCTTATGATCCTTTGTATTTCTGTAGTATCAATTGTAATGTCTCCTCTTTCATTTTTGATTTATTTGAACCCTCTGTCTTTTTTTCTTGGTGAGTCTAGCTAAAGGTTTGTCTATTTTGTTTATCTTTCCAGAGAACCATCAAAACGTTTTTGAGAGCCATGCATGTTATTGTATGAGTCAGTAGTTTCATTTTTTTCTAGGTATTTTCAATGCTATAAACATAGATACATTTTTTAAAAAATTAGTTCTCCTGTTAATGAACAGCTGAGTTGTTGCCAATTAAGGGCTATTATTTAGAGCATACCTATAAGCATGATTTTCTAAATCTCTACTGTGGATACATGCTTCATTTCTTTTTGGTAAATATTATGAGTAAAACTGCTAAGTCTTGTGATAGGTGGATGCTTAGCCTTTTAAGAAACTGCCAAACTGTTTCCAGAGTGACTGTGATATTTTACATCCTTATACCAATAACCAACCCAAAACATAATGTCAATTTTTTATGTTAATCATTCTACTGGATGTGAAATGATATTTAATATTTAATGCATGTTTCCCTAATAATGTTGAGCATCTTTTGGTGTGCTTACCAGTGACACACATAAGGACACACACATATACTCTTTTGTGAAGTGACTATTTTAAACTTTTGACCATTTGCTACTTGTTGTTTGTCTTTTTATTATTTATTTGTGGGAGGTATCTATATATGTTTCATAGCAGTTCATGATAAATATGTTATATGAATATGTTTTCCCTGTCTGTGGTTTGTCACTACATTTTCTTAATGAAAATTTTGATAATCAGAAGTTGTTAGTTTTGATGAAATTCAATTTGTCATTATATTTTATTAGATACCTTAATCTAAGATCACAAAGGTGTTCTAGAAGCTTTAGAGTTTTTGCTTGCTTGTTTAAATTTATCATCTGTCTCAAATTAAAAATTGTTGATAATGTAAAGTAGCAGTCCAAATTTGTCTTTTTCTCTCTCATACACTTACTTTATTTCCCTACACCATTTGTTTAAAAGACTTTTTTTCCCCATTGCACTTTCATTAAAAATCAACTGATGGGACTTCCCTGGTGGCACAGTGGTTAAGAATCTGCCTACAAATTCAGGGGGCACGGGTTCAAGCCCTGGTCTAGGAAGATCCCACATGCTGCGCAGCAACTAAGCCCATGCACCACAACTACTGAGCCTGCACTCTAGAGCCCGTGAGCCACAATTACTGAGGCTGTGTGCCACAACTGAAGCCCACACACCTAGAGCCCGTGCTCCGCAACAAGAGAAGCCACCTCAATGAGAAGCCTGCGCACTGCAACAAAGAGTAGCCCCCACTCATCGCAACTAGAGGAAGCCCGCAGACAACAATGAAGACCCAATGCAGCCAAAATAAATAAATTTAATAAATAAATAAATAAATAAAAATTGTAAAATCTAAAAAAAAAAAAATCAATTGATAGTATATATGTCAGCCCATATTCTGTTTCACATCTCTATCCTTACACAGTATTACACTCTCTGGATCAATATAGCTCCTAGTGAGCCTCAGTAGAGTAAGTCCTCCAGTTTTCATCAAGATCTTTTGCTTATAGGCCTTTTAGATTCCATATAATTTTAAATTCAGCTTGTTGATTTCAGCACACAGATCTATTAGGACTTTGATTGAGATTACATTAAATCTGTAATTAATTTAGTGAAAATTGACATTTTTAACAATATGGAGTTTCCAGGCAATACACTTGTTATATCTCACCATTTAATTGTTTAATTCCTCTCAGAAATATAATGTAGTTTTCAATGTAGAGGGCTTAAAGTTCTATTTATTAAACTGATAATGCCACTGCAAATGGAATTATTTTCATAGTTTATTTTCCTATTATTTAATCCTTGCATCTGTAAATAAAACGTTTGTATAATTACCTTTCATCCTGGAAGTTTAATTCATTTATTCTAGTAATTTTAATGTAGATTCCATATAATTTTTCCGTGTATAATATCATACCAACTATGAATAAAGACAATCTTATTTTGTCTTTAAGTCTCTACATATTTAATTTTTTTCATTGTTTTTTGGTACAGGGTAGAACTTCTAGTACCCTGTGAATAAAAATATAGTGGATATCCTTTCCTTGTTTTCAGTCTTTGAAGGAAATCAATCAATACTTTACCATTAAGTATGATGTTAGCATTAGATTTTTTTATAGATGCCCTTTATCAAATTCAGGGAGTACTCTTCTTTCTATTCCTAGTTTGCAAGCAGTTTTCATTTTGAATTGTCATTGAATTTTATATGTCTATTCATAAGGTCATATGTGTTTTCTTCTTCCTTCTATGCATAGGATGAATTATACTGTTTGATTTTTGAAAATTAAAACAATTTTGCATTCTTGAGAGAAATCCTACTTGATTGTGTTGTTTTATCTTCTTTTTTAATATTGATGAATTAGCTTGTACTGTATTAAAAGTTTTTGCATCTATGTTCATGAGTAATATTGCATTGTACTTTCCTCATAATACCTATATCTGGTTTTGTATCAGAATAATGCTGGGCTCATAAAATAAATTGCAAAATTTTTCCTATCTTTTACTTTCTGAAAGTGTTTGTGTATAAATGGTGTTAGTTTTTCCCTAATTGTTGATAGAATTCAGCAATAAAAAAATGTGAATTTAGAGTTTCCTTTGCAGGAAATCTTATAATGAAAAATCAACTCTCTTTAACTGGTAGAGGATTATACAGAATTTAAAAATTTTCTTCTTGTATCAGTTCTGGCAGGTTGTGTTTTTTAGCAGATTGGTCTAACAACATCACAATTGTTAATTTACTGACATAAGTTGTTTAAAATTATACCTTATAATCATTAACGCCTGTAGGATGTTTAGTAAGAAATATCTTAAGATATTGGTTATTTGTATCCTCTCTGTTTTTTTTTCCCCCAAGTTAGTGTATCTAGTCATTTTCCTATTTTATTAATGTTTTCAGTGAAATAACGTTTAGTTTTATTAACTTATTTGTCTCTTCTATGTTATTTATTCTCTAATATTGGTTATTTGTGCTTTTATGTTTATGTGAGTTTAATTTGCTAGGTTTTCTTAGCATATTAACATGAAAACTTGATTACTAATGCTAAACAATTTTTTTTCTAAATTAAGACTTATAAATTATAAATTTTCCCCTGAACACTCTTCAGCTGTAATTCTCTAGTTTTTATATGTTCTGTTTTCATTGCTGTTAAATTTGAAATATAATTTTGTTACCTTTGTGATTTCTTCTTACACATATAGATTATTTAAATTTTAGTTGTTATACATTTTTTAAAAGATAAATTTTATGATATGTGAATTTTGAGATCTGTTATAAAAATTTGTTACTAAATTTCCAAATATATAGAGCTTTTCTATTTATTTTTATCAACCAAATTTCATTGTCAAGAAAGCATTCTGTAACATTCGGTAGGAGTCCAAAAGATCTGTGTACATCTCTGTTTCAGTCTTTCCATGAACAGTCACAGGCCTGGTTGAGGAAGGCTGCATCCTGTTAAGAGCATATAGCTCTTTATGGAACTACTGTTATTTACCATAGCTGGTACCCATGTGTCAAAAAGACAGATCCAATAAATGTTAAATTGTTAGCTCCCCTTTGAAGCTACAAATTATTTAAAGATTTTTGTTGTTGTTTCTTTTGGGATTGGAGAAGACAGGAATAAGAAGTGTGTAACGAAGGATTAGAAATATTTTACAGTGTAATAAAACTAAATTTCAGTAATATACTTGACATTACCTTTAATTAGCTGTATGTTCTAGGGTGTATGGGCATGAGACATTGGGGGAGAAACTGACTAACAGAAAGATGTCAACTGTAAGAGTGAAATAATTTAAATTTTATTTAATGGCAGAGGATATTGAAACCTTTGTTTTAGAGACAGCTACAAGAAGTAAAAAACATTACAGTGTACTCTCAGTCAGTAGTAGAAACCTACCAAAGTCCTCAAGGAGATACACAGCTACAAGAAATGCCCTCATAGAATACGTGTCTACCAGGTGTGAGAAATACCATTTGCCAATATTGGGGATTTTTCATACTCTCCTGGCCCTTTTTTTATTAAGCTAGACTTTCTGAAATGCTGGCTACATGCCTGCCTACTCACAAAGTGAAATAACTGATTCAAAACAACTCCAATGTTTTCCTGAGAGTTCATTGCTCAAGTGAGAGAATTCAAGGTCAACTTCCCACAAGTTCCCTGGTTTCCTGTTCCTTGGCAGAACCAGGCCTCTTGCCTTGCTGTGTCTATTCCTCTACAACACATGACCTATGGAAGTCTGTCTGAAACTAGTCATACAAAAGACAAAGCTAGTCAGGGCAGTTCGCCAACATCCATTTTAGTGATCAATTCAGAATGCTACACTATCAGTTTGCTGGGACAATCAGTCAAGTTCCATTGAGCTTAATGAAAGTCAGAGATACTTCTCTGTATGACAAACTGTGCATACCTCTGCAAGCTTTAGATAAGGCATGAGCACGTGTTTAGTCATAACTTGCTCAGTGACTGCAGAAGATGTGACTTTATGGCATCAAAGAATTCCTAACTTTAAAAACACCAGAAGAAAAATCATTTTTCCTGATTAGCTTTTCTGGGCTCATTTTTAAGTTACTTTTCATTTCTAATTTTCCAAAAGTCTCATCACTCTCAATCTACATAGTCACAAGTTTAGCCTTACAAGCTTAGATGCTGTGTAATTCTGGATCAGAACCTTTCTTCTGTGTCAAGCCAAGATACTGTGTTTGGATCAAATCCATCACTATGACCTAATTTGTTCTCGGCTCAAAAGGAAAAAAACAATCACCCTTGTCATTATTCTAATAGAGTTGTTTCAGCTTCCTTCAACTAAGGAACTATTTAACCACTGAATTTGTAATATACTAAATGGAACTAGAGTGGCTTAAAAGAATTAAAGCTGTTTCCTAATTTATTTCAAAGCTCATTAAGAGAAGAGTTTCCAGAAATGTTTTCCCAGGTTACTCCTATTTTAAATTTGACTTAGATTATTTGTTTACATTAACAAAACTTCATAAATATCTCTTGATTTTAAACACATTTATTGGAGTATAATTGCTTAACAATGGTGTCTTAGTTTCTGCTTTATAACAAAGTGAATCAACTATACATATATATATATCCCCATATCTTCTCCCTCTTGTGTCTCCCTCGCACCATCCATATCCCACCTCTCTAGGTGGTCACAAAGCACCGAGCTGATTTCCCTGTGCTATGTGGATGCTTTCCACAAATTATTTTCATTTGGTAGTATATATTAGTCCATGTGACTCCCTCACTTCGTCCCAGGTTACACTTCCCCCTCCCCGTGTCCTCAAGTCTATTCTCTACATCTGTGTCTTTATTCCTGTCCTGCCCCTAGGTTCTTCAGAACCTTTTTTTTTTTTTTTTTTAGATTCCATATATATGTGTTAGCATATGGTATTTGTTTTTCTCTTTCTGACTTACTTCACTCTGCATGACAGACTGTAGGTCCATCCACCTCACCACAAATAACCCAATTTCATTTCTTTTTTATGGCTGAGTAATATTCTGTTGTATATATGTGCCACATCTTCTTTATCCATTCATCTGTCGATGGACGCTTAGGTTACTTCCATGTCCTGGTTATTGTAAATAGAGCTGCAATGAGCATTGTGGTACATGAGTCTTTTTGAATTATTGTTTTCTCAGGGTATATGCCCAGTAGTGGGATTGCTGGGCTGTATGGTAGTTCTATTTTTAGTTTTCTAAGGAACCTCCATACTGTTCTCCATAGTGGCTGTATCAATTTACATTACCACTAAAAGTGCAAGAGGGTACCATTTTCTCCACACCCTCTCCAGCATTTATTGTTTGTAGATATTTTGATGATGGTCATTCTGACTGGTGTGAGAACCACATTGTAGTTTTGATTTGCATTTCTCTAATGATTAGTGATGTTGAGTATTCTTTCATGTGTTTGTTGGCTATCTGTATATCTTCTTTGGAGAAATGTCTATTTAGGTCTTTTGCTCATTTTTGGATTGGGTTGTTTGTTTTTTTGACATTGAGCTGCATGTGCTGCTTGTAAATTTTGGAGATTAATCCTTTGTCAGTTGCTTCATTTGTAAATATTTCCTCCCATTCTGAGGGCTGTCTTTTCGTCTTGTTTATGGTTTCCTTTGCTGTGCAAAAGCTTTTAAGTTTCATTAGGTCCCATTTGTTTATTTTTGTTTTTATTTCCATTTCTCTAGGAGCTGGGTCAAAAAGGATCTTGCTGTGATTTATGTCATAAAGTATTCCGCCTATGTTTTCCTCTAAGAGTTTTTTTTTTTTTTTATACTTTATTTATTTTATTTATTTATTTATTTATGACTGTGTTGGGTCTCTTAGTTTTCGTGTGAAGGCTTTCTCCAGTTGCGGCAAGTGGGGGCCACTCTTCATCGTGGTGCGGGGGCCGCTCTTCATCGCGGTGCGCGGGCCTTTTCACTATCGCGGCCCCTCCCGTTGCAGGGCACAGGCTCCAGACGCGCAGGCTCAGTAGTTGTGGCTCACGGGCCCAGTTGCTCCGCGGCATGTGGGATCTTCCCAGACCAGGGCTCGAACCCGTGTCCCCTGCATTGGCAGGCAGATTCTCAGCCACTGCGCCACCAGGGAAGCCCCCCCTCTAAGAGTTTTATAGTGTCTGGCCTTACATTTAGGTCTTTAATCCATTTTGAGTTTATTTTTGTGTATGGTGTTAGGGAGTATTCTAATTTCATTCTTTTACAGGTAGCTGTCCAGTTTTCCCAGCACCACTTATTGAAGAGGCTCTCTTTTCTCCATTGTATATTCTTGCCTCCTTTATCAAAAATAAGGTGACCATAGGTGCATGGGTTTATCTCTGGGCTTTCTATCCTGTTCCACTGGTCTATATTTCTGTTTTTGTGTCAGTACCCTACTGTCTTGAGTACTGTAACTTTGTTGTATAATCTGAAGTCAGGGAGCCTGATTCCTCCAGCTCTGTTTTTCTTTCTCAAGATTGCTTTGGCTATTCGGGGTCTTTTGTGTTTCCATACAAATTGTGAAACTTTTGGTTCTAGTTCTGTGAAAAATGCCACTGGTAGTTTGATAGGGATTGCATTGAATCTGTGGATTGCTTTGGGTAGTATAGTCATTTTCACAATGTTGATTGTTGCAATCCAAGAACATGGTATATCTCTCCAACTGTTTGTATCATCTTTAATTTCTTTCAGCAGTGTCTTATAGTCTTCTGCATACATATCTTTTGTCTGCTTAGGTAGGTTTATTCCTAGGTACTTTATTCTTTATGTTGCAGTGGTAAATGACAGTGTTTCCTTAATTTCTTTTTCAGATTTTTCATCATTAGTGTATAGGAATGCAAGAGACTTCTGTGCATAAATTTTGTATCCTGCTACTTTACCAAATTCATTGATTAGCTCTAGTAGTTTTCTTGTAGCATCTTTAGGATTCTCTATGTATAGTACCATGTCATCTGCAAACAGTGACAGCTTTACTTCTTTTCTGATTTGGATTCCTTTTATTTCTTTTTCTTCTCTGATTGCTGTGGCTAAAACTTCCAAAACTATTCTGAATAACAGTGGTAAGAGTGGACAACCTTGTCTTGTTCCTGATCTTAGAGGAAATGGTCTCAGTTTTTCACCATTGAGAACGATGTTGGCTGTGGGTTTGTCATATATGGTGTTTATTATGTTGAGGTAAGTTCCCTCTATGTCTACCCTCTGGAGGGTTTTTATCATAAATGAGTGTTGAATTTTCTTGTAAGCTTTTTCTGCATCTATTGAGATGATCATATGGTTTTTCTCCTTTAATTTATTAATATGGTTTATCAGATTAATTGATTTATGTATATTGAAGAATGCTTGCATTCCTTGGATAAACCCCACTTGATCATGGTGTATGATCCTTTTAATATTCTGTTGGATTATTTTTGCTAGTTTTTTGTTGAGGATTTTTACATCTAAATTCATCAGTGATATTAGCCTGTAAGTTTCTTTCTTTGTGACATCTTTGTCTGGTTTTGGTATCAGGTTGCTGGTGGCCACATAGAATGAGTTTGGGGGTGTTCCTCCGTCTGCTATATTTTGGAAGAGTTTGAGAAGGAGAGGTGTTATCTCTTCTCTAAACGTTTGATAGAACTCTCCTGTGAAGCCATCTGGTCCTGGGCTTTTGTTTGTTGGAAGAGTTTTAGTCACAGTCTCAATTTCAGTGCTTGTGATTTGTCTGTTTATATTTTCTATTTCTTTCTGGTTCAGTCTCGAAAGTTGTGCTTTTCTAAGAATGTGTCCATTTCTTCCATGTTGTCGATTTTATTGGCATATAGTTGCTTGTAGTATATCTCATGATCCTTTGTATTTCTGCAGTGTCAGTTGTTACTTCTCAGTTTTCAATTCTAATTCTATTGATTTGATTCTTCTCCCTTTTTTTCTTAATGAGTCTGGCTAATGGTTTATCAATTTTGTTTATTTTCTCGAAGAACCAGCTTTTAGTTTTATTGATCTTTGCTATTTCCTTCATTTATTTTTCATTTATTTCTGATTGGATCTTTGTGATTTCTTTCCTTCTGCTAACTTTGGGGTTGTTTTGTTCTTCTTCCTCTAATTGCTTTAGGTGTAAGGTTAGGTTGTTTATTTGAGATGTTTCTTGTTTCTTGATTAGGATTGCATTGCTATAAACTTCCCTCTTAGAACTGCTTTTGCTGAATCCCATAGGTTTTTGTTTGTCGTGTTTTCATTGTCATTTGTTTCTAGGTATTTTTTGATTTCCTCTTTGATTTCTTCAGTGATCTCTTCGTTATTTAGTAGCATATTGTTGAGCCTCCATGTGTTTGTATCGTTTACAGTTTTTTTTCCTGTAACTGATATCTAGTCTTATAGCATTGTGATCAGAAAAGATACTTGATATGATTTCAATTTTCTTAAATTTACCAAGGCTTGACTTGTGACCCAAGATATGATCTATCCTGGAAAAAGTTCCATGAACACTTGAGAAGAAGGTGTATTCTGCTATTTTTGGATGAAATGTCCTATAAATATAAATTAACTCCATCTTGTTTAATGTATCATTTAAAGCTTCTGTTTCCTTATTTATTTTCAATTTGGATGATCTGTCCATTGGTGAAAGTGGGGTGTTAAAGTCCCCTACTATGATTGTGTTACTGTCGATTTCCCCTTTTATGGCTGTTAGTGTTTTCCTTATGTATTGAGGTGCTCCTATGTTGGGTGCATAAATATTTACAATTGTTATATCTTCTTCTTGGATTGATCCCTTGATCATTATGTAGTGTCCTTCTTTGTCTCTTGTAATAGTGTTTGTTTTAAAGTCTATTTTGTCTGATATGAGAATTGCTACGCCAGCTTTCTTTTGGTTTCCATTTGCATGGAATATCTTTTTCCATCTCCTCACTTTCAGTCTGTATGTGTCCCTAGGTCTGAAGTGAGTCTGTTGTAGACAGCATGTATATGGGTCTTGTTTTTGTATCCATTCAGCCAGTTTATGTCTTTTGGTTGGAGCATTTAATCCATTTACATTTAAGGTAATTATCAATATGTATGTTCCTATTACCATTTTCTCAATTGTTTTGGGTTTGTTATTGTAGGTCTTTTCCTTCTCTTGTGTTTCCTGCCTAGAGAAGTTCCTTTAGCATTTGTTGTAAAGCTGGTTTGGTAGTGCTGAATTCTCTTAGCTTTTGCTTGTCTGTAAATCTTTTAATTTCTCCCTCAAATCTGAATGAGATCCTTGTTGGGTAGAGTAATCTTGGTTGTAGGTTTTTCCCCTTCATCACTTTAAATATGTCCTGCCACTCCCTTCTGGCTTGCAGAGTTTCTGCTGAAAGTTCAACTTTTAACCTTATGGGGATTCCCTTGTATGTTTTTTGTTGTTTTTCCCTTGCTGCTTTCAATAGTTTTTCTTTTTATTTAATTTTTGATAGTTTGATTAATATGTGTCTTAGCATGTTTCTCCTTGGGTTTATCCTGTATGGGACTCTCTGTGCTTCCTGGACTTGATTAACTATTTCCTTTCCCGTATTAGGGAAGTTTTCAACTATAATCTCTTCAAATATTTTTTCAGTCCCTTTCTTTTTGTCTTCTTCTTCTGGGACCCCTATAATTCTAATGTTGGTGGATTTAATGTTGTCCCAGAGGTCTCTGAGACTGTCCTCAATTCTTTTCATTCTTTTGTCTTTATTCTGTTCTGTGGTAATTATTTCCACTATTTTATCTTCCAGGTCACTTATCCATTCTTCTGCCCCAGTTATTCTGCTATTGATTCCTTCTAGAGATTTTTAAATTTCATTTATTGTGTTGTTCGTCATTGTTTGTTTGCTCTTTAGCTCTTCTAGGTCCTTGTTAAACGTTTCTTGTATTTTCTCCATTCTATTTCCAAGATTTTGGATCACCTTTACTATCATTACTCTGAATTCTTTTTCAGGTAGACTGCCTATTTCCTCTTCATTTGTTTGGCCTGGTTGGTATTTACCTTGCTCCTTCATCTGCTTTGTGTTTTTCTGTCTTCTCATTTTGCTTAACTTACTGTGTTTGGGGTCTCCTTTTCTCAGGCTGCAGGCTTGTAGTTCCTGTTGTTTTTGGTGTTTGCTCCCAGTGGCTAAGTTTGGTTCAGTGGGTTGTGTAGGCTTCCCGGTGGAGGGGACTGGTGCCTGTGTTCTGGAGGATGATGCTGGATCTTGTCTTTCTGGTGGGCAGGACCATGTCTGGTGGTGTGTTTTGGGGTGTCTGTGATCTTATTATGATTTTAGGCAGCCTCTCTGCTAGTGTGTGGTGTTGTGTTCCTGTCTTGCTAGTTGTTTGGCAAAGGGTGTCCAGTACTGTAGCTTGCTGGTCATTGAGTGGAGCTGGGTCTTTGCATTGGAAATCTCTGGGAGAGCTTTCACCATTTAATATTATGTGGAGCCTGGAGGTCTCTGGTGGACCAATGTCCTAACCTCGGCTGTCCCATCTCAGAGGCACAGGCCTGTCACCTGGCTGGAGCACCAAGACCCTGTCAGCCACATGGCTCAGAAGAAAAGGGAGAAAAAAAGAAAAAAGAAAGAAAGAAAAAATAAAATAAAATAAGGTTATTAAAATAAAAAAATAATTATTAAAAATTAAAAAGTAAAAAGTAATAAAAAAGAAAAAAAAAAGAAAGAAAGAGGAGAGCAGCCAAACCAAAAAACAAATCCGCCAATGATAACAAGCACTGAAACCTATACTAAAAAAAAAAAAAAAAAAAAAAAAAAAGGACAGACAGAACCCTGGGACAAATGGTAAAAGCAAAGCTATACAGAGAAAATCACACACAGAAGCATACACATACACACTCACAAAAAGAGAAAAACTGAAGGAAATATATATATATCATTGCTCCCAAAAGTCCACCGCCTCAGTTTTGGGGTGATTCATTGTCTATTCAGGTATTCTATAGATGCAGGGTACATCAAGTTGATTGTGGAGATTTAATCTGCTGCTCCTGAGGCTGCTGGGAGAAATTTCCCTTTCTCTTCTTTGTTCACACAGCTCCTGGGGTTCAGCTTTGGATTTGGCCCCGCCTCTGCATGTCAGTCGCCTGAGGGCATCTGTTCTTCGCTCACACAGGACGGGGTTAAAGGAGCAGCTGATTTGGGGGCTCTGGCTCACTCAGGCTCGGGGGAGGGAGGGGTACGGATGTGGGGTGAGCCTGCAGCGGCAGAGGCTCACGTGACATTGCACCAGCCTGAGGCGTGCCATGTGTTCTCCCGGGGAAGTTGTCCCTGGATCACGGGACCCTGGCAGTGGCGGGCTGCACAGGCTTCCTGCAGGGGAGGTGTGGATGGTGACCTGTGCTTGCACACAGGTTTCGTGGTGGCTGCAGCAGCAGCCTTAGCATCTCATGCCCATCTCTGGGGTCCATGCTGATAACCGCAGCTTGTGCCCTTCTCTGGAGCTCGTTCCGGCGGTGCTCTGATCCCCTTTCCTCACGCACCTCGAAACAATGGTCTCTTGCCTCTTCGGCAGCTCCAGACCTTTTCCCGGACTCCCTCCCTGCTAGCTGTGGTGCACTAGCCCCCTTCAGGCTGTGTTCACGCCGCCAACCCCAGTCCTCTCCCTGGGATCAAACATCCGAAGCCCGAGCCTCAGCTCCCAGTCCCCGCCCGCCCCGACGGGTGAGCAGACAATCCTCTCGGGCTTGTGAGTGCTGGTCAGCACTGATCCTCTGTGCGGGAATCTCTCTGCTTTGCCCTCTGCACCCCTGTTGCTGCGCTCTCCTCCGTGGCTCCGAAGCTTCCCCCCTCCGCCCCCGCAGTCTCTGCCCGCGAAGGGGCTTCCTAGTGTGTGGAAACTTTTCCTCCTTCACAGCTCCCTCCCAGTGCTACAGGTCCCATCCCTATTCTTTTGTCTCTGTTTTTTCTTTTTTCTTTTGCCCTACCAAGGTACGTGGGGGAGTTTCTTGCCTTTTGGGAGGTCTGACGTCTTCTGCCAGTGTTCAGTAGGTGTTCTGTAAGAAATGTTCCACATGTAGATGTATTTCTAATGTATTTGTGGGGAGGAAGGTGATCTCCATGTCTCACTCCCCCACCATCTTGAAGGTCTCCCATAAATATCTTTTAAAGCATTGATAAAATATTAAACCTAAAGAATGATAGCATTTTATATAAATATATTAAGTTGCAATGGTGGTTTGAGCAGTTGTAAAAATGTAGGTTATGGGGGATGAAAGGAGAGAAAGAATGAAGAACTTGTAAAGAAGGAAGGAAATATAGATAATTAGCTTAATTATAGATTTGTAGTTTTTTTAAATTATATTTATTGAAGTCCTATTACATGCTGTACTTCATTCTAGGTATTTGAAGACACGTCACTGAATAAAACAGGTGAAAATCTTGGCCTTCATGTAATTAATATTTTAATTCAGGATATAGAATATAAACCAGTAAGTAAAATATATATTCTATCATAGGGAAAAAATTGAGAAGGGGATAGGTGTGTGGAAACGTGTGCATGGAAGGTGTGATTACACATGGGATGGTCAGGGAGATGTTACTAAGAAGGTGTCATTTGAGCCAAGGGTTGATGTTGGTCAGAGAGTAAACCATACAGTTATGGAGTAAACAAGAAATACCTCACTTTATTAGTAGGCAAAATAGGTGAACACTTACATAATATAAATATTGCATGTTCAATAAATAACTACCTAATTCAGTGACTACTAAATCCCTAGCATTCAGTTATGTATTGTAAAGTTTTAGATAAAAGAAGCTTAATACCTTCTTTTTGCTCAAAAGGAAATAAAAGCTTCCATAAGTATTTTGAAAAGACTACAAAAGATATTTAGGAATAATGACTATATAACACATTCTTAATTATTCAGGATAGAATCATTCTATAAGAATTATTTCTTAATTATTTAAAATAGAATTATTTGGAATAGAATTGAACTTGTTTAGTAAAATGGCAGAACTTGCTGACAAAAGAGGAAAGAAATTCCAAAGAATGGAGAAGGAAGAGGATGGGAAATAAAGATAAAAGTACAAGGATGTAGAAACAAAAATGATGTAGGAATGCAGAGAAAAGTCGTTGGAAAAAATAAAATGACTTGATTGTAGAGAGTTATTCAGTGGAAGTTAGATGGTTAAAGTAATGTAGAATTAGGAGGGTGCTGATTCCTGGGACAATGTATCCGTGCCTTGAATTATTTGAATAAGCAACAATTGATATTATTGATAGACCTTGCTTGCTAAGATTCTCCTCCTTTTGTCTGTTATGATGTCTGAATGTTCTACCATCAGTTATTACTTTGGTTTAGACATTGCTCCAGAAGTTTCCTGTAAACGTGCACGTGTACAAATTTTTAGCATGTGCTAACTTACTTAAATCGAAGTCAGTGCTGCTCCCCCAACCCACCTCTTTGCTTGGTGTCCTCTACAAAGGAACTGCTAATTCTGTTCTAAATTCTACTACTAATAGCAGTAGTTGCAGCAGTAGTAGTAATGTTCAAACTCTTTTGCTCCCTGCTGGTAAATTTCCTTCCACCAAGAAACATGTTCAAGTATTTCTAATATTAACAATTTCTCTCTCTTGATCTTTTATTCATTATACCACACTCCCAATTTCTTTATTCTATCAAATCTCGGTTTCTTGGATGGGGATCTCTGTCTCCATTTCACTACGTCTTATGCCCCTATAATCTGGTTTATGCTCCCTCCATTCCACTCCACTAAAATCACCCTGATGATGTCATGAAGGAGCGCCTAATTTTCCAAATTCATTAAACATATTTTAGTCCTTGTGTTTCTTTTTTTTTAAATTTATAATCCAATTCATTCTGTTTTTAAATTTTTTTTTAATTGGGGTACAGTTGTTTTACAATATTGTGTTAGTTTCTACTGTACAGCTAAGTGGAGTTCTCTGTGCTATTCAACAGGTTTTCATTAATTATCTATTTTATACATATTAGTGTATATATGTTAATCCCAATCTCCCAATTCATCCCATCTCCCCTTTCCTCACTTGGTGTCCATACATTTGTTCTCCACGTAGGTGTCTCTGTTTCTGCCTTGCAAACCGGTTCATCTGTACCATTTTTGATTCCACAAATATGTATTAATATATGATATTTGTTTTTCTCTTTCTGACTTACTTCACTCTGTATGACAGTCTGTCCTTGTACTTCTTGACTTCACTGATTCATTTGGTTCTGTTTTCCTGTCATCTCTCAGGAAGCTCTTCAGCATCCCATTCTCATGAGCCTCTTTCTGTTTCGGAGATCACTGTCTCACTTTACAGTGCTTCTTGCTATACCAGCCTTTTAGCCTGGACGGTCTTATTCATGATCAGAACATTACTTATTATAAGTGTCCTAGAAATACCCAGACTTTACCTCCAATTCAGACCTCTGCCAATAGTTGCTGCCATATTGACAACTCCATAGGCTCAAAGGTAGTGCAAACTAAAATTTGACCTGTTAATCTCCAGAACCTATCTGCTCCTCTCCCTGTTTTCTTTACCTTTACTCAAGCAATTATTGACCTAGTTGCCAAATACAAAGACTTGGAAATCATGTTTGATTTCTCGTCATCCATATTCAATTGACCACACAATTCTGTTGTCTATCTTCTTAGTAGACTTCACATTTTCCCCCTTCTCTTAATACCTCTTCATGTTTTTATCAAGTCTGTCAATAGTCCAATGGTCTCTACATTGACCTCCTGTTCTTCAATTTTATTTCTGTTCAGTTTTCTTTATTGAAGTTATAGCAATCTTTCTGAAATATGAAAATGATTGTGCCACTTCTTTGCTTAAAATCTCTGTGTTTCCCCAAGACAAAGTAGAGATCCCTTTTAAGATACGTGGGAACCTCTCTGTCTTTTGTTTCTCATTCCCTGTCATCTTCTCCATTTGCATGCTATACACTCACTGAAAATACCTGTTTGTGTGTGTTTGTCCTGCTGTGTAATACCTCACACATCTACAATTGGTCCACTGTATATCCTCATTTCCTATAATGCTCCTCTACCTCTATTTTTCTGGCATTGTCTGTGAAGACATTACTAATTTTATGCTCAAAGACATAGTAGATTATTATTTCTTTTTTGGCACATGGATTTCTTGCTCAAATTTATAACACTCATCACACTTTTTCACTATTTTAATTTATATTTTCCTTTCTGTCAGAGAGTAATCCTAGGACATATTTTTCATTTTGTATCACAAACACCTGTCACTATCTGGAATATAGATATGGGGATAATGTTCAAGAATACTTGTTGCATAAATAGAATTTGGTCATAAATAACAAAATATTTATATAAAATTATAAATGGCTGCTTATTTTTTGGAACTTTCCAACAAATACAGAAGAAAATAAGATATAGATGAATCAAATAGAAATCATCTTGTTAAGTTAGATCTAGTGATAAGATATCACAGAAGAATTATCATGGAAAAATTATGCATATCAAATTAGCTGAACAGTTTAAAGGATAGTAAGAGAAGCAGAACAAGGGTAATAATCAAATCCAAAGTGAAATAGATAAGAAAGAAAAAAATATTGACTTCATCTGTAGGAACACAGGGATCAGAAATGATAAAAATAAAGAATTATAATTATTTTTAGGACTCATGACCTTAATGAAAATAGCTATTTTGGATTAGATATGGGGTATCATACACTGACTTATAAGGGATAGAAGAGAAAATTAAAGAAGAAAACATTTCATTTAAAGTGAAACATTTATTACTTCAGCATCATGAATGCCGTGTCCACATTTGAAACACAGGAATGCAGAAATGTAGGAGACAAGAGATGAAATAGCTAAACATAATTTGATGTTGGAAAGTTTAGTGATTCCACATAAAAAGAGGTGGGAAGAAAATATAGGAAGCATAAGGTGTAAGAGAGGTCTCATCAACCACGAATGAGATCAGATAGATTTTACTGTGGTTTTCACCTTTTCCACTGTTTGAAGCTAGACACTCTAGTGACTGGGACAGATTTCAAATCCGGCAATTTAGGACAAGACTTTCAGATCAATAGTATTAAGTCCTTGAAATAAGTTGAGGAAAGCCCTTTCTATGCATACTTTAGGGTTTGTGTTAAATTAACAGAGACAGGTCTCCTGATGCCAAGAGAAGTTTGTAAAGAGGAAGCACACATGTTCCAAAGGCCTCAGGGCTCTTGGAAGGGTGATTTCAGAGAAAAGGAGGAGAAACAGAGCATTCATGAAAAAAAGCACTGATTGAATGCAGATGTGCCGCCATTGACATGCCTGCCTCCTGCCCTAGTCCACTGGCTCTCTGAGATCGGATTCCAGCATACACTTTTTTGGGCGCTTTCCCCAGAATCCTTCTAACCAGTCCATACCTTTTCTATTTCTTCGTTTCCTTTCAAGTGATGGAGTTTCAAAAGCATTCCTTTCATCTTTGCTTAAACTTTTCCCTACTGTAGCTAATGTTTCCTTTTCTTCTTTGTAATGTCTGGTCTCTATTTGTCTATTTTGTTGATTCCATATAAAACCAAAACAGAAATAGTACCTATACATAAATATATATACACATATATATTTTATATATATATGTATATGTATTGCTTCTTAATACATACAGCTAGACAGAGTTTCTAAACATCCATAAACAGATTACATCCAGACTAAACTATGCTTTCCAACTCCAAAACATACATAGCAAACAACACAATACAAAGATTTCATGCTTATCTTCCAGAACCTCTTTTTTTCAGCTTTTATATGACATTTTCTATAAGAATGATGGTTTTATGTTCATCTGTTACCCCTGACAAAATTTCATCTGTCTGCTTTAATCTACCTTAGAACTCCATTCCTTAACTTTTAGTGTCAAATCTATGGTGCAAATTTAGATTGGTACATAGATTTTTTTTTTTTTTTTTAATCAGAAAACTAAGAGATGCTGATTTTTAATTTGAATTTCACTAATGTTGGGTCTGACTTTGACCAGATGGTCTGGCTCTGAGTTGCTATTACTTAATTTGTCTTAGTTCTCATTAGTTTTGTTCCTGATTTTAAAATTAATGTATTATGCCCTATCTTCAATAGGAATTCATTTCTCAACAACATATCCCATGTTTCCTATATTGTACACATCGATCATAGATATTGTCTAAGGAAGAATTTTTGCTTTAATTTAGTGCAGAAGGTAAAATAAGTAAATTTTATTTTATGTAACAAGGATTTATAAAACATTTGTTATGTGCCAACCTCAATCTGAATGCTTCATATATGTAGCCATTCAATTAATCTTCATAATAGCCTCATATGAAATGCTTCTATATTTAATACATGGAAACTGACACAAAGCCAGTGAAGTAACATGTAGGAGATATTACAATTAATACACGACAGAACTGGAATTATAACTCTAGACCAATCTGGCTTATAAACTTTAAGCTATGCTGTCTATCCTTAAAGTTGGCTGTCAAGAATTAAATCTTTCTATTTTAAAATAAAATTTACTGTATTTTATAAATTGTTAAAGTAATTTCAGGTAGAAAAAAGTTGCAAAAATAATACCTAAATCTACTGTGTACTTTAAACCCAGATTCCTCTATTGTTAATATTTACCCTATTTTGCTTTATAATTTTCTATCTATATAAGTACATTTTATATCTTTCTGAACCATTTGAGAATAAATTGCGACATGATGCCTGTGTATATTCCCTACTAGCAAAAACATGTCCATCCATAATTATTATATTTGTATAATTGCTTAATTGTACTATATTGTATAATTGATGCAATCTTTAATTTACAGAACTAAATGCCTGTTGTCTCAATAATGTCCTTCACACACAAAAAAGTCCACGATTCAATTCAAAATCACATTACATTGAGCTTTAATATCTATTTTAGTCTTTTAAAAAAATCTATAACTGTTCTTCAGTAATTGTTTATCTACCAGTTTTTCAAAATATGGTATTTTGAATTGTTAATCAACTGTTTCTCTTTGTTCTACATCATTCTGTAATATTTTTACTACTTGCTCTATTGTGCTCTTTTTGGGCTTATTTTGGAGTTTTCTAGTTAAATTGTGAGTTTATTTTTATTCATCTTTTAACTGATTAAAAAAATTTAAGATGTAGATTTTTCTCTGATTTAGCTTTAATATAGCTTTAATGTATCTTGATAAGTAGTGGTTTTATTATCATTGTATTTTACAGATTTGTAGTTTTGATTTTATTTCAACTTTTACAAACATATTGGATAGAATGTTATTAAATTTCCATATGGAAGGGTTTTTCATGACTTTATCATTAATTTTGTTTTATTTTGTTGTGATAAGGAGAATTTTGCTTGTAATATTTCTATTTTATTAAGTTTAATCATGCTTTCTTTGTAATCCAATCAATATTATTGCTGTTCCATGAAATTAGAGGTAGATACAAAGGTGTTTTCTCTGTTATTAGTGTGTAAGCCTACTTCATTAAATCAGCTGCTTATTTAAATCTTTATTTTTTTCCACTTGATCAGTCTTATTGACTGTTGTGTTAACATCTTCTATTTTTAATGTTTTTCTGTTCCCTTCCAATTTCTATAGTTTCTGCTTTATAAAAGCAATTTCTTTGTTGTTTTATGAGTAGATATTTACAACTTTTATCATCATGTTGAAATATGATTTTTGTATTAAACAGCAGCCATTAATCCTTTTTGGATTGAACTTTGCTTTGTCTGGTATTAAAATTTAAACCCCTGTTTCTACCTTGCTCAACTGTTTTAGATGGGCTTATTATATACAGGACAGAATGGCTAATTCTCTATAATGTCTCTCTGAGGCAAAATAATATTTATTGGCTAATTTGAGCCTTGAGTTCCCTGAAAATTCTGTTTCTTTGTTGCTTTGATCTTTTTGATGCTTCTCAGAAATCTGATGCCAGTCTAATATTCTTGTAAGTTACTTAATCTTTTTGTCTCTAAGGATTTTTTTCCTCTCTTTTAAAATTCTAATAATTTACTAGCTTATGCCCTAGAGTTGACCATTCTGGGACAATATTCCAAGTGCCTCGTGGACATTTTTATTATGTAAATTCGGGTCTTCTTTTACTTTGGGAAATTTTTCTTGGTTATAGAATTAAATATTTATTGTTTCATTGTTTAGATTTTCTTCTTCATGGAATACAATTGGACATATATTGGATCTTTTTTGCCTGTTTTCCTTTTTAAAATGATTTTTGTCTCAGACACTTTACCTTCTTTCTCTATCTTATTTTCATTCATGTGATTGTTTTCCTACTTTTCTTTAATGCATCCTTTAAGCATTTACTTTAATCTGTTCTTTCTTGGTCATCTAGTCCTTTGAATTTTGATTTTTAATATTTTCTTTTTTCTTATAGGATCTTAATTTCTTGTCCTTTTAAATTTTCCCTTTATTGTTTAATTTCCAAAGAACTGCTCTCTTTTTTAAAAATACATTTTTCCAAGAAGCATTGCCTTTTCAAGGCTATCTCGGGTAATCTTCTATTCTTTTTGAAGTCCTTTTCCTGTACTATGTGCTCAGATCTAATATAACTCTCAGTATTTTTACAGATAGACTTTTTCAGAGTGATTCTACTTCAGTATTGCATTCTCTAATTTCCCTTTTGCTTGTAGTTTTCTTTCTTTTTTTAAAGACAATCTCTTGGTTCTTTGTAAAGGTTTGTGATAGAGCTTAATTGAATAGCTTTATTAAAATTGGTCTTTATTTTATTACTAACAGGTAATTGAAATTTGAAATGTTCACTGTTTTTGGTTAGGCTGAAGGTATGAGATTCATGTGGATTTATTTGTTCTTCTTGTTGCTTTGTATAATTTTGGGGAGAAAACGTTGGAATTTCAATTTAAGTCACCCCCATCATCAGAGTTACCCAGAATTAAATCTGCCTTATTGAAAACATTGTCAGTATTTTAAAATGTTATTTAATATTCATTTTACTAAATGGTGATTAATAATCAAATAGGCAGCTAGATAGCTATATAACTAACTATATTCTATATAAAGTTAAAGCTCATTTACACTGAAAAATAAAGTAAATGATGCATTCATGGCAATCATCTTTAATAAACTGATTTTGGAAACTTTTCAAGTAAAGAATTGTCTACTTTAAAATCATTTCAATATAAAAATATTTGGCCACTCTTACTCCAAATATGATATTTGGAAAATATTGTGATATTTAAATATTTATTATTATAATTATTTCTTGTGCCTTAAAAGTATAATAGTAAACCTTAGTAGCACAACACAGTTCATGTTTTAACGTGAACCAAAAGGGAATTAAATGGTCTATTGAATTTACTGTGGAGTCTATAGGGTAAATTCTTCCTCTCCAAAGCCATCAATGAGATCCCATCTTACTCTAGATAAAATGTTATAGTATGTTTCAATGGTATATAAAACCTTATGGATGATGGTCTCTGGCAACCTTTCTAAAATTATGTATTTTCCATTTTGCTCACTGTGCTCCAGGCATATTATCATTCTTTGCAGTATGACACACCTATGCACTCCTGCCCCAAAGCTTTGCATATGATATTCTCTCTTCTTGGAAATCCTTCAGATATATAAATGCTTGTACATACAGTTACTACAAGTTACTGTAACTACCAAAGTTTCTGTTTATATATATAAAATTATCCATGATAAGAAGATTATTATTCGTAGATCAAGTTGTATAAAATATATCCCTCCCCACTCTCTGCCCTCATTTTATATATTTATATATTTATTTCTTCATTTTCTGTCTCCCCTCCCTAGAATATAGTTTCCCTGAGGGCAGACACTTTGTCCTGAATTCCCAAAAACTAGAATAGAAACATCTCTCAGCATGGTTGTTCAGTAAATATTTATTGTATGAATGAAGGAGTGACTTTTTTATTTACTCATATATCTCCTTGAGGGAAAAGGATTTGTTTTCTGAAATGTAATTAATCTTAATCCCTCGTGATTCTTAGCAAGGTGTTGAATCCATACATAAATGGTGCACAATAAAAACTTACTGATGAGTATTGCAGAATCATTTTATTTTATATCCTTCATTTTCTTTTCATGTCAACAAATCTTTATAGAGTTCATATTCTATAACTGTTAAACAGGTGCCAGTAATACTAAATTTAATAAAACATGGTGTCTGCCATAAAACACTGTTAATCATTTCAAACTCTAATATTTAAAAGGAACAGATTTGTAGAAATCTATATTTGCAATAGCATATTTTCTTTGAGGTATTTAGAAAGCAGTAGGGAAAGTATTCTGTATACAACATGTGCATTGTTCTTAATTTTAGAGGTTTTGTTAAATGCTCATTTTGCCCTACTAAAAACTAGAAAATAATTATGGAAGTTATGTCAAAAATTAGATTCCAGACATAAAGAGCTAAATAATAAAACATTAACTTGAATTTAATTATATTGGCTTTACATCCATATGTCTATTTTTATATAAATTCTTTCCTGGGTATTTTTATCTTTTTCTAAGATGTATTTACCTGCTATTATTTGTTTAAATGCCAGTTTGCTGGACATGAATATGGATAGGAATATCTCAAGACCACAGAGTGCCTATGTCGTAAGACAGATAAAGAATAGGACAATTCAAAATGTCTTAAAATATAAATAGTAATAATTATAATAATAACTAACATAATTTTAATCTTACTGTGTGATGAGCACTGTTCTAAATCCTTTTCATGAATTAACTTACTTTATATGAATATGCAGTGTCGCATATTTATACTATATATAGATAGATATAAATATAGAGGTATCTGAATAGGATTTTTATCGGGCATAGTACTGCTCTTTCTACTTCAAATAACACAGTAAAGGAGATATGTTTTATTATACTGAGAAATAAAGGGAGCCTATTCAATTATTATTTTGTTGATTAAACTATCTAAAGCAGGAAGAAACTAAGAATCAGGATTCATTAGAGTGGACTATTAAAGTGCTTTTTCTTCTTCAGCTTATTAGAACTAATGGCATCCATCCACTCAGGCAGCTGATGTATATACTGACAAGATATCAGAGGTTCTAGTAGGACTGTAGCAAATCCACATACTTCATGAAGAGAACCTTCTATTCTGGCTCCATATTATTTAGTCAGCAGGAAGTTTTGTCTGCTAAAATACTCCTTGCAATACTATATGATGATAATGATTCAAGAAGCTCAAATGGACTAAGTTTTAATTTTTTAAAAAATTTTTAACAGAAAGTGATGTATTAAAAGAAATTTATCAATGATTAAAGCACCAATCCCAATATAAAAATAATTCTGTGAGGATGAAAAATTTCTGAGTATAATTCCCCAAAGAAAGAATAGAGTTCTAAAAATGCAGGAAACATTTAGCTATGATGAAGTGAGACCTAAGATTCCTATTAGAAACACAGTACATTTATTATAGGTAATTTGAATGAATGTTATGCTTTTAATAGCTCCTAAGTTTACTTTAGAATTTGGGGTAAATGTGTTTTTATCCCATATGGTGAGAGAATTATGACTAATGTTTGTAAGGTGATGATCACACAGAACAAAAATGTTAGGGAAAGTTATAACATTGTAATTTTTCTGTATCTAAAGAAAATAGATCTAGATTTAGTTGAGGAACACCTAAACGTACTGCTTCTTCAAAAATGGATCCTTCCTTCTTACTTTTCAAATTTTTATTCTGAAAAAGGAGAGTAGAATGTTAGAATGGTGTTAGGTTTAGAGAATGCTTGGGTCAAAAGAGAGTAATAAAATTTTGACTGAAGCTTCATGCCCAGCCTGAGTCTAAATGCTTTCAACTAAAATGAATATTTTTGAAATAGGAAAAGCATCATATTTTTCATGTTCTTCCAAGTAGAAGATACACTGCTGATTTCCAGAAATGAGGGAATAATTAACCACACCCTGAAATGATAGAGGAAGAGAGGAAACAGTTCAGTTAAATCTGTGTGCATTGAGCCACTTGATACAAAGCTGAAATTGGAAGGAGCAGGCAACGGTATCAGAAAAGGAATAAATAAGCAGCTATTTCATTTATAGGCTGATCCAGATTCCTGTGATTACATATTGTGTGTGTGTGTGTGTGTGTGTGCCTGTGTATAATATCTTCTAGTTTTATATCATGTCTTTAACTATTTTACATGCTTATTATAAATTGGTCTTATTTGTGACAAGGTCAATAATGTTCTGTAGTTTCTAAATCAAATTAAATCTTTATTAGCTATTATCATACATAAAATTTGACCACTGTCTAGTCCTTAAAACTCTCTCCTATTGTAACATTCATGACATGAATTTTATTTGTTTTCCCTCTCCTCCTCTTGCCAGTCTTGTTCAGTCTGCTTTATGGGATCTCCCTCTGTCTATCCTTCAAGATAACTAGTTTTCATCATATTTCTCTATTTAGCCTTGTTGATTTCTTATTCTAAATATATTTCTTGGAATATCTATTGTCATGGTTTCTATCACCAGTATTTATATAATTTTTAAATCTATATCTCTAATCTTGACTTCTACAATGAAGTCATCATATATTCAACAGTATGACTTATAATTCTATTACCACCCTAATTCTGTCAAAAACTAAACCAGTCATCCTTGTACCACAGTCCATTCCTTCTGTATTTTACAGTTCAGTGAATGGCAACTCTTTTTACCTAGGCAAACAATAGGGAAACTATTAGTCAAAACTTTTAATATTCACATTCAATTGCTCCTGAAATATGATTTGATCTCTCTCAGTGAAACCTACCTTTTCTCCATACTCATTACAATGGCCTAAATTAATGACAATCTCATATGTGATCTACAGAATATTTAAATCCCTAGTATCCTAGTAGGTCAGGCTGACACATTCACATATAACATTCATAATTGCACCAATAATCACTTCCTTAAATACATATTTGATCATGTAATTCTTCACTTTAAATTATCTTAATGCTGACAGTACTTTCTCCTTAGTATGTAATACAAAGTCTCCATGATCTAAGCTTCACTTTTTCTTTAGCTTCAGCTGTCTCACCCCTCCCCAGTGTATAAGTCAGTATCTAATCACTTACTATTATCCTTAAGAAACCTTGTCTCCTTGTCTTTGCACATTCTTCTCTTTCTTAGGAAATCATACTTTTCTCACCAAGCCCACTCTTAGATATCTTTCATAACTTATCTCAGAATCTCCTCTGATAATATTTATGACATTATTCCTTTCAATACTCCATTTTTTGGATTGAATTAAGTGCTCTTAAATGTTGTCACATGACAACTAGCCCTTATTGTCTATAATTTAATGGTCAGCTTCTTTGTCAGTCTCTTCCACTGAGATTCTTGAGGACACAGGTTCCGTGTTTTATCAAGTCTCTTAGGGATCAAGTCCATGGTCTGGTTTTAGTAATTAAAAATTAAATAAATAATTGATGGATTGACTGAATTTGTGAAAAATGACTGTGATAAGTAGAATAATGGCCTGCCAAGATTACTACATTCTGATTTCCGAAACCTGTTAATATATTACCTAATATGGCAAAAGGGACTTTGTAGATGTGATTAAGTTAAAAGTTTTCAAATGGGAAGATTTATTCTGGATTATCCAGATAAGCCCAACATAAACACAAGGGTCCATATAAGAAGGAGGCAGGCGTGTCAGAATCAGAGAGATCTGAGGATGCCACACAGCTGGATTTGAAGATGAAGCCACAAGTCAAGGAATGTAGGTGACTTCTAGGAGCTGGAAAAGGCAAGGAAACAGATTTTCCCCTAGAGCCTCCAGAAGGAACCCAGGCCTTCAGATACTATTATTTTAGCCTAGTAAAAGTCATTCTGAACTTCTGACTTCTAGAACTATAAGATAATAAATACGTGTTGTCTTAAGCCACTAAATTTGTGGTATTTTGTTATAAAAACAATGGAAAAGTAATACAATGACTATTGTCCAAAGCACATACTGGGAAAATAAAAACTGTATAAGAATACTTGACTGATTAAAGCAATTGAAAAAAAGGTAACCTCTTAGGTTAATTTTTTCTGTGATCTTTACAGATAAATGGGATGAAATATCTTTTGGGTGAATTTACTATAATTAAAAAAATACTATCTTAGACTAAATAAAATATTAACACTTATAGAATTAAGCTATTTGGGCTTCCCTGGTGGCGCAGTGGTTGAGAATCTGCCTGCTAATGCAGGGGACACGGGTTCGAGCCCTGGTCTGGGAAGATCCCACATGCCACGGAGCAGCTGGGCCCGTGAGCCACAATTGCTGAGCCTGCGCGTCTGGAGCCTGTGCCCCGCAACGGGAGGGGCCGCGATGGAGAAAGGCCCGCGCACCGCGATGAAGAGCGGTCCCCGCACCGCGATGAAGAGTGGCCCCCGCTTGCCGCAACTGGAGAAAGCCCTCGCACGAACCGAAGACCCAATACAGACAAAAATAAATAAATAAATAAATTAAAAAGAAAATCTTTAAAAAAAAAAAAAAAAAAAAAAAAGAAGGAAAACTTTAAAAAAAAAAAAAAAAAAAAAAAAAGAATTAAGCTATTTCATTTTACTATCAAGAAATTTTTATACTAAAGTTATTTGTTGCTTATCTGAAATTCAAATTTAACTGAGTGTCCTGTATTTATATTTATAAATGGCAACCTTAATTCTGGGGAACCTTAGGTTTGGCACGTCGTGAAGATGCAGGGCCACAGAATTTCATCCCAGTGCTTCAGATACTCAAAGCTTTAGATCTGAGGTTGATTTTCCTTTAATATAGGCAATCCAGGCTTTCATGTCTAGATTGTCTAAAATGGACACAAAGTCTGATTTTCTCAGAGATATGAAAAATGTTCATGAATAGATGTATGTTTATAGACCCCTCCCTTGATCCACTGGGTTTTTAGGATGAGGATGTCGCCCAGGTGTTGTAACACCCGTCTCAGACTGCTGTGAAATAACTGGATTCTCTAGACCTACTGAC
Organism: Balaenoptera acutorostrata; assembly: GCF_949987535.1. NCBI lineage: Eukaryota > Metazoa > Chordata > Mammalia > Artiodactyla > Balaenopteridae > Balaenoptera > Balaenoptera acutorostrata. Next base: position 23,978,736 of record NC_080077.1, read on the forward strand.
AGGGTAATTATGATATCTTGAAAGGAAAAGATTTTATGCTTGATAAAGGGAATATTCAGTACATTAAGGATTATTTCTAATTGTAACAGTACTAGATTATATTTATGGTTAAATTAAGGGATCAATTAGCTTCTAACATACGGTTTCAAGCATGCACAAAATTTCCCTACTTTGAACAGATTATTTTTCATTATATATTTCCTCTTCCCTTCTCCTATAAAAAAAAAAAAAAAAAACAAAAAGGAAAAAAGAAAAGAAAAGGGTCTTTCTGGCATTCATTCCCTAACAAACAAACGACATGTCTACTAAGATCTCCCCTCCCTTGTAGATGTTTAATTTAGAATCCAGTGTGACAGTTCTGCCTCTGGTAGATGTCTTATTCTACAGCATTTATAAGCATGTGCTGCTTCCCAGCCAGAGCAGAGGCAGTTAATGATGTCCATAATGCTCCATCAACATGACTTAAATTCAAAGATGTTTGCATGTGTAATAATCACACTAGGGAAAAAAAGTGATAATTAAGATTCTGAAGTACAAAAGGGTAATGCACTGTCCTCTTCCTCAGTAGGGAAGTTCATTAGCAGTGGAATCATGTCATTTGCCCATCTGTTCATAATTGCATTCACCCCAGGAACTAAGTGAAGGAAGTGACATCACATGGTCCTTATATACACAAGTCCGTAAATCACATGTATGTTCTTATCTGCATGGATAATTGGGGGGGGGGGGGAGGAAAGCAACAACAACCACTAAACCCCACCAGCAACAGTAACTACGAATTGAAGCTTTTCCAGACTTAGCATAGGCAGATGACCTCATTAATTTTGTAATCTTGAGAAGATATTCTATCTCTAGGAAATCTCATGGAAAAATAAAATGCTGCTGCTTCTGTGTACTATCAAGGCCATATTGTGGGGGTAATTATCTTTCAACTGGTTGGAGACACACCTCTTGTTCGTATGTCCTAAACATCGGTGCTTAGCAGCTGCTGTAATATCAATGGGCAAATGAAACAGGCCCTCATTAGATTAGCATTGAGCTGATTGCTGGTGCCAGTCTCATTATTATTGGTGACTAAACTGGCAGATTGTCAGCATGTCTCATGGCGAGATGAGCTTTTGCAGCTCTTTGTTTGTAGTTGTTATAAACAATGAAGTGAAAGCAATCCCTTGGGCATAGTCATGTCTCAGAGGATTTTTTTTGTGAGTGGCAATCAGCTTGCAGAGGCAGCATTGGTAAACAACTTCTTACTTTAAGGAATGATATTAATTGAAGTATGGAGTGTGGTTTGGAAAGAGAACTTGTTAATTACTTAATGTCACCTGCTCTGATCAGGCCCACCACTTGAAAGTGATTTTTTTTTTTTTGCCTTAAATATGCTTTGCCTGTCATGAACACCAATGAAAATATAGGCTTCCAAGTGGTGAAAACCTGTTTTTCATTTTAAGTAATCTGCAAATGTGAGACATTACATCATAGTCTTAAATGCAAAGCAGATTTTCTTACTTTCCTTGGAAAACAGTATTGAATTCAAAGACCATACTCTACTGCATTGCAAACTATATAGAACAGATTGGATCATTAGAATAAAATTATCGATCGATCTAGAAAATGATTCAAAAACATTTCTCACAGTGCCAAGTGTGTATCTGAAAAATAAAGACTGGCATTGGGATTGTAATATCCACCTGAGTAAGTGAAGAAATGTGTCTGACAAAATGAACTGAAGCTTATAACAATACCTGTAATACTGGAAAAAAAAAGATGATGTAAGCAATGCCTCACTTTATCGGGGTTAATATATGCACAAAGGTACAGACAAATAGCTTTAATCAAACCCTCAAGAAAGAAAATAATTTTGCATGTTAAGAGAACTTAAACTTTCTGGACTTAAGGCGCAGGAACCTTGTTCACCCAATTGGTTTGCTGTTGTTATCATTTTCTATGTACAAGGTAAAGTCCAGAAGATTAAATTATTTTTCCAGCAAAATATCTATAACTCCAGAACTGAATCTGATCCTCTTCTGCTAATTTGTGAGGATTTAACATGAATTGTTGTCTTCTAATTGTAATTAGACAGTAAGACATACCTTTTCCTGGAGAACATCTCTCTGACAAAGAGGAGCCATCCAAAACATGAGGCAAGTTTCTCCCATTTCCCCAGAGATCAGTAACAAATGTGTTATCGAGTTTAATATGCACAGTTTGTCTTGGCCTTTAAAAAAATAGTTGGCAGTTCAAACCATGCATCCACAGAACTTTGATGATGCTGGAACCTTCCTGCATTTTCTCTGTATTCTCACTGTCTTCAGCAAACACCATATCTAAACTTATTACCATTTATCATAGAATTAGCTTCACCAAAACCCAAAAGCTCATCTAGAACAAGCTAATTCTTCAAGACTAGTTATTTTCTGTTAAGTGACTAAACTCTAAGTCTTTCAGGGACCATTATATCGTAGGGAGATGTGTGTGAGATACAAAGTGAGTTATTCCTGTCTGTGGGGTTACATGACATTTACTCTACCTGGGATATCAACATAGGAACTCAACATCCATTTCTGTTTTCCACCAAAAATATTTTTAAAATACCAAAACACCTTCAACAATTCTCAGTTCAAGTGCATTTCAATGTTTCCTCTCAGTAAGAATAGCCATTTTTAAGGTATACATTTTAGACTTTGGTATCAACTTGTTTATAGGCAGAGAGGAACTTAAATATATTTTTGAGAGTCAGTGTTTGAGGGGTTGACAAAACACCTTCAATAATAATACTATGATTCAGAAACATGCATACAATAGATTTTGCTTTAAATTGGACTGAGATGAGACCAAGAACCAAAAAAAAAAAAAAAAAAAAAAACCCAAAACAAAACCAACTATATGCCACTTTAGAAAGTTATAAACAATTGAAAAACTATGCAAAGAATGCTGTTTTTTGTATATAGAAAATACTTAGTGTCCCTTGGAAATACTAATTTTGGTTGCATTCTGGTATAATTTTAGATGGCAAAACACATATCTACATTTACAATATGTATGATTTTCATGAGCAAGCTCTCATTAGTGTGCAAAAACTACCACTAGTAATATGTAAACACAAGTGACTGTTTTAAATGTTGCTAAGGAAAATATATAGATGTTCAAACATAAGTATGAACATATTTCTTCTCCAAAAGTTGAGAAATTTGCATTCTCCAAACCTAAGGAAGGAAGAAGAAAATATTCTTGCAAAGTATTTAAAGCCTTTTTCTCAAAGACAAGTCTAAATATGTATCAGAAATAATTTCCTCAGTTTTAGGGCATGCTCTGTAAAAATATGAGAAGTAGAGTAATGTTAATTTAATGCTCACATTAATTCACCAAAAATTCATATTCACAGGCTTCTGCTACTCAGAATTTAACTCAAAATTAGTATACGCTATAGTTGGTCAATCCTTCATAAGTGTGTGTGTGTTTATGTAAGAGGGAGAGTTTCCTGAAAACTTTAAATTGCATATTTTGTTCAACATATAAGTCATAATTAGTGTGTTTCCCTTCTACCCTAATTCCTCAGAACTACAAGAAAAATCTTTAGCTTCTAGACCAACCCATTTCCATTTCCTAAACCAGTGTAAACTAAGCCTAGAAATATGTTGTGGCCCTGATCTCTGACCAGGGGATAGTAAGAAAAGGAGTAACAAACTTTCTGGAAAAATCCAGATACTAAATATTTCAGTTTTGTAGCCTTTCAGGTCTCTCCTAAATACTCAATATTGCAATTGTAGCAGGAAAGCAATTATAAACAGGGGATAAAGAAAAAAGTGTGGATGTGTTCCAATAAAACTTTACCTGTGGATAGTGAAATTTGAATTTCATAAAATTATCACATGACACAAAGTAATCATCTCTTTGATGTTAAAAATTATTTATATACATATATATGCATATAAATATATATAACACTCTTAGCTCATGAGTTGTACAAAAACAAGTGGGTCACATTTGGCCCAGGGATCATAGTTTGTCAGCACCTATTCTAAAGCACCTAGTATGCCTAGTGCCTCTGTGTGGGGGAGGGAATTCTTAAGCCCCATGGGCCCTACAAGTCTATAGCCTGTAAGTTCCTAGTCTCATGCAGGAATTTCCAAAATAGGTACTTAGCCTATATGACTTCCAGTCTAGCACTTGCAAACACGGGTTTCTCGGTAGGATGTTAGAGGGCAATAGATTCTACCTCTATGACCTCAATCCATCCTCTGAGTTTCCGCTTTATCCAGACATGTACATCATCTTGGAACTAAGATGCTGACTTAGAAAACAATTACTTCTCAATAGCAATTTCTGTCTTACCTCCTGTACAGTGGATACTCTGCATCTTGCATAAGCCTTGGATTACGTTTATGCAATTTAGACCATCATAGATCATATCACTTGTGGCTCTTGACTACCCCGCAGGTGGATGGCAGACACAGGTGTTAAATTCTTACAGTTATCATCTATATTTGTCCTAATTTAAATCTATTAAATCCACAATCTCTTTGGTCTTTGAATGTAGAAGCATTAAAATTATTACGAAGGGTATTAAAGTGATGCTTATGAGAAGTCTTCACCCATCAGTGTCTCAGATGATACTGATCTTTTAGTCAATTTAGCCCCTAAGGGTTTTTGTAAGAGAATGGGTTCTGGACTCAGGCACTTCTGAATCAAATACCACTTCTGCTACTTATTGGCTATGTGACCATGAATATATTTAGTTTTCTAATTCTTGTTTCCTCCACAGTAAAGTGGAGATATTCATCAATCTACCTCATAGGAGTGTTACATTAATAGGATAACATATGTGGCTAGCTGTATGTTTCTATTAGTAGTTCATCATTGAATAACAACTAACACAAATTTAGTGGCCTAAAACAACACACATTTGTTATCTTTCAGTTTCTGTAGGTCAGAAGTTGAGCATGGCTTACCTAAGTTCTCTACTTCAGTATCTCAGCAGGGGGCAGTCCAGGTGTCAGAGGGATCTGTGGCCTCTTCAGAGGTTTGACTGGGGAAAGATCCACTTCCAAACTTGATCAAGTTGTTGGCAGAATTCATTTACTTGTGACTGCAGAAGTTCTTAAATGGTGGCTGTCCTCAGCAACTACCATCCACATGTAGTTCCTTGCTGTGCCCACTTCTTCAACATGGCCACTTGCCTCATAGCAGCACTCTAGCCAGCAACAGAGAGTTTCTAACTTCAGGGAAGGTCTGTAACTCTTTTAGGGACTTTCACCTGATCATTTCCTCCAAACTTTTGTATGCATAAGAATTCCTCCATATCTTATTAAAAATTCAGATATGTAATCTACTCCCAGTTATTCTAATTTAGTAAGTTAGGGGTAGGAGATAGGAATGTGCATTTTTAACATGCTGTTTAGATTTTCTGCTGCAAGTTGTCCAAAAAAACATGTTTGAAAAAACAATGAATCTTTTGGGTAAAATGAAACTGCTTGACATATTCCGGAGTTTGGTCATTTTTGTTATCAATGAGAATGTGTGACATTAAGTTTGTGTTTATAAATATATATGGAACAATGAATTAAAGGTTGTCAGAAGATATAGAAATATGGAGCTAATGTTAATTATATTTCTTATTCATAAAACAGTCATTGTCAATGCAAGAAAAAGCCAATTATTCATTCTATTTAAAAGGATTAATTAAGGGAAATACCACTCCGTAACACAAATCAGAAAAGAGGTGAAACAATACTGAAAAAAGGAAATTGGAATATGTTCAGTAGAACATAATTGAAAATGTATTTCCTGTGCTATGTAAACTATTAATAAATTGCCTACAGTCTTACTGTAAAAGAGCTTAATATTTAATCAAAGGAAATTAGAGTGTATTTAAAACCTCTAATAAGAAGCCAAACAAAGAATTGAGTAGTAAGGAATATTAGCACTAAATTAAAGATGCATAAACATACTAACTAAATATAGAACCACGTGCTCCATCTGATTGTTCAGAGACATATTCAAAGTCATTATTCTGTGTCCTGTTATTTAAATGACATAAATAGCCAAATGATCCTATTAGAGTCAATTTTATAATTAGGCAAGAAGTCTGATATATTTTAAAGATGCCAAACTTTGGAAAGATACAAATGTAGTTTAAAATTGAACTGTATCCTTTGTTACGTAGGTGATGAGATACTTAGTATTGTCTTCAGTCTACTCCTATGTAAAATGGTGGTAAATTAACTGTGGGTTTTGTGAGAAACAAATGAGATAACTGCATATTGAACTATATGGCTCATAAAAAGCATACAATAAACATTGGCTTCTGTATCCATTTTTCTCTTCCTTGAGTATTCCATATGAGAAAAAAAAAATCCTGCAAGACTTTCAGATGTGATTTTATTACCTAAAATGGAGATTTCCTAGCCTAGGTTCTCATCTATTTCTTTTCATTATTTAGTTATCTTATAAAATGCAGACATCTCTCATGGAGATTTCTGTTTGTGTGAACAATGTGATCCCTAGAGATGTGACATGCCAATATAATATCAAATATTGAACTTCTGAGGGTCTAGGTTGATAAAGATGATTTTATGCAAGACCATAGTCTGTGTGAACATCTCAATATATTTGCATTATTTCAACCTGGATCTGTGAATAATTGAGCGTGGGGACACCATAGATATTTAAAACTTCTTTTATCCTGGATTGGACTATGCATATAATGGACAGATGGGGCTCTTGTCTTTGCAGTGTTTATATTTTGCAGTCGCCCCAACTATTTTTTCCCTAGAAATTCAGTGCTGACTTGCACCCTAAGGATTGTCTCTATTTTTAGCCAAACAAAATACAAGTTAGGGTCACTTATTCTCTCGACATTAGATCAGTTTACTGCTAGTCCTGCTCTGGTCTCGAGGCTCCAGTTCTTGGACAGTTGTCTCATCCCCAGAATGCTTGGAACTGAGTTTCTGCCTCATACCCTGGATACACTGAAATGGAATTAGTGTGTCTTGTGGCACTTTTCCAGTTTTTTGACCTCTTTTCCTACAATCTTCTTTTTCCTTTCTCAGTGTCAAAGTTTGACTTTAACCCCATCCTCCAAACACCTTTTTTCTGATCTGAAGTCTAATTTCTAATCCCTGCTTAGAAATGTTATCCATTCTCCCACTTCAACTCCCACAGTTTGTTAATCCCCTCCCATTCTTAGAGAGAATGTCTGAACCTTGGTTGGAAACACTTGTTTACTGTACTTTCTTGATTCTACTGAGACTTAATCCAGGGAAAGAATTCTGTTTTGTACCTTTCTTTAGATTTTTTTTTTTTTAATTTATATGAGCCTTCTTAATCGTGACTAATTTTTAGAGATCTATAAGGTTTTCTTCTTGGCTTTTCTAAACAGACTTGCCTTATTTTATTCCAAAGTGCCTAAAGCTATTGTTCTGAAAGGCAAATATATTACCCCAGATAAAGGGCTGCCTCTCTATTTTTGCATTTTCTCAGGGGGAAAAAACTATCTGCAAACGGAATATAACCAAACACTTGAGAATAAATTGTAAAACAAAAAGAGGTAAAAACTCAATGTATATATTCACACTTTTGTTATTCTTCCAATAATTACATAATACTTCACATTCCTAAATAGGAAACATATCTGAAAAGTAACATATTACTAGGAGAAATATATATGCAAAGCACATCTATTACGGTCACATTAAAATCTGCAGCCTGAAATCATTGGAAATTTTTATACACGACATACAAAATGTGTAGTTCCTTCTAATACTATCTCTTGCCTTTATTCATCTATTCCTACATGTTGACCATGTTAAACTTCTCTTTGTCATTTTTATTTAATTCATCCTGAATATACCATTGTTTGTGAGGCTAAATGATGGAACTTCATGAGATATTCATTTGGTGCAGTTTCTTACACTTTAAAATTTGGTTTAAACTATAATACTGACATATTTTTTGTGCTATATTTAATAACTGGAAACCTGGAAGCTGTGACAGGTTAAGCTCCCTCAGAAGTCAAGAATAACCATGGTTCAAATGATGTCCTTCCGTTCCTAGCTGAACCATGACCTGACTAAACTTTTCCAATTATAAGGTATATTGGATAATTCCTTTTTACTGGCTTAATGAATATGAATATTAAAGGTATTGGTAAATGTACAGTATTATCTTTCTGTACATTCTCCTTCTTGAAAATCTCACCAGAACTGATTACTCACCTCAGCTGAATATGATGAAGCAACTCAAGTACTAACCTTAACTCTTTATTCACAGAGAAAACAGAAATATTTCCTAAGGTGAGAATCCCTTTGAAGCCCATAAATTTACTTGCTCACATAACTACCCTTTTCTTCTTTTCTCATATTATGAAAGAGGAAGTTTCACCCTGCTTATCAATGACCACATTTTCTAACTACTCTGGCTATCATGCCCTCTAACATTTTAAGAACACTAACACTGTCATTTATATTACCCTTCTGTAATCAACTATGCTCTCATTACTGCATATTTTATATGTATTTAAACATGTTGTAGACTCCTACCGTCTATAAAACAACAACAACAATAATAATAATAATAGCACTTTACTTTTCTTGAGCTATCAATTTATCTCTCTCCTGTATGTCACAGAAAAATTTCTAAAAAGAGTTTTATTCAACATTTTTCATCATCATTGTTTCACTTCTCATTAAGTATTCAACTCCAAATCTATCTGGCCCACAACACCACTAAAAAAAGTTCTTGATAAGGCTTTATGTGCCCTTCATGTAGCTAAATTCACTTAAAAAATTTCTCAATAGACCATCTTCTCTGGCTTTGATTTCTATAATACCAAGTACCCCTGGTTTCTCTCTTACCCTTCTGGCTATTCTCTATCAACGCCCTTTGTGGATTCCTTTCCCTCTATTTATATAAGCTCCTCTCTCTGAGTTTGGTTCTTGGCAGTTTTTCTAAATCTTTCACTATATATACATATATATTATGTATATACCCATGCACACATATACATATATACATATGTCTGTATATAGGACATTTTCTACCTTCCAGAAGACTTCTTCATTCCCATTTCTGGTCAACAATTTCCCTAGTCTGATTGATTTTGCCAGTTTTTGAACTAAATATAAATGGATTCATACAGTAGCTATCCTTTTTTGTCTAATTCCTTTCATTCAACATCATTTCTGTGAGATCCAGCCATATTATTATATGCAGCAATAATAATATATTATTATATATATTCATATATATGAATTTATTTTTCATTGTTGTATAGTATTCCTTCATATGAATATACCACATTATATTTTCATTCTAATTTTGACTGAGATTAGGTAATTTGGCTTCCACAAATAAATTTTTTGTGGAAATTCTTGTATATGGCAATAGATGACATAAGCATTTATTTGTGTTTGGTTATGTTTCTCCATATAATGTATGCTCTTTCAGGAGACTTTCAATGATTGTGTTTTAAGATAATTTTCAACAGTTAAGTGGTTATTTTGGGGAGAGAGGGTCTAAAGAGTTCCTCAGACCACCATTCTGCTTCATTTTCTTAACAATACCATTAATTTTTTTTGTCTTTTTCTCTTGTTTTAGCTTTTTAGTTTTAACTTCTTGTGTTATTCTTTACAATGTTATCTTTGATATTACAATATGATTAATAATAATTGTAATATATGTCAAACAATGTAAGAATTCCAAATAATACAAGAATCTTAAAATAGTTTAAATCCATTTTCCTCCTCTTTTACCTTTCTTGAAATAATAAAGCATAATATGCTGAAAATATTGCTTTTTTTCTTCCATCTTCAATATTAAAATGTCCACACAAAAATTTACCAATTTTGATAAGTTTTTTTTTAAATGCACGTTAATATGACAGCTGTCACAATACAACCTAACAAAATTGTTTTGAATTAAGTTAAAGACAACTAAGTGCTACTGATGCCATCTCGCAAAAAAAAATGAACGAAGATTTTGGCCAACCCAATACAAGGAAACTAGCCCTATTGGATTAGGAACCCACCCTTATGGCCTCACGTAATTTTATTACCTCTTTAAAGGCCCTATCTCTAAATACAGTCCAATTGAGGATTAGGGATTCAACATTTGAATTTGGGGGGAATACAATTCAGTCCATAATAACAAATGCTTTTACTCGGTGAATATTTAGCCCAAAGCAGAGATTGTTTCAGGTCCCTCAAAAAAATCGTAAAAGCAAAGTCAGAAGGTATCTGTTTCCAAGTGAATAAACTATACCCCAGAACAAAGCCCAAGAATATTGTACAAATATGCAAATTTCCAGCATTCAACAAGTTAAAATTAAAAATACCTGGCATTCAGTACAAAATTATCAGCCAGGCAAGGAAGCAGAAAAATATAACTGATAATAACAAAAGGAAAAAAATCAATATTGGATTGGATAAAAAACTAAGAACTAACTATATGCTACCCTATAAGAAACACACTTTAAATATGAAAACACAAAATTAGGGTAAAATAATGTAAAAAGATATACTATGCCAACATTAATTAAAATAATATTGAAGTGACTATATTAATAACAAAAGTAGATTTTAGAGCAAAAATTGCCAAGAATAAAGAGGTTTGTTTCATAATAATTAAGGAGTTAGTTCATGAATAGGACATAATGATCCTGAACATTTATGTGCCTAAAGACAGAGATTCAAATCACAGGAGGTAAAATTGGTAGAACTTCAAGGACAAATAGACCAACCCACAATTATATTAGGACATTTCAATATACTCTCTCAGTAATTAATAATATAAGTAGCAAAATATCAGAAATGATATAGATTTGAACACTATCAACCAATGTCACCTATGGAATGTTTCACACAACATTAGAATGCACATTATTTTCATATGCACACAGAATGTTTATTAAGGTAGAGCAAATCCTAGGCCATAAAACAAGTCTCAAAAAACTTGGAAGGATAAAATCATGCAAAGTAAATGCTCTGAATACAATGAGAAATATTTTAGAAATCAATGACATAAAAGCAAAAATAAACAATTGGAACCTAATTAAACTTAAAAGATTTTGCACACTAAAGAAAACAACAAAAAAAGACAATCTATGGAATGGGAGAAAATGTTTGCAAATGATATGACTGACAAGGGTTTAATATCCAAAATATATAAATAGCTCATAGAACACAATATCAAAAAGCAAAAAACCCAACAAACAACTATTGCCAGTGTCTATGACATAGATGAATCAAAAAATAATTATCCAGAGTTTCAGAAGTCAGACACGATTCCATTTATTTTAAACTCTATAAAACAAAACCTAATCCATATTATCAGAAAGCAGATCAATTGTTGCCTAGAGAACAGACAGGAAGTGGTTGCAAATATGAATTACAAAATGGCAGAATATGCTTTAGGACTGATGGATTGGTTTGTTATCTTGATTATGGTGACTGCTTCATGGTCATAAACAAATTTGCAATACATTATACTATATGATTTAAACATGGGTAGTTAATTTTAAGTCACTGATACTTTAATAAAGCTGTTAAAAAATGATACAGAGAGATTTCTCTCTTTTTCTATTCTCTGAAGCACCTTATAAACAATCCAGATGGTCTACTTCTTTTTTTTAAAATTTTATTTAATTAATTAATTAATTTATTTTTAACATCTTTATTGGAGTATAATTGCTTTACAATGGTGTGTTAGTTTCTGCTTTATAACAAAGTGAATCAGTTATACATATACATATGTTCCCATATCTCTTCCCTCTTGAGTCTCCCTCCCTCCCACCCTCCCTCTCCCACCTCACTAGGTGGTCACAAGGCACGGAGCTGATCTCCCTGTGCTATGCGGCTGCTTCCCACTAGCTATCTATTTTACATTTGGTAGTGTATATATGTCCATGCCACTGTCTCACATTGTCCCACCTTACCCTTACCCCTCCCCGTATCAAGTCCATTCTCTAGTAGATCTGCGTCTTTATTCGCATCTTGCCCTAGGTTCTTCATGACCATTTTTTTTGTTTTATAGATTCTATATATATGTGTTAGCATACGGTATTTGTTTTTCTCTTTCTGACTTACTTCACTCTGTATGACAGACTCTAGGTCCATCCACCTCACTACAAATAACTCAATTTCGTTTCCTTTTATGGCTGAGTAATATGCCATTGCATATATGTGCCACATCTTCTTTATCCATTCATCTGTTGATGGACACTTCGGTTGCTTCCATGTCTGGCTGTTGTAAATAGAGCTGCAATGAACACTGTGGTACATGACTCTTTTTGAATTATGGTTTTCTCAGGGTGTATGCCCAGTAGTGGGATTGCTGGGTCGTATGGTAGCTCTATTTTTAGTTTCTAAGGAACCTCCATACTGTTCTCCATAGTGGCTGTATCAATTTACATTCCCACCAACAGTGCAAGAGGGTTCCCTTTTCTCCACACCCTCTCCAGCATTTATTGTTTGTAGATTTTTTGATGATGGCCATTCTGAATGCTGTGAGATGATATCTCATTGTAGTTTTGATTTGCATTTCTCTAATGATTAATGATGTTGAGCATTCTTTCATGTGTTTGTTGGCAATCTGTATATCTTCCTTGGAGAAATGTCTATTTAGGTCTTCTACACATTTATGGATTGGGTTGTTTGTTTTTTTTGATATTGAGCTGCATGAGCTGCTTGTAAATTTTGGAGATTAATCCTTTGTCAGTTGCTTCATTTGTAAATATTTCCTCCCATTCTGAGGGTTGTCTTTTCGTCTTGTTTATGGTTTCCTTTGCTGTGCAAAAGCTTTTAAGTTTCATTAGGTCCCATTTGTTTATTTTTGTTTTTATTTCCATTTCTTGAGGAGGTGGATCAAAAAGGATCTTGCTGTGATGTATGTCATAGAGTGTTCTGCCTATGTTTTCCTCTAAGAGTTTGATAGTGTTCAGTCTTACATTTAGTTCTTTAACCCATTTTGAGTTTATTTTTTTGTATGGTGTCAGGGAGTGTTCTAATTTCATTCTTTTACATGTAGCTGTCCAGTATTCCCAGCACCACTTATTGAAGTGGCTGTCTTTTGTCCATTGTGTATTCTTGCCTCCTTTATCAAAGATATGGTGACCATATGTGTGTGGCTTTATCTCTAGGCTTTCTATCCTGTTCCATTGATCTATATTTCTGTTTTTGTGCCACCACCCTACTGTCTTGATAACTGTAGCTTTGTGCTATAGTCTGAAATCCAGGAGCCTGATTCCTCCAGCTCTGTTTTTCTTTCTCAAAATTGCTTTGGCTATTCGGGGTCTTTTGTGTTTCCAAACAAATTGTGAAATTTTTTGTTCTAGTTCTGTGAAAAATGACATTGGTAGTTTGATAGGGATTACTCTGAATCTATAGATTGCTTTGGGTAGTATAGACAATTTCACAATGTTGATTCTTCCAATCCAAGAACATGGTATATCTCTCCATCTGAATGTCTTCTAAATATCTATTAAGTCCATCTTGTTTAATGTATCATTTAAAGCTTGTGTTTCCTTATTTATTTTCATTTTGGATGATCTGTCCATTGGTGAAAGTGGGGTGTTAATTCCCCTCCTATGATTGTGTTACTGTCGATTTCCCCTCTTATGGCTGTTAGTGTTTGCCTTATGTATTGAGGTGCTCCTATGTTGGGTGCATAAATATTTACAATTCTTATATCTTCTTCTTGGATTGATCCCTTGATCATTATGTAGTGTCCTTCTTTGTCTCTTGTAATAGCCTTTGTTTTAAAGTCTATTTTGTCTGATATGACAGTTGCTACTCCAGCTTTCTTTTGATTTCCATTTGCATGGAATATCTTTTTCCATCTCCTCACTTTCAGTCTGTATGTGTCCTTAGGTCTGAAGTGGGTCTCTTGTAGACAGCATGTATATGGGTCTTGTTTTTGTATCCATTCAGCCACTGTATGTCTTTTGGTTGGATCATTTAATCCTTTTACATTTAAGGTAATTATCGATATGTATGTTCCTATTACCATTTTCTCAATTGTTTTGGGTTTGTTATTGTAGGTGTTTTCCTTCTCTTGTGTTTCCTGACTAGAGAAGTTCCTTTAGCCTTTGTTGTAAAGCTGGTTTGGTGGTGCTGAATTCTCTTAGCTTTTGCTTGTCTGTAAAGGTTTAATTTCTCCGTCAAATCTGAATGAGATCCTTGCTGGGTAGAGTAATCTTGGTTGTAGGTTTTTCCCTTTCATCACTTTAAATATGTCCTGCCACTCCCTTCTGGCTTGCAGAGTTTCTGCTGAAAGATCAGCTGTTAGCCTTATGGGGATTCCCTTGTGTGTTGTTTGTTGTTTTTCCCTTGCTGCTTTTAATAGTTTTTCTTTGTATTTAATTTTTGATAGTTTGATTAATATGTGTCTTGGCATGTTTCTCCTTGGATTTATCCTGTATGGGACTCTCTGTTCTTCCTGGACTTGATTACTATTTCCTTTCCCATATTAGGGAAGTTTTCAATTATAATCTCTACAAATATTTTTCTCAGTACCTTTCTTTTTCTCTTCTTCTTCTGGGACCCCTATAATTCGAATGTTGGTGCGTTCAGTGTTGTTCCAGAGGTTTCTGAGACTGTCCTCCATTGTTTTCATTCTTTTTTTCTTTATTCTTCTCTGCAGTAGTTATTTCCACTATTTTATCTTCCAGGTCACTTATCCGTTCTTCTGCCTCAGTTATTCTGCTACTGATCCCTTCTAGAGAATTTTTAATTTCATTTATTGTGTTGTTCATCACTGTTTGTTTGCCCTTTTTGTTCTTCTAGGTCCTTGTTCAACGTTTATTGTATTTTCTCCATTCTATTTTCAAGATTTTGGATCATCTTTACTATCATTATTCTGAATTCTTTTTCAGGTAGACTGCTTATTTCCTCTTCATTTGTTAGGTCCGGTGGTTTTTTGCCTTGCTCCTTCATCTGCTGTGTGTTTCTCTGTCTTCTCATTTTGCTTAACTTACTGTGTTTGGGGTCTCCTTTTTGCAGACTGCAGGTTCGTAGTTCCCATTTTTTTTGGTGTCTGCCTCCAGTGGCTAAGGTTGGTTCAGTGGGTTTTGTAGGCTTCCTGGTAGAGGGGAGTAGTGCCTGTGTTCTGGTGGATGAGGCTGAATCTTGTCTCTCTGGTGGACAGGTTCACGTCTGGTGGTGTATTTTGGGGTGTCTGTGGCCTTATTATTTTAGCAGCCTCTCTGATAATGGGTGGGGTTGTGTTCCTGTCTTGCTAGTTGTTTGGCATAAGCGGTCCAGCACTGTAGCTTGCTGGTCATTGAGTGGAGCTGGGTCTTGGTGTTGAGTTGGAGATCCCTGGGAGATTTTCGCCGATTGATATTACATGGACCTGGGAGGTCTCTTTTGGATCAATGTCCTGAACTTGGCTCTCCCACCTCAGAGGCACAGCCCTGACACCTGGCTCGAGCACCACGGGCCTGTCATCCACACGGCTCAGAATAAAAGTGAGGAAAAAAAAAAGAACGAAAGAAAGAAGATAAAATAAAATAAAATAAAAAATAAAAAATAATTATTAAAAAATTTGAAAAGTAATAAAAAAAAAGAAAGAAAGAAAGAACGAAGAGAGCAACCAAACCAAAACACAAATCCACCAATGATAACAAGTGCTAAAACTATACTGAAAAAAAAAACAAACCAAAAAACGGACAGACAGAACCTTAGGACAAATGGTAAAAGCAAAGCTATACAGACAGAATCACACACAGAACCACACACTTACACACTCACAAAAAGAGAAAAAGGGAAAAAATTTATATATCTTGCTCCCAAAGTCCACCTCCTCAATTTGGGATGATTCATTGTCTCTTCAGGTAATCCACAGATGCAGGGTATATCAAGTTGATTGTGGAGATTTAATCCGCTGCTCCTGAGGCTGCTGGGAGAGATTTCCCTTTCTCTTCTTTGTTCGCACAGCTCCTGGGGTTCAGCTTTGGATTTGGCCCCGCCTCTGTGTGTAGGTCACCTGAGGGCGTCTCTTCTTTTCTCAGACAGGACAGGGTTAAATGAGCAGCTGATTCGGGGGCTCTGGCTCACTCAGGCTGGGGGGAGGGAGGGGTATGGACGCGGGGCGAGCCTGCAGCGGCAGAGGCCGGCGTGACGTTGCACCAGCCTGAGGTGCGCTGTGCGTTCTCCCGGGGAAGTTGTCCCTGGATCACGGGACCCTGGCAGTGGCGGGCTGCACAGGCTCCCGGGAGGGGCGGTGTGGAGAGTGACCTGTGCTCGCACACAGGCTTTTTGGTGGCAGCAGCAGCAGCCTTAGCGTCTCATGCCCATCTCTGGTGTCCGCGCTGATAGCCACGGCTCGCGCCCGTCTCTGGAGCTCATTTAGGCGGCGCTCTGAATCCCCTCTCCTCGTGCACCAGGAAACAAAGAGGTAAGAAGAAGTCTCTTGCCTCTTTGGCAGCTCCAGACCTTTTCCCGGACTCCCTCCCTGCTAGCTGTGGCACACTAGCCCCTTCAGGCTGTGTTCATGCCGCCAACCCCAGTCCTCTCCCTGGGATCTGACCTCCAAAGCCCGAGCCTCAGCTCCCAGCCCCGGCCCGTGCCGGCGGGTGAGCAGACAAGCCTCTCGGGCTGGTGAGTGCTGCTTGACACCGATCCTCTGTGCGGGAATCTCTCTGCTTTGCCCTCCGCACCCCTGTGGCTGCGCTCTCCTCCGTGGCTCCAAAGCTTCCCCCCTCCGCCACCCACAGTCTCCGCCTGCAAAGGGGCTTCCTAGTGTGTGGAAACCTTTCCTCCTTCACAGCTCCCTCCCACTGGTGCAGGTCCCGTCCCTATTCTTTTGTCTCTGTTTTTTCTTTTTTCTTTTGCCCTACCCGGGTACATGGGGAGTTTCTTGCCTTTTGGGAGGTCTGAGGTCTTCTGCCAGTGTTCAGTAGGTGTTCTGTAGGAGTTGTTCCATATGTAGATGTGTTTCTGATGTATTTGTGGGGAGGAAGGTGATCTCCACGTCTTACTCTTCTGCCATGTTGAAGCTCCTCTTCAGATGGTCTACTTCTTAAACACTGGTAAAATTAATCTGAAAAATCTATCTTGTCTAGGAATATTTAAGGTAAGGAGAATTAAGAAGTGGTCATTCTGATTCCCAACTTATTTTCAGAGATGCTATTTTATTATTGTATTCCAGCACTGGTTCGATTTTGCATGTAAGATTTTTATAGAAAGTTAGTAATTTTCTTTATGTTAAAATTAGTGTCTTAAAACTTTCCATCAGATAGTTGAGTTTTTTAATAGTATTTTTTGAAAAAATATAACTTAGAAGACAGTTTTGATTCTGAATCATTTCTTGTGGAAAGCATAAAACACATATTTTCTTCCTTTCTTTTGGAGTTACACACCAAAAGAAAAAAAATGTATAGAATTCAATAGAGTGCTCTGTAAATTTAAAGAAAAAATGTGTTCCTTAGTTTGAAGGAGAACTAAGTCTACAGTATTTCAGATCTTACTCTTTAGGAGGACTGTAGTGGATGAAAGTGATATTATAAGACAGCAGCAGAACAGCTAAAGTTAATATGTATACTTCAAAGAGAAGTCTCAAATGTCATGATTTTTATGGTATACAAATATTTTAGAAAGTTTCAAAAGCTAGATTGAGTTGTAATTTGTTTTACCCTGTTTACTACATTCCTTCCTTTGGGGTAAAAGGCTTAATGAGTAAAATCCATGGTACAGGAGAAAAAGAAAAAGAAAAAAGAAGCTGGTGATCAAATGCTATCTCAGCAAATCAGGAAATAAAATATTCTATTTACGAAATAAATCTTTCTGAACCTAGAAACAAGGTAAATCTG
This sequence comes from Balaenoptera acutorostrata, assembly GCF_949987535.1. Taxonomy (NCBI): domain Eukaryota; kingdom Metazoa; phylum Chordata; class Mammalia; order Artiodactyla; family Balaenopteridae; genus Balaenoptera; species Balaenoptera acutorostrata. Next base: position 23,996,539 of record NC_080077.1, read on the forward strand.
GAATATAATATATTAGGACATATTGTACAATAAAATAATGGATATATACACTGGCATGAATATATTAATATAGAGATTAGCATTTCTTTTCCATGAACATTTAAGCAAATATAAATTTAGATTAACGGGTTTCAAATATATTTACTTTGCCCATTGGTACTTGGAACAACATTACACAATGAATAACCTTGACATTCAAGTCCCTCCACAGTATGAGCCCGACCTACATTTCTAATTTTATTTCCTACTCCTTCCCAACAAATTCTTCAGCCAGATTGTAAATATTCCACAAAAATAATGTGCTTTCCTACTCCTGAACTTTTACTTACAGTATTCTCTACTGTGTTGTCTTTTCTCATCTCATCACTCTGAAATCTTATTTTTCTTTCAACATTCAGATAAGATAACAGATAACATCTCCTTCTGTTTATTACTTTGGACTCAAAAAATTCATTTTTCACCAAAGCACTTTTCCTATTCTTTCCAACATTACAATCACTATTTACTAAATTTATCCTCCAACTGAAAAGAAGTGCCTCTCCTAATGATTTAGCTGATTAAAACAGCAAAGTTAATGTATTTTGGAGAATTGAGCTGAAAATTTTTCTATCTGTTTATCTATCCTTCTCACCCTTTGTTTAAATTATGTGAGAAATCATGGTAAAATATGATGGGAAAATAGTGTTAACATTGTGGGTAAGTCTTGAGTCCTGTAGTAATGTCATCTAAGTTTAAATCTACCATAAATATATATCACACAGCATCCTACCTTTTTGGTATGATCTACTGACCCCCAAATCAAGTCCCTTTATTTTTTTCCATTCCCATTTACATTTCTTTTGCTCTAGCTCAGCATAATCCTCTTCCTCAATACTCCTGCCTTAAATCCTTGATAATTTCAATATTCTGGTAAATGATACTGTCAATAACTCAGCCCATCATAATCTGGAATTATTTTTCTGAGTAAGCTTTTCCTTCACCCTACCTCAAACATTCATTTTAGAATCATATCCCAGAATGTCACCCCAAACTGCAATCTACCAATAATCTCTCAGCATGCTTCTCTAATTCCCAGATTTCCAGCTCACTCTCTCTGGTACCCTGACATCAACAATAATTTAATTCCTCTGGCAGGTCAACTTCAAACCTATACAGACACAGTACAGGGGTAAAAATTGAGGTCCACATAATATATGTCTAAATATTTAAAATTTTATATCAGTTAACAAACTACAAAATTAAATAACTTATTACCTTCTTCCTTGCAAATATATCTTCATGATGACTAAGAGGTTTTATATAATTGAAATTTGAAAAAAGTATCAAAGATGGTTATGTGCAAGCATTATTTCAATATTTCTGCAAATCCCTTTTGCCATATAATCTAATATATTCACTGATTCTGGGAAATTTAGTGTGGACAGTATTGGGAGGACATTCTGCCTACCATATGGCTTTGTTTAATATCCTTCAGAGTTTAGTGAGGTTTCCATATATTCCTGATTTTTAAACAATATCCCATAACATGTATATATGTACATATATATATATATATATATACACATATATATGAATGACCCTAGACCCTTCTCCAGCATCAGCCTCTCTATCAAGCTTTGTTGTTTATAACCTTTAAAAACAAATCCAAAAACACTGAACACTTTGTAAAGTTCCTATCATGAGATGTATAAGAAATAAATGCAATTTCAAAATCTTTTCATAGTGTAAGTAAATATAACGTATTTGACTCTGAAAAATATATAATTCTCAGGATTTAAAAGAGTGTATCTGTTCTTTATCTGTCATGTTGGAGGTTCATATGTTATTTTCCTTGAAAATGTCAACTTTTCCTAAAATTTTCTATATGACATAAATTAGGGTTATGGAGATTATTTTGCTCTAGTATAAGGTACGACGTTAATGTGGGAAATTCCTCCTTTAACTTTAAATCACAATTGTTATTATGGGTTTGTAATTCTATGCAAGTTGTTTTCCTGTTGATCTTTCTTATCCTCCATAGCTGTCTGTCATTTATCTTTCCTCACTGCAGTCTGAAGTTAGAGTCCACATTTATGGCAAAAGTCTGCCAACTCTAACCTCTAAACTGCTTCTTCTACTGTAATTACAAGCTTGGTTCTGGATAAACAAAAAATAAAATGTGTGAGCTTAATGTTTTAAATGTGAGTCAGTAGAATTCATAAAAGAAACCAAGAACTCTCCTCAAAGTCAGAGTCTTTGCACCAGCCATTTCAGTTCTGACTTAACCAGTGTGTTAAAGAACTGAGGCTTTGGAAGTATTTTTAATATGGGGAGTTCTTTCTCTTATTTTCACTAAAATTCCCGCAAAGAAAGCTTATAACTCATTTTCATTTTATAGTTCTCTGTTATTTCAACAACTGAATATCAACATTACTACATGATGAAAAATATTGTCTATTCCCCATAATTTTTAGCATTATTCAAAAATACTGATAGGTTCTCTGTGCCAAATATTCTGTTTTTCATTAATATTTTGGCAGTAGCACCAAGTTTGACACTAGAACATTTTAACTTGGAATCATAATTGTGTTTATGTATTCATGGGCTTAAAATTATGCAGAATACTTTAGATAAAACACATCCCATTTAATTTCATTAAATTTGGTTCTAAAAGCATAATTCACATGAGTTTTTCTCTAAATTACTACTTTCCCTGACTACTCTTTTTTTATATAAACTTTTTCATAAACCTATACTTAATTAGTTTTTTCATCTTTGCTGAATGAAAATTATGTAAAACATATGAGAACATGTTTCTTCCTTGCAAAAAGCTGCAAACAGTGTCCGAAACAGACTGAAATCACTGAATTTAGTAAAACAGGGGAAAAAAAGTTGAAGTTAGTCCAACAATTATGTCCACAATGCCAAATTACTGTTTCTAACAGTTTTTTTTTTTTAAATGTTATATGAATATCAAGTGGACCTTGCTTCATTTAAGTGAACTCATGAGAAGGAAAATAAATATATAATTTATTTGAAAAACTATTAAAATATTTATAGAATGCAGAGGACTGTGATTTAGTAAAATAAACATCATTCTAAATACACAAATATAATTCCAGGTACACATGCTCAAATTCAGTTGTACAAGATATAATTCATTATTTTTCAAAAATAAATTTGTATTTGAAATCCTATTTCCCCATTAGTTTGGAAGGAAAGTCAATTTTACCATCACCCTGATTTCTTTCACACACACCAAGATTTGAACAAGGCTCTGAGTTTGGGGTGCAGAGTGGAAAGGCTCCAACTCAAAGCAGGGCATTCAGGGAGGCTTGGTCTTCTGGCCAGGTGGGTAACCGCAGGTACGCATGTTATCCTAACCCTCTGGCCCCATGAAGGCAGGAAAAGCTGAGGCATCCATTCAATGGTTAGGCTTTTTGTCCTTTTCCCGGACTGGAAGGCTTGGTCTGTCTTTCTATTTGGCAATTAAATCATTCTCCTCTGAAATCTTAACTCGAATTCCAGGATTCAGGAGGTGGGGTGTAGATCACAGTCACTCTTTAACTCCAAACTAAACTTCCCTGCTGGCCTTGTGCAAATCTCTACTGTTATCTCAACCTCAAAAACCCCAATAACCTACCTTTTTCTCTTTCCCCCAGCAAACTCTGCTTCATAAATCCCAGGTTTCTAATATGAAAGCTGGAAGGGAGATTGTCCTCTGGCAACTTCTGTCAGCCAAGTTAATAGGGGTTGGAAAAATACTAAGAAAACAGAACACAAACACAAATTAATAGCATGGGACGTTATCCTGATACAGTCTTTTGATTTGGTTCTTTAAATCAAGGCTATATAAGGTAACTTTCTACTACTTTATTATGTATGTATTTATAGTTATATATTACCTTCTTTAAAAGGAATTGAGAAATCATTCATTTTTTCTAAAAGAAATTCCTAAACTAAGACATAGTCTAGAAAGCTTTCACATTTTCAAATATGAGAACTAATGAAGAAGTATCACAGAGAATTTAAATTTATAGGAATGACATTATATCCATAATCTGAAACCCAATCATAAATTTTGTTACATTAGATTATTCCTGTACTAAAATAGAAATAACACATGGAAAAAAAGCTTTACCAAAAAACATAGAAATGTAGTACAGAAAATAATGAAATAAATGTTATGATAAGGGAACAAAAGCACTGTGGCCTGACCTGGTTCTTCCATAACACAAAGCAAAACAGAAGATGGTGAACAAGTTATTTTCCGTAATCTGACTCTAATTATGTTACTCACTTTTTAAAGATCTCTAATGGGAGATGAGATTTCTCAGTGTCAGACTTAGCTTTGTTCAGTATCAAATTATAAATTTATCCTTGAGAATGAGTATTCCTGTCTCACACACATAGAGCTAGCAGGGGCTAGTTGTCCCCTTCTCTGTGGCAGTAATAGATGAACATACTAAACATATTTATTTTGTTAGCAATGATAACCAGAATGGTGTAAAGCTTTAATTCTAATTATGGTTTCTATTATAGTATATGAAAAATGTAAAGTAACAAAATTTATAATTGGGATCCAAGTTGTAACTTCAATTTTATTCTCATAAATTTAAATCTCTGGTTACTTTTTTATAAGCTGTTTATGCTTTAGAACAAAACAACTTGACTGATTCTTAAAAAGAAAATTTTATTCTTAAATATTTCTGACATATAGGCATATATAATACTCATGCAGAGTTTTAATAATAAAAATAAAAATAATAAAGTAACCATCAGTGGACCCACCACCGAGCTTGAAAAATATAATTTGGAACATCTTGTGTAACTTTTTGCGTTTCTGTATAGTGTTACTAAATAATAATCCTTCAAAAAATATTCGTGCTTTGTGTTGATTGGTTTCTTTCACACAATATTATCATTTAATAATTTATCAGATGTGTTGTCTCCAACTGTAGTTCTTTCATTTTTATTGCTGTATGATAATCTAGTATTTGAATATGCCATAAATTTTTCATCTCTTCTATTGTATTCAGTTTTGACTCTTTCAAACAAGGATGCTGTTAAAAAATATTGTAAATGTCTCCTGTATACAGATGTATGAGTTATTTTTTTCTGTGTGTGTACCTACTGGGTTATAGAGTGGAATACACACACATACAAATATACACACATACTCTGAATATGAGCACTTTGTTTATGTATTGCACATATTCATCTTTTTTCTTAAATCTAATGTTTTCAATTTCTTAATAGTGGTTTTTAATGAACAGGTGGTTTTTAATTTAATTTGTCAAATACATTAACTTTTCATTTATGATTTTTTCTTTTTGTGTATTGTTTAAGAAAACTTCCCCTACCATGTGTTCATTTAGAGTGTCACCTATTTTAAAGTCTACATCATTGATTGCTTTCCCTTTCACCTTTAAATCTATGTTCTATCTGAAAGGAATTTTTGTGTGTGGTTTGAAGTAGAGGGCTAGGCTCATTTTTTTCCCCCATATGGACAAACATTTTGTCCCAACAGCATTTATTGAAAATACTTTCCTACTCCCCTAGTATGCATTGACATCTTTTTGTTCTTATCTGTCTTTTTTTCTGTTCCATTGATGTATTGGTTTATTTCTGCATCTATTCAAACTGTCTTAATTATTGTAGATATTTAATAATATTGGCATCCAGTAGAGTAAGTTTTCCAATAATATCCTTCTGCTTTGAGTCTGTTCGCAACTCTTGGAGATTACATATCTTTAAACTTTCAAATCAGCTTAAAAAGAGCAACACACACACATACACACCTGTTGAAAATTTAATTGAGTTTATGTTGCATCTACAAACAATTTAGAGAGAAATTGGCATACATGTGCACACAAATACACACACTCAAACACACAAATTTGGATCTTTCAATACATACAAGAACATAATATATCATGCACTTATTTAGATCTCCTTTTTTATTCCCTATATTTATATTTGTTGATTTATTTTAATGATTAGTACTCTCAGTACAATGCTGGACAGTCATAACAGGCATTTTTGTTTTGTTTTCTATTTCAAGAATTGTCCATTGGGACAATTTAGTAGTGTGTTTCTTGTTTGTTTAACATTACACAACCTTACTGATTTTTGTCTAATTTTTTTTATAATTCCTATGGTATTGTTCTTATTTTTCCCATTATGGTTACAAATTTGTTCTTTTTTTAGTTCTTTCAGCATATCGTTTATATACTCTGAAATTATGTTACTAAGACTACTTAGATCTATATTTCTTCCTAGTAAAGGGATTTTTGATTTCAGTATACTTTTTTAATACTAACATGGCTAAAACATATTTATGTGGGTTAGTATTTCTCCATCATCTACTTTTATGTTACCACTAATCTTATATTTTATAGTGTCTCTTACAAAAGAGATATCACTGGCTTTTGTTGTGTTTTGTTTTTTTCTTTCAATTGGAGTAATTAATACCTTTACACTTACTGTACTTACTGATATCTTTGGGTTTAAGTTTAGTAAGCTAATCTTTTACTATTTGATTCAGTAATCTTATTTTTTCCTTTTAATATCTTGTGTTGCCTTATTTTGGAATAAGTGAGTATTGTTTAATCTTTCCTTTCTTTTTTTCCTATCATTTTAATACTCTTTTTTAGTTACTTTATTGGTTAAACTTGAAATTATAACTCCAACTTTGAATGACCAAAAGCTACTGTTCAGAAACCATACTAAAAAAGGTATACAGGATAAACAAAAATAGAAAAAGATGTTCAACATCATATGTCACTAGGAAATTGCAAATTAAAACAACAAAAAGATATCACTACATACTTATTAGAATGGCCAGAATCCAAAATACTGACAAAGCCAAATGCCAGCAAGAATGTCAAGTAATACTTCCCTTTTTGCTGGGTAGGAGTGCAAAATGGTACAGCCACTTTGGGAGACAGTTTGGCACTTTCTTATAAAACTGAACACACTCCTACCATATGATCCATCAGTAGTACTCCTTGGTATTTACCTAAATAAGGTGAGAACTTGCTTCCACACAAAAACGGGCACATGAAACTTTATAGTAGTTTCATCTATAATTGCCAAAACGTTGAAAAAACAAGATGCCCTTTAATAGGTGAATGGATAAACAAAAGTGATGCATTCAGACTATGGAATATTATTCAGCACTAAAAAGAAATGAGCTAATGATACATAAAGCCATGAAAAGACATGGAAGAAACTTAAATTCATACTGCCAAGTGAAGAAGGCCAGTCTGAAATGTCTACATATCATATGATTACAGGTATATAACATTCTGGAAAAGGCTAAACTATAGAGACAAGATAATCAGAGGTTGCCATGGGCTTGGGGATGGGAGGGAGACATGAATATGTAAAGCACAAGGAACCTATAGGGCAGTGAAACTATCTATGTTACTGTAATAATGGATACATGTCATTATGTGTTTGTCAAAACCAATAGAACTGTACAATGCAAAGAGTAACCCTAATGTGAGCTAGGGGCTTTAGTTAATAATAATTGATCAATATTGATTCACCACTGTAACAAATGTACCACACTAATGCAAGATATTAATAATAGAGGAAACTGTCGGGAGGAGGATGAAAGGTACTCTGTACTTGGTGCTCAATGTTTTTAAAATTCTAAAACTGCTCTGAAAAATAAAGTCCAATAATGAAAAACAAAACACCTACTCTTAAGCAGTATCTTCCTTCTAGAATAGTAAGGGTCTTAGCACACTTCTCCCCTGTGACAACCCCTACAGAATTTTTAAATCAACTGTGTTGAGTAAAATTTACATACTATAAATGTATACATTTAAAATGTAAAGTTGAATGGATTTTACCCAGTGTGTCTATCCACATAATCACCACCACAATCAAGATATAAAACATTTTCATCACCCCATAAGTTTTCTTATACATCTTCCCAGTGAGTCCTCATCTTCCACTCCTGGCTCTGGGTAATTATAGATTTGTTTATATCTTAGATTCTTAAAAAACATTTTATAAAAGGAAGTATACAAAATGCACTCTCTTGTGTCTGGCTTTTTATGCTCAGTTTAATGTCCATGGTATCTGTCCATATTATTGTGCATATCACCAGTTTATTACTTTTTATTGCTGAGTATTCCATCATAAAGATATACTATGATTTGTTTATCCATTTACCTGCTGATGGACATTTGGTTTGTTAAAAGTTTTTGACTATTACGAATAAAACTGCTATAAATAATTATTCAGAAGTCCTTGTAGGATATATGTTTTCATTTATTTTGAGAAAATATTTATGTGTAGAATTCTTGAGTTGTATGGGTGTTGGATTTTTAATATTCATTTTTATTAACTTTATCCTTGTTGGGTATATGAAGTGTTCTGAATCAGACAAAGATTTCTTACTAATTTCACATAGCGATTAATGTGTGTTGTCCCTCCCTTCCTTATTCTAGCCTTGTCCCTGAGGCAACACGACGAGAACCCATGGAAATATTTCCTACCCAAGTAGCCAAACACTCCCTAGGTACAGGAGAGAAAAAAGTGATTTGTCTCTGCTTATAGAAGAGAAAGAGGCAGCGATCCTTCTGGCTTCTGAAAGGATCTTCTCATTACTCCAATTTCTTGATATGTAAATAAGATCTCTTCTAGAGCCAGATAGCCTCAAATTGTAAGAACTAGAGATGTCTTCCAGGTCAGGGGCCAAATTCCTCCTAGAAATGTAAGTAAGTAGGAAGGTAATATTCTAGTCACCAGTAGCTTGCCAAGAGTTAAGATAGAGACCTATCCCTGGATGTAACCATGGAATGGGGGAGATAAGAGAAGTTTTTATCATTTTTTGAATCACATATATTAGTTCTGTCATTAGGAAAACAAATGGCTACAGATCTAATCCTTACAGCATGTGAAAATGTTTCTAGGAGAAGTGAAAGAAAACAGTCTTAACTTTATATCATGTACATTCATGTACATGAATGAGGCTAGGGCTCTTTTCAGGAACAGGTAGAAATCCAGGTTTAATTCTGAGAAATTGTATGTATGTTTAACTTTATAAGAAACTGCCTAATTGTTTTCCAAAGTGGTTATACCATTTTTATCCCCATGAACAGTATGTGAGAGTTCCAGTTTCTCTATATCTGCGCTTTCTAAAATTTAGTTGTTTAATAAAGTTGTAGTGGTATCTCAGTATGGTTTGTGATTATTTTCTGCCACAAATGGAAACATAATTTCCTGATTTCCATTGTTCCTGGTTTCCGTTGTTCCACTGTTAAGAAGTCAGCTATTGGCCTAGCTAGCTCTTTTTAAAGCAAGTTTAACTTTCACTATAGCTACTTTAAGATTTTCTATTTGGGTTTTTATTATGCAGTGTGACAATGTACAATACTTTTGTCCTACTTTGGATTTAGTGGCTTTCTTGAATCTGATGTCCTTCATTAGTTTTAGAACAATCTCAGCAACTTTTCCTTCAAATATCACCTTTACTATCTTCTCTCTCTTTACTCCTGCGAGGTGTGTTAAATTGTATGTTAATCCTTCTCACTATATCTTAAATATATTTTATACTTTCTTCTGTATTTTCATCTTTTTTCTTTTTTTTCCATAAAGAAAACATAAATTTAAACTCTCATGTATGCCATATACAAAAATAAATTCCAGAAGTTTAAAGAGATAAATCTGAAAACAAAAAAAGATATAAAATTATTATAAAAAGATATGAGGATATGTTTATAATCTTGAAAATATTTACATATGAAAGGTAAATAATTACTTTCCACACATTTCAGCTACAAATCCATAAAAACTAGACAAATATAGAACAGGCTAGTTACAGAAGAAATAACAAATGCCAATATATACATAAAGATTCTGAGCCTCATTTTTAGTCAGGGAAATGCCAATGAAAACAAATGCTTTTTCTTTTTACTCATATTAGTTAACAAATTGAAGAAGATTGATAATTTCCAAGGTTAGCAATGGTGTATTCTTTTGTGGGTTTTTTTGAATTTTTGAATTTTATTTTACTTATTTTTTATACAGCAGGTTCTTATTAGTTATCTATTTTATACACATCAGTGTATACATGTCAATCCCAATCTCCCAGTTCATCTCTCCACCCCCCACACCCCCCACTTTCCTCTCTTGGTGTCCATACGTTTGTTCTCTACATCTGTGTCTCTATTTCTGCCCTGCAAACCAGTTCATCTGTAGCAATGGTGTATTCTTATACATTATTGGTGCCAATATAAATTATTTCGACTACTTAGCAATTCTGAAGGCAGTATGTTATACAAAATGTAAAGTACACTTATTTTTGACCCAGAAATTCTACTTCTGGCAAATTATTTCAAGCAACTCTAAGATTTGCACAAATATCGTCAGATATTCATCTGTAACCTTGCTCTTTTCTCAATAGTATTTTCGTGGTATCTGTTTACCTGCCTTCTAAACTGTAACTTTTAAAATTCAGTTTGTTTTAGCTGTGTTTCTTTCACACAGAATATTGTGGGATTTTGTATTTGAGGCATTCCAGAAATCATTTTTTTTAAATTTGATTTTATTTATTCTTTTATACAGCAGGTTCTTATTAGTTATCTATTTTATACACATCAGTGTATAACATGTCAACCCCAATCTCCCAGTTCATCCCACCACCACCCCCACCCCTGCCATTTCTCTCCTTGGTGTCCATAGGTTTGTTCTCTACATCTGTGTCTCCATTTCTACCCTGCAAACCAGTTCATCTGTACCATTTTTCTAGGTTCCACATATATGTGTTAATATACGATATTTGTTTTTCTCTTTCTGACTTACTTCACTCTGTATGACAGTCTCTAGATCCATCTACGTCTCTACAAATGAGCCAATTTCATTCCTTTTTATGACAGAGTAATATTCCATTGTATATATGTGCCACATCTTCTTTATCCATTTGTCTGTCAATGGGCATTTAGGTTGCTTCCATGACCTGGCTATTGTAAATAGTGCTGCAGTGAACACTGGGGTGCATGTGTCTTTCTGAATTATGGTTTTCTCTGGGTATATGCCCGGTATGTTTTTTTCTCTTAATGCTTCATTTTGGATAATTCTTTCTGTCCTATCTTCCAGATGCCAATTTTTTGTTCAATTTTGTTTAATCTACTGTTAAACATGCCCATTGGGTTCCTAATCATATTATGTTTTTCAATTCTGTAATAGAATGCCTTATGTTTTTCAAATGTGTAATGTCAATTTCATTATACGAATTTTGTGCTTGGCTTTTACATGCTTAAACATAGCAAGGATAGTTATTTTCAAGTGCCCCAATGATGTTTCTCCAGTCTTTTTGTTTTGCAAACCAGTTCTTAGTTGTCTCCTACTACATGCCATCTTTGATTGTGTACTGCTCATTGTATTTGCAAAATTATTTGTTTCAATAATGTCAGACATAGGATGCTGTTTTCCCCTGCTAGAGAGAATTTTCATTTGTCTCTCCTAGTTCTTGGGTCATAGTGGTTTGGGACACCTTAATGCTTTAGGTTCTGGAGCACCCAGATAATGCAAAGTCAAACTGTAATACTTGCAGAGACATTATATTCTTGTTTACCCTACTTGAGAGCAACACTGTAGGATTCCCAACCCAAAGAAGAAGATGATTACCAGAGTCTTCATCCCTGATGGATCCTTAACCCCAAAGAACTAGTGAAAGCACTCATTAACCTCCCTGGAAAATGGTGAAATTTTTCCGTTAAAAAAAAAATGCCTCCAAATAACAGCCCATTTCTCTGGATTCTCTTTCTATTCTATATCTCAGCTCAAAGAAACTTCACTATTTTGGTACTTCCTAGGTGATTTTAAGGAAAGTATTTTTTAATATAGTATATAGATTTTATGATTATCAGAAAGATTTGTACCAGTTACTGAGAAAGCAGTTGACAAATGTGGAATTTATCTTAATACTAATTTTTTTTCCTTAAATAAAAAGTATACATGTTGCCTATCTTATCACAATAATACATTGGTCAACTTTTTTTTCTAAAATTACACAGATGAAATCATTCTGTGCATACTCTTCTGGACATGTTTTTTAACCCTTTATTTTGTTGTAAGACATCTATTTTGATATGTGTAACTATAGTTCATTTATTTTCACATATAATATTTTATTGTATGAATATATCAACATATATCTGTTTGTTATTATTATTAATAGATATTCATATTGCTCCCAGTTTTTAACTATTACCAAAAAGGTGCTCTATCAAGATAGATAAATTCTGTACTGTATATATAAGGTTTTATCTATGGTACCTTCCAAGGAATAAAATTATTTTCCCTTAAAATATACCTATTTTCACTTTTATTAGATATTGCCAAATGGTTTTCCAGAATATTTATAATAATTTACAAGCCCACCAGCAGCTAATTAGAGTTTCTGCTTCTTTGTTTCCATGACAACGTTTTTGTATCATCAGTCTATTTTATTTTTTACCGATCTAGTTCTTTAATCTGATATCTCATTATGAGCTTAGAAGAGAAGAACTAAGATAAAACAGATCTGCATGTTTCCTCTTACCATGTACCTATTTGTCCTTTTTTTCTATATGATTGTGTTTTTTTCTTATTGGTTTATAGGAAGTATTTATCGTTTTCTTGTACTATATGTTACAAATATCTTCTGCTACTGTGTAGCTTGTCTTTTACTCAATTGTTCCTTAGACAAATGTCTTAATTTCATTTTAGTTGACAAATTTATAAAACTTCTTTAAAACATACTTTTTGTATCTCATTTGAGAAATTCCTATCTGAGAGAAGGAAGATATATATTCCTCTATATTTTACTCTAAAATTAGTCTGGGCTTGATCTTAGGCATTATTTATATAAAATTTCCCATTAAACAATGTGGATTACTAAAATTCACAGCACCATTTGTTGAGATGTTCAAAATATTCTGACTAATAAACAGTAGCATATTGGTTATTTATCAAATATGGGTAGATTTATCTTCTCTCCATTCTTTTTATTGCTCTGTATATTTATCCCTGAGCCAAAACAGATCCTCTTAATTATTATGATTTTGTAATAAGTTTCCACATAGAAGATATTCCCCACTTCAGTCCTGTCTTTCTTCTTAACTATTCTTGGCTCTTCTCTTCTCCATTTTAAAATCTGCTTGTCCACCTCGTACATTTTGGTATTTTAGTTGGAATTCTATTGAATCTCTAGATTAATTTTAAAAGAACAGAAATCTTTATGAAATGAGTTTTTATCCCTGAGTTTGGTATTTCCTTTCATGTGCTTAGAACTTTCTTAATATCTTTCAACATATTTAAATACATTTTTTCATTAAACTTGCATGCATTCTTTTTTAAACATTTATTCATAAGCAAATTATAACATTGTTTCTATCATAATGAGATCCTCAAAATTATGTTTCTGTCATTGCGTAGAAATCTAGATGACTGTTGAAACTTCTGTGAAAATAATCACATTATTCATGAATGTTGTTAGTTTTTTTTCTTTCTTTCTAATTATTACAGCTCTTTTTTTCTTTGTGTAAATATTAAAGCTAAGATCTCTCATAATATGTAGAATAAATGTCATAAAACTGAATATTTATTGCTGTATTGTTTCTGATTTAACATCAGATAATTTACTGAGAGTTTTCTGCAAGTAAAAGAAGCTTCTTTTTATTCCAGCATTGGTATGAGTTTCCTATCCTAAATAGTTCCTGAATTTTACGAATGATGTTTTTTGTTTTGTCTAATTCCTAATGTAGCATTTCATGTTTTAGCTTTTTAACTCAGTGGTACAGTGGTAAGCCTTTGTACCTCATTAACATTTTACCTAAAATACATTTAAATAGTAATATATCATGATCGTAATTTAGAAATATTTATATGCAAGTAATAATGATCTCACAAAAATTTGAGTGCAGGTATAGATCTTCCTGATGAAACAAAGAAAGAAGATGATAACTAAAAACCAATTAAAATGAAATTAGCCAAAGGGATAAGTTTGATTTATCTTATTCAATAATATTTGACTAAATTAAAATTTTAGCTTCTTGAAATATTTTATGAGTTATGTTTTTACCTAGAAATTAAAATTTGAATCAAATTATGACTAAGATTAAGCTTCAATATTATATTACTTTTTACTATAATATTCTCAACTTTTAAAAAGATCAGCCATAAACACACAAAAGAGCTTTTTGTTTTATAGCATCTTTAAATACTTTGTGTAATTCATACCACAGAAGAAGAAAGACCATTATTAATATATTCCTTTTTGTTTATTATAGAGGGATTTTAAAAGAAAACTAGCAAAATTCTAAACTGTGCTCTTAATGAATGCTGCAGAAAACAAATCCACCTCCTTCTTTTAACTCTAAGATAAGTTAATCAGCCATTGATTGTTCTGGTCTTTGTGAGGCACTTAATAAAGAGATCCATATAATGTTCTAAAAAAGATATTATGGAAGATTTTAGTCCTCTCAGTTTTCAAATTATGCTGAACACTTACCCTTACTTTACATTAATTTTTTATGCTGGCCAATAGAACTTTCTGGGAAGATGGAAAGGTTCTCTAGTCTGCACTGTGCAATGTGGTAGACACTGGCCACTTAAGACTATTGAGCACTTGAAGTGTGGTTAGTATGACTGGAGAATTCTTTTTTATTTTAATAAAATTTAAATTTAAATAGCCACATGTGACCAGCGGCTACCATAAAAGATAGCACAGCCTGACATATCGTGTATTTATTTATTTGTTTATGTGTATATTTTCTGTTTCTTATCACCAAAATTTATGTTTGACAAGAGCAGGGTCTTTGTTTCTTATTGTTCACTATTATAATCCAAGTGATTAGAAAAGTGTCTGGCATGTGGTTATTTTTGTGTCCTCTAATACTTTGAAAATAATAGATATTCAAAAGTTTTTTCTATTTAATTTAAGTAAACTGTGTAATATTCTCTTTAAAGTAAAGGTTAAATAAATTTTAAAAGTCCTAAGTTAAAAAAGAAAAAAATGGCTCCTTAGGCAACTCTTGGTCTGCTTAATTTGGTTCAAGGAAATCCACCAAGCTTTCACCAAGGAATCTCTCACTGAAAGCATTTAACTTTGGGAGTATATATTGCTTACTTTATTAAGATATTAAAAGTTTAGTAAAGCAGAAAACTGATAAAGTGATATGAGACCCTAGAACTCTCAAAAAAATTTAGTTCAGGAAGTTTATTATTTTACCACATAAACTCACCTGCTCTATGCTTTTGCTTAGGTCCACATTCCAACTTAGGAGAGAAGTCTAGTCTAATAAACAAAACGTAATTATAAATTCATGTTGCATTCTTTTCTTATCCCAGATTACCACCAAATAATATCATAATTTCCATAATTCCTGTTCCTATATCTTAACAGCAAATGAATGGTAGAAATGCATCGAGAGGTGAGGGGTTTACATTGAAATGCATTCTCAGACTTAAGCCTTACACCTAACAACTTCACTTTTCCAGCTCAAACTGAATTTCTTTTAAACTTTTTACTTATTCTTCATTACTAGGGTATATCGTAGGCAGAATGATGACCTCCCAAAGCTGTTCATACCCTAATCCAAAACCTGTGAATATATTAATTTAGAAGGTAAAGAGACTGTGAAGATGTGATTAAGTGTCTTGAAACTGGGGGATTATCCTGGATTATCCAGATGGGCCCAGTGTATTCACAAGGGTCCCTATAAAAGGAAGTGAGAGGGTTATAGTCAGACAAGGAAAGTGATGACAGAGCAGAGGTCAACATGATGTTATTGCTGGAAGAGTGACAAGCCAGTAGATTTTAGCTCAGTGAACCTGATTTTGGACTTCCAACCTCCCCAACTGTAGAATAATAAATTTGTGTTGTTTTAAGCCACATAATTTGTGGTGATTTGTTACAACAACAATGGGAAACGGATCTATGACCAAATGATTTATCATACAATCTGCAATATTTTTAAAAGAGGAAGGGCTATTGAGCATGACAGTGGGACAGCAGCTAGAAACTGGGAATGTCCTTGCCAAATTGAGATGAATGTTTACCCTATTATGAGGCCACTTTATAACTTTGTCAGGAAGTGAGTTAACTTTCACGATAATTGTCCTTTCATATATGCAGTATTGAATAGCCTTATATGAACTAATACAATATTTATGTGAGTGTAAAAACTTCCCGAAAGTAAAGGTCAAAGCACCATTGAGCACTTATAAACATAGAAATTTTGGGTCACATTTTGCTATCGGTTATTCTCCCTGAAGTCCATCTCTTAGGAAACTAGGCTATAAGCAACAAATTCTAATGTAATTACTTTATTAAGGCCAAAGAAAACGCTACCCAAAACACAATACCCTATCCTAATTATGAGAGAAACTTCAAACAAATCACTACTACGGGACATTCTACAAAATACCAAAGCAGTAACCCTGAAAACTGTCAAGATCATCAAAAACAAGGAAAGTCTGAAAAACTGTCACAAACAAGAGTAAACTAAGCAGACAGGACAACAATGTCATATGATATCCTGAGTGGGATCCTGAGACAGAGAAAGGACATTAAGGAAAACTGAGGAAATTTGAATGAAGTATGGACTTTAGTTAATAATAATAAATAAATAATGGTTCATTAACTGTGGAAAGTATACCATATTGCTGTAAGATGTCAACAGTAGGGGAAACTGGGTATGGGATATACTGGAACACTCTGTGCTATCTTTGTAACAATTCTGTAAATCTAAAAACATTTATTTAAAAACTCTATAATAAATTCTAGTTAAAGCACTTTAATTCAAAAACATATGAACACTAAAAAAGCAAAGACAGAACATCATGATTGTGAGATATATGTCCACATTTTAATAATTCTGACAGCCAGTATATTTCAAATCTATGTCTTCTATAATCAGTATTATTTTTCTTGTTTTTAAAATGATATTACTGATCAAGATTACTTTTATTTTCCCTTCTGGTTCTAACCTACTCTGACTTTATGACAGACCCAAAAGTTTGAAGAGCTAACTTTTGAAGACAGTATTTTCTACATACACACGTATGTATACATATAGAGCATATGCAAACCTGATGTTGTATTTAGTATCTTAACAATTTTAACTTCATCGGTTAGGAGATGCAGTCTATAACTTGTAGGGGAGCTGATTGCCAACAGTCTCTCTACAAAACACACATGTTCACTCATTCACTTATTTGTTCACTCACTCTCACTCTTTCCAGACTCCACTCACAGTCACAGAGCTAATGTGAGTCAAAGCTAAGGAAACAAACCATCTGTTTTACAAGGAGCGCCCAGTGACAGAGTAGACATGGGCCTGTACTTGGGTTCTTGCTTCCCCGGTCCTTAGACATCTCTCCTCTTCAGTGAGAAGTACCAAGTTTTGTATGTGAAAGAAAAGGTGAGGGAGTCACAACTAGCTATTTTATTCTGATCTCGTGTCTAAGGAGATTCCATAAAGGTTTGGGGCTAAGGTTCTATTACAATGCATAGTGTGGATTTTCTCGTGATGGGTCAACTTTATATTTCTCTCAGGAAGTTTTGGTGACAGTAAGTAGCTTATCAAATATTTGGGTCTTAAGTCATTTCTGTTTCTTTCCATAACAGCCAAGACTAGCATTTTCTATCTGGGAACACTTGCAAATACAGAATCTATCTTTAAATTATCAAATTAAAAAAATATAGGCTTATGAGTATAGGAAGAGAATTTTATTCATACATGTGATTTTCACAAAACTTTCCATAGTCAATTTCAGCACCTAT
This sequence comes from Balaenoptera acutorostrata, assembly GCF_949987535.1. NCBI lineage: Eukaryota > Metazoa > Chordata > Mammalia > Artiodactyla > Balaenopteridae > Balaenoptera > Balaenoptera acutorostrata. The sequence continues at coordinate 24,014,306 of NC_080077.1, forward strand.
ATATTGCATTTAGTCTTATTATGCATTAATATCTTAATATTGTTTTCAACATGATAGTAAATTTTAGAAAAAATATGTTTACATGTAATGCATTTATTATTATTTTAAATATAAATAAATATTTTTCAAATTTTTTAGTTCTAATATCTAATGTAAACATTCAGAGTTATGACCCACAGAAACAAAAGTAATTTGGGTCCCAAATAACTTAGGAATATAAAGGGATTCCAAACAAAATGATTTTGAATCCCTGCCTTAGAAATACAGGATCTAGGATCTAGGTAGTCTGGAAGCTTGAGGAACAACCAGAGGGTTCAGGAGTAAGAATGTGAATATTGCAAGTCCTGGAGATCTCTTCAGAGATCTATGGGTTACTGGACATGATGGAGGAAGATTTACATTGTTACCATTAATATCGTAAGTCTTGGTATGCACTCCAGAATCTGAAAAGGAGCTGTATATTTGAATCGAAACTTTACAACCATCATTTCAGGCCTTACTGTTGATTTTTTAAAAAGATTGTATGCGGTAAAGAATGTTTGAAGCTATCAATTGCTTTATTTTATATATACATGCAAGTGTGTGTGTATATGTATGTGTGTGTGAAGAAATGTACAGAAGATTACCAAAAAAAGAACAGAATATTATACTCTAGGTTTTTAGCACAGATTGCCTGGGGAAAAAGAAGGAGAAAAAATGGTGTGCCCATGAATAAAATCGATTTATGTAAAATGATATTTGTGTATGTGTTGTTTTTATAGTAGATTGTTTAGAAAAGCTGTTAAATATTTCTCTGCCAGCTTATGGGGAATCTATTTTCAGTGAATAAGAAAGTTGTTGAGTATTATGTATATCACATAATCCTACCTTAATAACAAAGAAAATACTGTGTATCCTATATGTGAATATATGCTTGTATAAATATTTATGGGCAAGAGAAAAGGAATGAAAATATACATATAAGGCCATTAACATTGGCTGTCTCAATGATGTTAAAGAGAAGCAAAGAAAGGTATCAATAATTAGCTTTGCCTTTATACATTTTGTAATACATTGTTTCACTTGTTGGAAGAAGCATGCATTATCCCTGTAGTGTGGAAAAGATAAAAGTTTTAATTGATAAAGATTAATACGAAACATTGTTTATCATGCATGTTAAAAACAGGTCACAAAGCAATCTGTGTAGTAAATTCCCATTTACAAAAATTATGGGTGTGTGTGCGTGTGTGTGTGTGTGTGTGTGTGTGTGTGTATGTCTAAGTAAAACTCTATCTATTGTCCCAGAATTGTGCCCAAGGCACAAAGCTGAATTCAAAAAGTTGCTAAGTACCAAATCACCCGTTCTAAATTCACATAGCCAACAATGAACTGACAACAGTTGGGATCTGACACCTTTATCACTCAGAGGTGATAAAGCCTCAGGAACAAATAGAAGAGGGAAAATTAAGAAGCATTTCAGGGCAAGACAGTGACCTTTCTCTTCTACTCCAAGGAAGTAGAGTCATTTATCTGACTACATTGAAAGGGAATCAGAGCAAGATGCCAGTGACGAAGGTGCTACCCAAAAAGAAAGGAGTATGTGAGTTATGTGTAAGTAGGGGAGAGGGTGAGGGTTGGTTTAACTGATTATTGCAACTCTTAGGAAAAATAACACCATTTAATGTTATGACTCCAATAATTGTAGATTCCAATTACATATATCTAAATGGCTGGAAGTATGTACACTACTGTGATAATGATACTTACATCTGGTTGGTGGACTCATGGAAATGTGTTATTTTCCTATTTTTGTTTATGTGTATATTTTAAAATTGCTGCTGGAATATATATATTATTTTTAATGCTATTGCATTAACTTATTTCTATATACAATATAAACATCACTCCTAATAACATATGTTATCAATTTGCTACCTAATAGAATCTAACTCTGATCTTAAATTTTAAACAGAATTTCTGGAAGTTTTAAAGCACAACACTGGCTTCACATGCTAACTATTGGCTTAGCAGAGAGAGGCACTACTTTTAACTTTTTCTAAAAATGTGGTGCATAACTTCTTCATTCTTGCAGCCATTCAGCAAAGATTCACTGGGACCACTGTGTGCTAAGACTAATTAGAGACAGGTTTTCCCTGTACTAGATAACTGCCATCTATTATCTCTCATCTTCTTGGGCCCATCTTGTTAGAACAGAAAACTATTAGACATTAGAAACATTTTCCTCATGACATGTATATCATCTTCTAGAAAGTATATAATAAATAAGTCAACAGCTTTCCTGTAAAACCATACCATCAACTCTTCTCCTTCTACTCTGATAATCAGTAGACCTTCAACATAAATGTATTTCATAGTTTTAGTGGGCTTGCCAATCACTTCCAATGCTGTTTATTGCCAGGGACATTTGGTTTCTCCTAACCCTAGTATGAATTTGAAACTGATCTTTCACCTCTAAAAAATTATTTTCTTCCTATCACAGATATAATTTTATTATATGTGAAGTCATGCATACAGGCAATCATTACCCTATGAAAGTCCAGCTCCTTCTAAAACCCACATAAGTGTAAGGTATTCTTTCTAAAAGTAGAAGCTAGAATTATTGGTCTCTTACACTACTTTTTTTTTTTAATGAGTTTAAAGATAACTAAGAGATGAAAATACTTACAAAAGAAAATACTGATAAATGTACATCAGCATGAATTGTGGGTATTTGTGTATAAAATATGTATAATAAAATGTATAAATATGCTGATTTATCTATGTCAGATAATTTAAAATATCCATCTAAAGAATTATTAATTCATGTTAAGAATCATGGTATCATATGCTTATTTATAGCCTCACATCTCTACAGTAAGTTACTGGATAGTCCAATTGGTTCTGATTTTCTGACAATTCCTACTCTATCTTGGTTTAAAAAAAAAAAAAAGCTTCTTATTCATTTCAAAATTGAATGTAAGCCAAAAGCCATTTTATTTACTGTTGAAAAGGTTTCTGTTTGAGAGGAAAAACGTTTTGAGCCAGTCTAACTATAATGGAAATTTTTATTATGGTTTTGCTTTGTAAAACATATCAGCAAATAATCATTTAAATCTACCTTCATGATCTGAGGAATTATCTTACGTATAATACAAATTGTTATTTTTTCCCCTTTGGGGAAAAAGTAAGATAAGAGTAGGGCCACACAAACAAGTTCATTCCAAAGAAAGCAAAATATTACTACGCTTTTAATTATCGAAATCTTTAATTATTTATATTTTACTGATTCTTTTTTCAAATGTTATTAATAACTTGATTTTGTTGCTTTAGTTGTTAATTCCCTAAAATATATGATATAGTTTCACTAAGTACGATGTGGTAAATTCCTCTAAATTTTGTTTTCCATGGTGATTCTGCCCTTTCCTCAGCTCAGAGGGCATGTTATCTGCAAGATAGGGAATGATGTCATTTTATGCAAAAAATAATTTACCACCTGCTAGAAGGAGGAGGCATATTGTGGCAGCTGCATCACTGATTTGAAAAAGCAGCAAAATGTAAATGTATAGACGAGTATGTCAGTGTAATGGTGGGGAAGTGTAACATTCTTTCCCCAACAACAGCTGGAAAATTATACTAAGCAGAAAATAGTATCTTTTGGCTTCAAACCAAATGTTTCTATCACTAGTACTACACAGAGCAAAAACACTACTCACAAATGAATTCCATATTCTGTTTACAGAAGCAGCATTTTCACTATAAGGCATATTAGAAATGGGGGGGGGGGGTGAGAAGTAAGAAAAAGATACGCTTTATGACCCTATTCATTTTCATATATAACTCTTAGTCTTCAGGCAAATAAGCAAGAAATAATAACCCTTGAATCCTTTATGTTTCCCTTTAAAGATTAACCTCATATGAAGTATAGATTTTTTAAAAAGAAAGGTGAAAGCTACTTTGGAGCTTTATAAAATACCAGTAATAACTTCAGAAATAATCTGTCTCCAAATAACAAATTTAATCAATTATGAATGAAAAGAAAGCTCTGTGTGTTCATAAAGCATTTAATAAATAGAAGAGTCTGTGCAGCAAATACAACACAATTATATGAATCTGTAAATAATTTTTTTTCTTATATAGTTTGTAAACAATGACTAATGTAGAAGTTTTCACTGAGAAACAATCACAATGTGTTTTTTCTTACTGTTTTTTAAGAATAGAGGAAGGAACAAAGTCTAAGGGCATGTTACTTTCTTTTGCAACACATGGGGTGGGAGATGCCCCATTCATCTTTACAGTGGCTGCAGACTTTTTACATTCACTCTCAATTATTTAATCAATGACATTCTAAATGTCACATTTTAAAAGTAACTTATAGAATTTTAATTTAAAATATAATGTTTTCTTCCATTGTTTTTCACTGACTTCAGATATCAAAACTTTCCATAATTACTACTACAATTTTAGATATTTTCATAGAGAGAGTTGCTTTTAAGCATTGGCTAGCTAATTTTTTTCCCCTGCTGGTGGTATGTTGATCATTTAAGTAAAAGTTAAAATTTATTTAAAGCTGGTCCACATAGCAGGTAATTACATGGTTAATTTTCTAGCAATGTTTAAATTTGATTTTTTAGATGGGAAAACATCAAACTTTAGTATGAAATTTTTTCCTGGTGTTCTTTGAATGAGATATTTTGATTAGTTTCTCTTGGTTTTACGTCTATTTTAATTTATTTGTTTATTTTATTTATTTATTTTTGGCTGCATTGGGTCTTCGTTGCTGTGCGTGGGCTTTCTCTAGTTGTGGCGAGCGGGGGCTACTCTTCATTGCGTTGCTTGAAGCGGGGGCTACTCTCATTAGGGTGGCTTCTCTTGTTGCGGAGCATGGGCTCTAGGCACGTGGACTTCAGTAATTGTGGCACGTGGGCTCAGTAGCTGTGGCTCGTGGGCGCTAGAGCACAGGCTCGGTAGTCGTGGTGCACGGGCTTTGTTGCTCCGCAGTATGTGGGATCTTCCCGGACCAGGGCTTGAACCCGTGTCCCCTGCATTGGCAGGCAGATTCTTAACCACTGCGCCACCAGGGAAGCCCTAAGTCTGGTTTTAAATGTATCAAAAATTATGCATTAAAAGCAAATGCAATCTTCGGCTATTGGACATTTTCACATTTGTAATGGAAAATTCAGTGGTTTGAAATCTCTATCTTTTCTCTACATTGCTCTCTATCCGGCATGGTGTTATACCATGTATATACCCCTACTAAGACTCTCCTTAGTTTCTTCTACTGTTAGATACTTGAGCCCTTGATTGAAAGTAAAATAGAGAGTCCTTTTGTCTAAAAAGTGCCGAATGTAAGCAGAAGATAATCTGTGCACGTAGACTGCAGGAGTACTGGGCCTTTGCTATTCCCAACTCATCACAAGTGAATCCACTGAGGGGTTTTCACACAGAGGATACTCTGATTCCCAAATCAGTTCAGAGAGGGACAGATTTTGACTCTTCAAAATCCAAGACCTGTTTACTGACTCCTGTTCTCTAACATGTCTCCACAAATGATTTTGCTGCTAATGAGACCCAGGGGACAGAGCCTCTTGAGAAGGCTCTAGACTACTGAGATTGCCCCAGCACCCATCTCCCCATGTGCTGACTCAATGTGCAGAGTTGATCCAATGTCTAGATCCCCAGACCTGACCATACTCTTACTTTCCTTCACCCAGGACAGCGTTTTCACCCTACACACACCAGCCCAATTAGTTGGGCTTATATTTTGCCAGTCCCATTCTCCAAAGGTGGATTTTGCCTCATAGATCTCACCCATGGGCTAAAGCCTTTCCATCTACCCAGGTCTCATGTATTCACTGGTATATTTTGTAATTTTGGAACATATGAGGATCTTAGCATTATTTTGGTTATTTCTGAGTTCAATTATTTGATCAGAGAACATAGTCTTAAAGAAATTAATTCTTTGAAATGTACTGATGATTCTCTTGGGAGCTAGAATATGATGTGTTCTTTAATAAGTATCACATGTATGTGTAAAAAGAGTGTCTTCAGTGATATGTAAAGTCGTATATATTATATCAAGTTTATTAATCACATTATTCACAGCTCTTATACTTTTATGTAAAACTTCTCTATTAGTTTTCAAGAATGATATATTAAAATTTATGACTTCAATTATTGATTTATCTATTTCTTCCTTTTATCACCTTGTTTCTTTGCCAATTTTAAGTCTCTATTATGGCCATATAACTATTATAATGAGTCAATCTATTGTTTCATTGGTGGTACGCAACCAAGTTTTTATTGATATTTTTACTTTAAAATCTTTTTCTCTGATGTTATGTTTGCTGGTGTAGCATTCGTTAGTGTGTACAGGTATCATATAACTTTTTCTATCCTTTTATTTTCAATATTTCTGCATCATTTTAAGCATACCTTGTAGAAAATATATTACTGAATTTTTTTAGGGAGAAGTTGCTGATCTGCACACATCAGTCTTTTGGTTAGTGAGTTTAGCCCATTTAAAATGACTAGAGGGGCTTCCCTGGTGGCGCAGTGGTTGAGAATCTGCCTGCTAATGCAGGGGACACGGGTTCGAGCCCTGGTCTGGGAAGATCCCACATGCCGCGGAGCGGCTGGGCCCGTGAGCCACAATTACTGAGCATGCGCGTCTGGAGCCTGTGCTCCGCAACAGGAGAGGCCGCGGTAGTGAGAGGCCCGCGCACCGTGATGAAGAGTGGCCCCCGCTTGCCACAACTGGAGAAAGCCCTAGCACAGAAACGAAGACCCAACATAGCAATCAATCAATCAATCAATTAATCAATTAAAAAAAAATAAATAAATAAAATGACTAGAATTTTTGTAAGTTAGGAGAGATGTTTTTATGTCTTTCTTTTTTCTTGAATTTCTCCTATACTAACTTCCAGTGAAAGTTCAATTTTTCCCTATTGTTTTAAAAGTTATAATTCTGTTCTTTTCTGTACTTCTTTCTTTAACATTTAATCTATCTTTATGTGTAATTTTTTTATTGATATCTGAAACTGAACAATGTGTATATTTTATTCTCAAACATGTACCCTTATAAAATGCTAAATGATGGTTCCTTCCTCCTCATCCCTTCAATTCAACTTATATTGATGTAATCTGAAATTTCAGTTCCAAATTGAGAGATTGTGAACTGAGAATGATAATAGTATTTATTTCCTAAGGGTGTTGTGAAGTTTGAATATTATTATTATATTAATTATTTCCACCTGTGCCTTGCACATAATAAGCAATCAATACTAGCAATAAATATGATCATTATTATGGATAAACATTTTTATGTCTTATTTATTTTTAATTATATGGTAAATATCAGTCCTTTAATGCTCTTTTGCTCAGATGATTTTCAGAAAGGTCAGTGTGTGATAATATAACTGGAAATATTTTCATTGTACATTTAAATACTATGCTTTATATAAAATTTATAATTTATTCCATGCAATATAAAATAGATTAATTTGTTTATGCCTTCTTGCATATATTGTTGCAGTTGAGAACTCTAATTTTGTTCAATCAGATTTTTTTTTGAAGGTGTTCTGCTTTTACCTCTCTAGAGACTTAGAAACTTCTCTTTGCCTTTCATGTTCTTAAATTTCACTATGCTGTCTATATCTGTTAATTCCCACCAACCTCTTCTATTTAGAACCTTACAGGTTTTTACAACCTAAGGATGTATATGTTTCTCCAACTTTTAGAAATTCTCAATCATTATTTCTTCAAGTATATCCTGTCTTCCAATTCTTCTTGAAATTCACATATATGTGTACATATATATTATAATTAAAACTTGCAGTAATCACCATCAATGTATTAATATTAACTTAGAGCAAAAAGAGTTTTTTTAGGGAGTAGTACTTCTATAACTGATAATATTTAGAGTTGGAAGTACAGTGCGTTAATATAAAGCAGACCGACTTTTAAACAGTTCTATTACCATTTAAAATTTTTCTTTCTAAAATGCACCACTTTATTGTCTACAGACAAGGTGAAACTATTCCCTTGGTCCTGCTTATGCACCTTGATTCGACAGTGATCAAGACAATCTGTTTCTGAAAATACTGTGACATAATATACAGGTAGTTTATCAACCCTCTTCATTACACCTTATTGCTGGAGCAAATTTAGTCAACAAAATTCACAGTAACATTTGACTTTAAAGTAAGGAGAAGCTAAGATTGTTTAAGAATAGTGAATGTAATTTGCAAGTAAGTATTACGATTTCTGGAAATTTTAAAGTGAAAAAGTGTCCCCATGTTAAAAAACCAAAAGCTCATATTATAAATGCTTATTATTTTTAATAAGCAAATGCTCATTAAAATGAATGAGACCTTTGCACCATTTTACCCAAAGCAATTTTGTGTAATAAGAGAAATTCCTTTGAGGTAGTCTCTTATGGAATTTAACTTCAGCTCAGTAAATTGTTTCTCTGTTTCTTTTGAAATGAGAATTTTTAGAAGGTGAATGAACATGAAGGTATAATAAGTAAAAAAAAAAAGTGCAACTGTTACTAATGATGAGTCATTTTTAAAGTGTAGGAAAAATGTAGTTATACTTTCACATCAAGTCATTTGCAAAAATATCAGACTCTCTATGACTAACATTTGAAAGCTATAGCTGATGGAGTATTTATTTTGAGCAATGCTAATTCTAATAATTGAAAGAGAAAACTCATCTGTTGGAGGAGATCAGTCTCTATCTCTCCAACTTCATCTTTCCTTACTGCTGTTACTACTCCCCAGCCCCACACTTAAATCCCAGCTACTCCAGACTCATTACTTATCCCCACAGATGCTATCTCATATCTCTGTGTCTTGATTCATTCTCTTCACTGTGATATGCTCTTCTCTCCCATTTCATAGGCATTTGAATTCTACCCTTCTTTCAAGGCCTATGTGTGATCTCTGAAAAGTCTGTCTTGGGCAGAATTCATCATTCTCTCCTCCGTGGAGGAAAGGACATTGTTCTTTGCTTTTATAGCACTGCATATATAATTAGTATATATTAATTATATATATATATATATATATATATATATATATATATACATACATATACATATACATGATTAGGATATTTGAATTATCTGGTATGAGGAATAAAGATAAGCTTTATTTTTAAATCTTCTCTTGCCTCTAAGTTATAAAGTAACCATCCAGGTAGGTGGGGCTTTCTATGGGTCCATAATAGGACCAAGAACAGAATGTGAAAGAATAAAATATCACCCATGACTCAGCCATATAAAAGAATGAAATAAGGCCATTTGCAGCGACATGGATGGACCTAGAGATTGTCATACTGAGTGAAGTAAGACAGAGAAAGACAAGCATCATATGATATCACTTATATGTGGACTAAAAAATTGGTACAAATGAACTTATTTCCAAAACAGAAGAGTCACAGATGTAGAAAACAAACTTATGGTTACCAAGGGGAAGGGGGGGGGGAGGGGTAAATTAGGAGATTGGGATTGACATATACACACTACTATAAAAAGAGATAACTAATGAGAACCTACTATACAGCACAGGGAACTCTGCTCAGTACTCTGTAATGACCTATATGGGAAAAGAATCTAAAAAGAATCTAAAAAATCTAAATATATATATATATATATATATATATATATATATATATATATATATATATATGTATAACTGATTGACTTTGCTATACAGCAGAAACTAGCACAGCATTGTAAATCAACTATACCTCGATAAAAATTAATTTAAAAAAATAATAAAAGGTCACCCATAAATAGCTGCTGCTGTGCATGGTGATGTCATGCCTTCCCTGGCCAGGACAGCAGCTTTGATTTCGATGCAGTTAAATCAATTTTTCATCTACAATGTAGGTTTAGACTTTGTTGACATTATCCTTGGGGTTTGTGTATGTGTATGTAGTTGTTGTTGCTGTTGTGTTTGATGCAAGCATTACTTATTAGCCAACCAACAGTAATTAATAGATTTATCTCCCCAAACTGCCAGGGAACACTGGGAGGAGATAGGACATGGAGTAGCAGAGCATACGTTGGATTATGCTGTTATTATTTTAAACTGAATAACACAGGGATAAACCTATCACACAAGGTCTGTTGTCCCAAAAAGTTACAGGTGGGGAAGTGATGTGCTTTACTCCTCCCCTGCACAAGTTGGGACCCAGAGTAAAGAGAAATTGTGATGTTGATAACATAGTAAAACTTCCCCTTTCCAAAATACCTTAGAGGAAGCTAACTCTTGGATTTGAAAGTATGTAAAAACTCATGCTTAGAATAAGTAAAAAAGAATGAGCATGGTAACCTATCTATATTTTTTGACTCAACACAATATTTGAATTAGTTGGTGTTAAATATTAGATAAATGACAGAGAAAAGGAGGGAGGGAGGGAAGAAGGAAAACAATCTAAATACCATTAAATTATGTGGTCACTATTTTGAAGTCTATTACCATGGAATTTATTTTGTGTTACATGTAGAAAATATAATCTGACTTTCTGTCATTTCCTTAAAAAACAGCATACAATATTAACAAGGAAAGGGTCAAAGATGAAAAAAAAAAAATAAAGAAACACAATTCTATATTTTGACTGAAGGCTGTAGTCCATTGTTTTCCTCTGGAATTTATTCCACATTTCTACTGGGGCCCCTAGGGATGTATACTACTTTCTATCCAACTTATATTTTGAATGAAATTATTTAAATTGTTCTGCTTACCTTTTCTTTCTTCCCTTATTTTAACCTACCAGTTAAGTAACAGAGTCCGAAAAGTTGTTTCTTTTCCTCTCTTCATGTTATTGCATATTATCTAACTAGATTTAGCCATGACAGTATATAAGATAAATTTCAGTCATATGCCAAAAAGCAAAAGGGCTTTAAAAATGGTATTGATACTGTTTATTCCCTGCACTCTAAAAGATAAGCAGGTTTTTCTTATTGTTCATTCGTTTTCCATTTAAATGATTTTTTGCTACTCCAGGTTTCCCAAATATCTGTATTCACAACAGTTACAGGTTATTGTTAATATTTATCTTTAAAACCTGGTTAATTAATTGCCTACTGACCGCATAGAGGGAACTTCAATCCTATTAAAAATGGATAATATTTTCCTTTGATATTTTTAAGTAGATTTCCCTTGTTTCATTTTACAGTAAAAACAATAATAAACATATTAGTGGCTGTTCTGAATTTCTTCAACTCCCAGTCTTTACGGGTCAGGATGACTAGCTATCCATCCATAGAAAGACAGAACTGACCCAACCTTTACCATAATCACTGACTCTGATAAGCTGGACGGTGAGTAGGAATCAGTCCTTCCCATCTTAGTTCAGGGAAAGAACCATGACCCAAAGTCAGAGGGTGTGGCTTCTTCACACTCCTCAGACACTTCCTCCACAGCATAACAACTTTTAGGCTAACAGGACATTCGGGGAAGGACCATAGCAGCTGCTTGTCACAGACACATACACTAAAGAGATACCATGCATTTGTTTACTATTGGAAATCTGTGTAAATGAAAGATTTGTGTTCGCTATTGGACTGAGAATTTTTTAAAGAACTAAGGTTTTCCTTGTATTACTTCACATAGTTAATAAGAAAAATCCTCTTTCTCTCTTTCAGACTTAGCTCTCTAATTTTTTTTTTTATTTATCCAGAGAAAGATTTAAAAATTCTCTTTATTTTCTCAAGCTCCCAAACTCTAGCCATATCTTCACCCACATAGTTTCTTCTTCTGAAAATTCTACTATCATTTAAATGGAAAACACCATTTAAATACCATCTATTCACTGATGTAGGCTAGAAATAACAATTTATACTTTCCCTGTCCATTAGTGAATTATATCTTGCAGATATGTATGTTTATTCTGTCCAAAGAAGCCTGACCGGATTGAGGGGAAGACTAATATTATTTTCCCCTGTCCCTCATTTTTTTTAAAACAGTAGTTTGCTTATATTTCAATTCAGTAGTTTGAAGAAAACAATCATTACTGTTTTGGTAAGAAAAATAATTAGTATTTAAATTTATTAACTGATAAATACAGGTAGGGTCTGAAAAACCAAGAACTCAACATGAACAGATTCAGAAATGTTGAGCTCTAGCAGTGATGGAGGTGAATGCAGGGAAATGTTAGCACACATGGATCATTTTGTAAATGTGCTTGAACATGTGTCCTTGCTTCAGAGAGAGACATTGTATGCAGAAATTTTAAATCTCTTTTTTAAAGTTATTGTTTTCGTTATTAAGCCAGAGTATAGTTTTTAAGAAAAGTTTAATTTCTTGGGAGACAAAATACTCTATGCATAAATTTATTTCTCCTACTACTGTAATAGTAACGATAACAACAGCAACAACAATAATAATAATAGTAATGGACTTGGATTTCTTTTTTAAATTGAAACATACTAATAGTTAACTTAAAATGCTGCATGTTTTCTAGAAGTGAGAAAAAGAGGAATAAACTTAACATTAAATTTACTTTTATAATATAGAAAAAAATATGCCCTTTCCCCTATTCCTTCTACTATATCAGTTTCATTTTCAACAGCCCTCAAATCCTCATTAATATCCAGAGCACACATGCAACTAATTGATCTGCTGGGTTTCCCATAGAGAATCCTTAGTCTCTGATGAGAAATAAGGTCAGAAATAGAGTACTTATTATATTGAAAGTGGTCATTGTAGTCACTTTTTATATACTATACATAATAAACTTGCATAATATAATGTAATTTGATGCAATTTCCTCATAATTAGAAATTACATATTATTAAAATAAAGATTTTTCTAATTGCCTGTGAGTCAGTCTTCTAAATTCACATATTTTTAGAGACTATGAAGCAAAATCTTCCCTCTAGGAAATAACTGAAATACTTTCATTCCTTTCCAAATAATTTGCTAATAAGGAAAAAAAGAAAAAGCTTAAAAGCAACATCTTAATTTAATCTTTTTGCTGAATTTAATGTTGTGAATTTTATACAGACCCTTTCACCTCAAAAAGAGCCAATTCACATTTCCTTTTTAGGTATATACTATGTAATTCAGATGTTAATTAAAGTCAGTTAATGTCACATAAAAACAATTACCAACTCGAAAGTTGAATTTAAAATGGTCTGCCATAAAAAACAATTGAGTACAATTAAGATTTTTGTTGACATAAGCAACATTTCTTGACATTACCATTCTTATAGGATTATGTCAGTACAAAAATGTCATTATTTTCTACCTTGTGACGTATTTATATCTTGTAAAGATTCCAAATAATAGAAATACATATCAATACCAAACATTTAAGGAAGAAATTATACCAATACTCTACAATCTTTTTCAGATAGAAACAGGAAATATTGGGTTGGCCAAAAAGTTCGTTTGTTTTTTTCCGCAAGATGGCATCAGTAGCACTTAGTTGTCTTTAACTTCATTCTAAACAATGTTGTTAGATTGTATTGTGACAGCTGTCATATCAACATGCATTTAAAAAAAATCAAAATTGGTGAATTTTTGGGTAGCCATTTTAATATTGAAGATGGAAGAAAAAAAGCAACATTTTTGGCATATTATGCTTTATTATTTCAAGGGTAAAAACGCGACTGAAATGCACAAAAAGATTTCTGCAGTGTATGGAGAAGGTGCTATGAATGATCGAACATGTTGAAAGTGGTTTGCGAAGTTTCGTGCTGGAGATTTCTCGCTGGACGATGCTCCACGGTCGGTAGACCAGTTGAAGTTGATAGCGATCAAATCGAGACATTAATTGAGAACAATCAACATTATACCAAGTGGGAGATAGCCAACATACTCAAAATATCCAAATCAAGCGTTGAAAATCATTTTCACCACCTTGGTTATGTGAATCGCTTTGGTGTTTGGGTTCCACATAACTTTATAATTGTTATAATGTTTCATTTAAGCAAAAAAACCTTCTTGGCCATATTTCTAGATGCGATTCTCTAAAAACGTTCCGTTTTTCAAACAAATTGTGATGGGCAGTGAAAAGTGGATACTGTACAATAATGTGGAACAGAAGAGATCGTGAGGCAAGTGAAATGAACCACCACCAACTGCACCAAAGGACGGTCTTCATCCAAAGAAGGTGATGTTGTGTATATGGTGAGATTGGGAGTCCTCTATTATATGAGCTTTTTCCGGAAAACCAAACGATTCATTCCAACAAGTACTGCTCCCAATTAGGCCAAATGAAAGCAGCACTCGACAAAAAGTGTCCACTATTAGTCAACAGAAAACACATAATCTTCCATCAGGATAATGTAAGATTGCATGTTTCTTTGATGACCAGGCAAAAATTGTTACAGCTTGGTTGGGAAGTTCTGATTCATCCTCTATATTCAACAAACGTTGCACTTCAGTTTTCCATTTATTTCAGTCTTTACAATATTCTCTTAATGGAAAAAATGTCAATTCCCTGGAAGACTGTAAAAGGCACCTGGAACAGTTCTTTGCTCAAAAAGATAAAAAGTTTTGGGGAGATGGAATTATGAAGCTGCCTGAAAAATGGCAGAAGGTAGTGTAACAAAACGGTGAATACATTGTTCTATAAAGTTCTTGGCAAAAATGAAAAATGTGTCTTTCATTTTAACTTTAAAAACCAAAGGAAACTTTTGGCTAACCCAATACTTTCTTACTCATTCTGTAAGGCCAGCATTATGCTACTATCAAAACCAGACAAAGACATTATAAGAAAACTGCAGACCAGTATCTTTCATGAACATAGATGAAAAAATTCTCAACAAAATATTAATTAATCTAATTCAGCAATATAATAAAAGAATTAAAAACCACAAACAAGTGGGATTTATCCCAAATATGCAAGCCTGGTTCAACTTTCAAAAAATCAATCAATATAATCCATCATACCAACAAGCTAAAAAAAGAGCACATGATCATATAGATTGATATAGATAGATCAATAGAGGCAGAAAAAGTATTTGGCAAAACCCAACACTCATTCATGTTAAAAACATCAGTAAACTAAATAGAGAAGGAACTTCCTCAGCTTGATAAAGAATATCTACAGAACACCTACAATTAATTTGAGAAAAACTGGTGAGAAACTCAAAACTATTTTACTAAGATCAGGTTCAACATAAGGATGTCGCCCTCGCAACACTCCTTTCAACAATTATACTGAAAGTTCCAGCTAATGCAATAAGACAAGAGAAGGAAATAAAAGGTATACAGATTGGGAAGGGAGAAATAAAACTGTCTTTGTTTGCAGATGACATGATCATCTATGTAGATAATCCAAAACAATCAAAAAACAAAACAAAGGAAAAAAACCCCAACTCTCCTGGAACTGGAACTAATAAGAGGTTATAGCAAGGTTACAGGATACCAGGCTAATATAGAAAAGTCAATCTCAGTCTCATATTCCAGCAATGAACAAGTGAAATTCGAAATTAAAAATATAATACCACTTATATTTGCACACAAAAGAGCTGTTATTTTTGATAAATAGTATTTTCTTGTGTGTGAATTTTAACTACAACCCCAATATTTATTTTAGAATGAATTAAAGGTATCATGATAAAAAACAATGATGAAAATTTAGAAAATTTTTATAAAGTTTCATCAGTGATTTTTTAAAATCCTTGTTAAATTTATACTTATTTGGAAAATAATTGATGACATCTTCTACTGCATCCAACATCAGTGGTGTCACTGAAATTCAATTTATTTTATGTTTTGAGAGCTATTCTGCAGATGACATTTAACTGTGCTGTAACTTTTATCCCAATTCTTTTTGTTATATTGTTATTTATCTTGTGTTTTATTCCTGAACAATTTGTTTGAAAAGTACCAGTAATATATAGGAGGGAATATATACTATCTATATATTTTAGAGAATTGTAATAAAGACCCATTTACCCACTTCTTCACTTGAAAAATAGAACCTTACCAATCCATTGTGTCTCCTTTAATTTTATTCCCCTCCTTCTTACCATAGATGACCATATTCTGGATTTTATCTTAACTATTTTCCTTTACTTTCATGATAGTTTTATCTCACAGGCACCTATTCCTAAATAATATATTACTTAGTGTTACCAGTTTTAAACTTCATACAAATGGTCTTATACTACATGCAGTTTTCTGAAAATTTTTTTATGCTTCAAAATTGTTTCTTTATTTATATATATTTATATCTATATCTGTGCCTTATTCATTTTCATTGCTTTTTGATGTACATTTGAGTTGTTTTCTATTCTTCCTTTTTTTTTATTAATTTTTATTTGGGTATGGTTGTTTTACAATGTTGTGTTAGACTCCACTTCACAACGAAATGAATTGACCATACACATACAGATCTGTTTTTCCTTTGTTTCTAATTTTAATTTTTTGCCATGAACATTCTTGTAATTTATCTAAAAAATATAAACAAAGTGAGATTACTAGGTCATAGGATGTGTACATACATTTAACTTTACTAAATCATGACAAATTTTTTCCCATGTGACTCTTCACTTTGCAAACATCATTAACATGTATTTATCAAGGAATTATTTTATATTTTAACTTTATCTTTTTTATGCTCAGAAGACTCCTTCCACTGATCTCATGGGTACTTTCTTCTCATCATTAGATTAACTCAAGTATCAACTCCTAAAAGAAGTTTTCCCTTCCCAGCTGAAGCTGCTTCCCATTCCCTGAATCACTCATTAACATATTATTATCCCTTTTATATCTTTGTCAAGTTTTAGTTTCTTGCCAGTAGGATGTAATTTCATTGAAGGCAAGTTTGCTTTTTGTCTTCTTCATCCCTATGTCCCCAGCACCTAGAACAGTGACCCATACATTGCTGGCACTTAGTGTATTTGGTTGACTGTGGTACTGTTCTGATCTCTGTATTCAGAAGGACATGTATTCTTTGGATTTAGAATGGTGTGCCCTTCAGTATTATCACCATCATTCTTTTCTGTGTATTATTCGTCTATGAAGGCCAGTTTGTTTGTTTGTCTCGTGAATTTTTATTCAGAGATCAGCTCAATCTTACCCGCAGTTTTGACAAATACGACATGTTAATTATAATTCTTATACATTTTTTGCTGAAAAAACATTGTTTTCTAAAAGAAGTTATCATTCTGATACTATTTATTTAAAACCCTAAAGTGTAACCAACGGACTTTTCATTAGTTTGCTATGCGGACTTTTCAATACTCATATGCTATGGTTTTCATCTTTTATGACTCAAACTGTATATGTATAGCAACTACTTATCAGAGAAACCAGTGCTGTATTATTTTCAGTTATATTTCATTTTGCATTCTTATTTCATTCGTACTTCAGTGGAGCTAAGGCCATTATTGTGTCATTCAATAAGATTCAAGAAAACTCAAATATACACTTTGAGCTGCAATTTATATCAAACATTTACCCTAAGCCAAAGCTTTGGCCAAAATATTTATTTTGATTTATTTTGTCAATAGTTTGGCTGTCAACACGTATGTTTGTGTTTAAATAAATGGTTTTGTGTTTATGCAGATGTCTAGGTAGAATTAAAACAGGGATTGTTTTGTCAACTTCTGTGTTTTGAGCTAACTTGAAGTGACTTCACAAGTGTTCAGTAGTACTACAGTGTTAACTATAGTTCCGGTGACACGGACTAGAGGTAGATCCATCACCTGTGGTATTAGGCTCTGTAGAGATTCCTCTTTCAGATATTCTGCAAGATATATGCAGTTCCATCAGTGAAGGTTAATTGGGGAATTATTTTTAATCTCAGGGTTATTAAAAATGAGTATTATTATTATAGGTATTTTATTATTTAAATGCATCCTGGAGAGTAAAAGTATTGAAAACAAACTTTAACTTGGAAAAATTTAGCCTAGAGCTATTGCTTCAAAAAGTGGTTAGAGCATTTTGCAGAGAAACATTCTGTGGATTGTGCAGAATATTTTCATTTGCATTACCATACCTGCTAATCAGCCTAAACAGGATAGTTAGTATGAAAACATAATGTAGTAATACTAAGCCTTTTTTTAAAAAGACAGTTCAAAATATAGGGCATAGTGAGTTAGTGGTGGAAATTCTTGGTGATAAAGGAGAATGTAAACAAGTTTTATTCTCTTTACATCTTTAATTGCTCCATTTTGGATAACACATTTATTACATATGGAAACTGAATGTCTGGGACATCTAAATAAGTATTAGTTCAATTGTTTTCCCCTCTGTCTTTTATATCCAAAATCTTTTAGACTGTGACCTAGATTCAGATTCAGTGGCACTAATCACCAATATTTAACAAGAAAAATTAAAATATAAAGTATGCTAATGTTATTTCTCTGAGTATTCTACCCCTAAGGATTATTTGTTTTTAATTCTCCTTACTGTGTAACAACACTCCTAGGAAACATTCAACAATGGTTATTAAATAAAGATAAGTTTTTTGAAAGAATAATAACAAACTTAGGAAGATAATTTTTATATCCAAAGATACAAGTGAGATGTGTTTTCCAGAGGTTAAAATATATTTTTTAAAGAAAACAATATATTTTTTAAAAAGCATATAACAGGTATAGGCTATTATTCTAGGAAAACAAAATAAAATAAAATATTGCCTATTTTAAATGAAGTAAAGGATATTTTGTTTTGTGTATTATGGACTTATATATTTAAATTATTTAAAAATACTTTTTATACTTAATGTTTTTTAGGACATGAGTTGTAAGCAGCCAGATGATCTACTAGAATAAAGTATAACAGAACAGTTAAACTTTTGGTAAAAAATTGGTAAAATAGAGTACCAATAGGCTCTGTAGAGTTTCCTCTATTTTACCAATTAAACATTAAGTTTAATCTGATTGCTTCAGATTCTTTAAGGATAAGTAGAAAATTCCATAACTACTTCATAAACACATCCAAAAGTACAAAATATATCATTTAGAAACACATTTTATAAACTGACATAGATATTTTTCTTGCATCTTTTATAAAGGAAAAGAAAGAGGTTTGCATATACATCTGACTAATTTTGGAATAAACCACACATTATTATATATAACTGGAATTGAAATGAAGTTATTTGATTTCCTTAATTATCTATATTCTCTGTTTATGAAAAAATAGAGGAATTTAATCTCAAGAATTCCACTAGTGTATAATATTGCTAAAAATATATATGGCAGGCTTCTTGTCTCAACTTTGACGTGTAGAAAGCTAGGAGAAGCACCATTTCCATCCTTACATAAAAGAAAGAGCAGAAGAAACTTCAAAGTAATTACTTCCTTGGACTCAGAAAACTGATCAATAAGGGCAATCAAATAGCACAAAACCTGGGTAAAAACAGGTGACTGCAGAGAAAACAAGGATTTTAGGATTTTCTTATTTTGAATAGAAATTTTTGAACACCATATAAGCTGATAAAAAGATACTTTTTTTTTTTAATTGAAGTATACTTGATTTAAAATATTGTGCTAGTGGCAGGTGTAGTTACTGTCAGAATCAGCAAAGTGATTCTGAAAAAGAATGTATATATTCTTTTTCAATTACTGGTTATTACAAGATATTGAATAAAGTTCCCTCTGGTATACAGTAGGTCCTGTTGTTTATCTATTTTATATATAGTAGTTTGAATCTGTTAATCCCAAATTCCATCTGCAGCAACATGGATGGACCTAGAGATTATCATACTAAGTGAAGTAAATCAGAGAGAGAAAGACAAATATTGTATGATATCACTTATATGTGGAATATCTAAAAAAAAAAATAATGATACAAATGAACTTGTCTACAAAACAGAAACAGATTCACAGACATAGAAAACAAACTTATGGTCACCAAAGGGTAAAAGAATGGAAAGACAAGTCAAAGCTTGGAATAAAGTTTTTGCAACCCTTATGTGTTATGAAAGAATTCTCTCTAGAGTACGTAAAGAATTATTAAAACTCACTATCATAAAACAAACAATTCCCGCCAAAAATATACATGCAGAGATCTGAAGAGTCACTCCACGGAACAATGTATATGGGTAGCAAATAAGCATGTGAAAGGATGTTCAATGTCATTAATCTTCGTGAAAATGCAAATTAAAACCAAAATAAGATGCCACTGTACATATATTATAATAGCTAAAAACAAAACGAAACAAAAACAAACCTGGAAATAACAAGAGCTCTTGAAGATGCTGAGAAACTGGAACTCTCCTGTATTGCTGGGAGAAAGGCAAGAATGGTACAGCCACCTTGAAATATAGTTTGGCAGTTTTTTTCTTAATAAAGTTAAACTTATACTTACCATTAGGTTTAGTAATTCTACCACTAGGTATTTATTAAAGTGAATTTAAAACTTATATTCACCCAAAATCTGCATGCAAATGTTTATAGCAGTTTTATTCATAACTGAAAAAAAAATGGAAACAACCCAAATGCACTTCAACAGATGAATGGTAAACACACTCAGATGCATCCAGAAAGTGAACTATTACTCAGCTAAACAAGTAAGTAACTATGTATTTACAAACATATGGAAAATTTTCAAAGCACTTTATTAAGTGTAAGGAACACAACTCAATGGCAATACATTGTATGATTTCAATTGTATGACATTCTGGAAGAGGCAAACTATAGGGACAGAAAATACATCAGTAATTGCCAGGAATGGGTGTGAAGGGGAGAGCTGACTATAAAGCAGCAGCAGCAGAAAGAAGTTTGAGGAATGATGGAATTATTCTGCACAGTATCGTGGTGATAGATGCACAGCTCAATGCATTTGTCAAACCCACAGAACTGTAAACCACAAAGAGTGAATTTTACTGCATGCAGATTTTTGAAAAAAAATCAACCAGATTGACAAAAAGAGGGGGGATCACCAATATGGAATCCAGACTGTGGCTAATATATCTAACCATATTACTAATATGTGACATAACCACAGTGAAACACGTGGGAAATAAAAGAGCTGCCTTAAGTAACTCAGAATATTTTGGCTAGATACTATAAGACGAAAGACAAAAATAATACCCCAAAACTGTGCCTTAGTGGAAAAGCTTAAAGGGCTAGGTAATTTTGAAATAACTATACATATATATGATTTTTTTTTTTTTTTTTAAGGATTTTCTTTTTAATTAATTAATTTATTTATTTTTGTCTGTATTGGGTCTTCGGTTCGTGCGAGGGCTTTCTCCAGTTGCAGCAAGCGGGGGCCACTCTTCATCGCGGTGCGGGGACCGCTCTTCATCGCGGTGCGCGGGCCTTTCTCCATCGCGGCCCCTCCCGTTGCGGGGCACAGGCTCCAGACGCGCAGGCTCAGCAATTGTGGCTCACGGGCCCAGCCGCTCCGTGGCATGTGGGATCTTCCCAGACCAGGGCTCGAACCCGTGTCCCCTGCATTAGCAGGCAGATTCTCAACCACTGCGCCACCAGGGAAGCCCATATATATGATTTTTGAACAGATAATTCAATATAATATAGATAGCCAAATCTCTCACCTTAGGAGAAAAAAGTTGTAAAAGTTGTAAATAAACAATGGGCAAATGATAGATATGGTGTTGGATTGAACTTGGAGATATGAGTAGGAGCACATATTCATTATAATATGTATACATATGGATGGATACAGAGATGAATATAGATGTGTGTATACATGGCTTAGTATACAAATATACATTTCTTAATCCTGTTAATGCCAAGAGAGGCTAGAAATGGTCTCTGTACTACCAAAGAAAACACTTAGCACCCGTATTTTGGTTTCCAAATACAATTGTCCAATTAAAGCAACCAGGGCTTCTTGGGGAAATCGCTGTGACAGGGAAAATACAAGGCGATCCTGGAGTAAATTTCAGTGCCAGAAAATAAGGTAGTATCAAAAATAAAAACAATAGTAGCAACAATGACAACAACAACAGAAACAAGAAGGAGACGAAGAAGAAGGGGGAGGGGGGAAGGAAAGGAAAAGGAAGAGGAGATGAAAGAGAAAGAAAAGGAGGAGGAGATGATGACAAAGGAGAAAACTGGAAAAAGCTTTCTCTGGCTAAAACTGAAACAATTTGATCCATAAGATAAACAATGATAGTCCTGGATTATAACTCCCTGATGCTATAGTGATATAAGTAAATAATTCAATGTATGATTAAATGGAGGAAAAAAGACAACTCCTTTTTTACAGATGGATTCCAGTTTATATATGTAGAGGGAAGGAAGGAACTAGAGAAATCACCATTAGAGCATCACACCAATAATTGCTGCAGGAAAGATAGATTAAGTAATACTAAATTTAGTAGAAGAAACCTAAGGGGAAATAGGAAACTTGCATAACTTTTAAAAGCTTCTCCTCCAAGATATTTATTATATACTGTGGTGGTTTTAACATGTTCGCAAATTTTTTGATACTCCTTCCTCCAAGAGATGAGCTTAATTCTCTCCCCTTAAGCATGGGCTGGACTTACTAACCCACTTCTAATAAATAGAGTACAGCAAGTGAAGAAAAAAAAAAAAAAGAAAAAAGAAGAGCAACTTGACGGTGAAGAAGAGAAACCTAACAGACACTACCCTAACCAAGAGATCAAGATTAACATCACCAGTAGTAAAAATAGTGATAGAATGTATTCTCTGATACAAAGCAATGAGAAGGGTACATGCTGTGCTTCCCCCAAATCCATATCCTCAGTCTAACCACGAGAAAACTTCAGACAAAACTAAACTGAAGTTCATTTTATTTTAAAACCTGAGTACTTTTCAAAAATGTCCAGTCATGGAAAACAAAGAAAGGTGGAGAAAATGTCACAGATTCCAGGAGACAGGAATACGTACATAGTAGGGGTAGATAATGTGGGACAGGGTGAAGGATATGTAGGACTATATTCTCTTCGCTATCTTCTCTAAGTCTAAATTTATATCAAAATGAAAAATTTTAAAATAGATTTTACACTTAAAAGAATTACAGAATAATGCCTTAGAAAAAGTAAGCTATATCATCAGAGAAGCTTTGCTGTTAGACACACCTATTTAATATATAAAATCAAGTGTTTATTGGAAGTGGATGCAGAATCAGAGTATATATTGCTCATCTATTTTTTTGCAAATTTTTTTCAATTTTGGGATATTGATTACAATAAGCGATTTATGCACAGAGGGAAAATATAAGGAAAGAAAATGAAATTCAGAAATTGGTCATTTTTACAATTTAATATTTGAAATAGTCTTGTAGTAGTATGTGAGAAATATACACTTAAGCAAAGTAATTCACTGTGTTTTGAAGAAGAAAATTTTTCCTCCCTGCTGTCTTAATACACAACAACAATTATCTGTGTGGAGCCTTGAGTATGGAGCAGGATTAATGCACTACACTTTCCAAAAAAAGTTTAGTTTCCCTGCAGTGTGGAGAGAAAGAAGTAGCCATATGTCCTAAAAATAGACAGATACAAAGCTGTGAGTGCAAATATGTGAATTTTTTGGTTGCTTGGTATGTGGAGTTTGAAAATTAAGGCAAATTGTGAATATATTTCTCTTGGTTGCGTGTCAATTTCTGCAGAAGTAGTGATTTATCAGTTTGGAAAAAGTCTGTCCTTTATTTAACAATGTCAAGAAATACATGTGGACAGGTACATACATATTTTATATGTATATATATTTTTTAATTTAGGAAAATACTTAACTTTTTCAGCTTTACCATACATTATATTTCAGGCTTCACTGGTATCTAGATAAATATTTTTATGGACACAGACTATATTGTTCCTTATTTCAATATATTGTATAATTCAGAAATGTTAAATTGAAGTTATTTTCTTAAAATATATATATTTTAAAATGTTTCATCATTCATTTATTCATTCAATAAAAAATACATCAGTTGCTAGCTTTTTGCATGTGTCAGAGAGATTCTGACTTCACAATACATTGCGATCAAGTTGAAGACACAATGGGACCTGCATCTGTAGGGAAATGTTCTTGCTTCTGAAGCACAAAGGAATGGAAGACCACCTAGAGGAAAAGACATCTCAGGTGAATATGGTTTCTGCTGAATACATATAATGCAGCACTTCTTAAATTTCAATGTGAATGCAAATGACGTTGGGATCTATGCAGTAGACATGTTGTGGGCCATGACCTTGGCATCTCTACCCAAACTATGGCAGTGCTGGGGGTGCTCAGGCCCCAGCTGGAGCATTGCTGCAGCGTATACATGTATAAATACCCCCAAATCAGCCTCCAGAACACTGACAGAAAGATATCCCAGCTTTTCATACAAAGACAAGAGAACAGAAATGTATAAAGAGAATAGACCCCCGCACCAAGGTATACACTCCATGAGGGAAGGGGTGTTTGTCTGTCTTGTTTCCACTATGAATCTGGTGCTCATAACAGTGCTTAGCACATGGTAGGCATTCTATAATAATATTTTGAGAAGTGGTTAATCGATTGAAATGGATTATCGTATGAAAGACAGGAATGTACATCTTTGTACTTCAAAATTATGGAAAACAAATAGGAAAGTCAAATATGTATTAGAGTTAGTAGGAGGTTGAAAGAATACGACAGACTCTTTTAACAATGCATTAAAACCAACTAATAAAGAAACAGAACTTCTGAGATTATAACATTTTTTAAATATGGAAAAAAACCTAACTAAAGAAGGTAAAGAATTTAGGGGTGAGGAAGTATTAGTAGAGCCTACCACACACACACACAAACACACACACACACACACACATAAAATATTTATTTATACTTTAAGGAGAAAGTGTGTAAGTTTCTGTATGTATGTAGACAATTGTTTTTTATAAGTTCTTATGTGGTATATTTTTAAGAAATGATGTCTACATCATCAGTATATTGTAACAATCAAATGGAGCAATTTACTTAGAGCAGTAAGTAAAGTTCCTAGTGTATAATGAGTTCAGTAAATTATCATTATTATTGATAGCTATAATTAACTAAAATAATGTACAATAATTCAGTGCATAGATAAATAGGTAACTATGAGGGGTGATGAAAAGGGCACGGTATTTGGAGAAAGGACATTTTCTTTTGAGTCCTGGTTTCTTTGCTAATGGATTGTGTGACCTTGAGCAATCTCACAGGTTGCTCTGGATATTAAATTTAAAGAGAAGGGAAAAGGTTTTATAAGCTCTGCAGTGCTAAAAAATATTAGTTTGTATAGGCCTAGAAAAATAGAGACTATTTCTTAATCTTTTAAATTTCATGATATTCATGTCAATCTATGAAGATTTACTGAAAACCGTACCAAGTGAGAAATATGGTATGCTAAAATCCTCATATTCAGGCTTAACAGGTCTAAAATCTCACTACCAAATAGTCTTCAAGTTAGTAAAAAGCTAAAGAAAATTCACTAGCGAAGGTGAAGCTTCTTGGAGGGCCCATGAAGGAGTGTAGGTTGCACTTATGCGTGTGGTTTTATTAAGGTATAAATCTTCCAATATTTTGCCAGCTAACGGACAGATGGCTGCCCTAAAATGGAATCTGGATGCAACATCCACATACTGAATGTCGTTATACACAGCAACAGCTGTGTTTAGCATATCCGTCATTTGAATTCTAGTTCAGAGGGAAGACAAAAAATCATAGGCTCTCTATTATCACCAAGCACTGTGTCCAAATGATAAAAACAGAAGGCTTTTCCAAAGAACTGAAACTTAAGGAGAGCATAGCCATAGCCGCTAGGAAATGTAAGGTTGGCAAAATGAACAATCTCAGACCTGTGGAATAGCCTATGTTAAACTGTACCCAGAAACTAATAATTCAAGGCCCAGGGAACATAAGAAAGGAGATGCAAGATTAAAGAAAGTACACATATAAGACAGAAAACTCCTCCGTGTGAGATTTGCAAGTCTTTTTCATCATATTTTACACAAATCCAGCTGATATTTCTGAGAATGAGAGCAAAGCTCAGAATTAGTCAGCCCGGGCTGTCATAACAAAATACCACAGACTGGGTGGCTTCAACAACAGAGATTTATTTTCTCACGGTTCCGTAGGCTAGAAGTCCCAGATCCAGCTCTGGCAGCCTCAGACCCTGATGAGGCGTCTCTTCATGGCTTGCAGTGGACATCTTCTTGCTGTGTCCCACAAGGCAGTTGCAGCGTAGGTGGAGCAAGGGAACTCTTGTGTCTCTTCTTATAAAGACACTAATCCTACCAGATCGAGGACCATATTTATGACCTCATTTGATATTAATTACATCCTAAAGGCACTGTTTCCAAATACAGTCACATTGGAGCTTAGGGCTTCAACATACGAATGGCTGTACATTTTAGTAGGCTGTACATTTTAATAACTACACTTTTTCTTCTGGAATTGCTCTGTGATACGTTGTGGACAACTTGGTGGACAGGGCTCTGACCACCAGCAAATATCAAACCTGCCCCAAGTCCCAGCTAACTAAACTACCTTAGGCAAGTCACTTCTCCAAGTCTGTTTTTTATTTGCAAAATGAGGGTAATAATAATGATATCTACCCTAAAAATTTTCTGACCGGTTCATACAATAAGCGTGAATAACAAACTTGATGAATTAAATTTTCCTTAAGATATTTCCCTTAAAATATATTTTTCCTTAAAATTCCCTTAAAATATTTTTCGTTAGATGGCAGCATTTTTTCTTTTTTAAATTTATTTATTTATTTATTGGCGGTGTTGGGTTTTCGTTTCTGTGCGAGGGCTTTCTCTAGTTGCAGCAAGCGGGGGCCACTCTTCATCGCGGTGCACGGGCCTCTCACTATCGCGGCCTCTCTTGTTGCGGAGCACAGGCTCCAGACGCGCAGGCTCAGTAGTTGTGGCGCACGGGCTTAGTTGCTCCGCGGCATGTGGGATCTTCCCAGACCAGGGCTCGAACCCGTGTCCGCTGTATTGGCAGGCAGATTCTCAACCACTGCGCCACCAGGGAAACCCTAGGTGGCAGCATTTTGATAGCTAATTTCCTAAGACAGTTTTACCAGTATTTTGGTCTTTACAAGTTAAAAAATCTTTTGGAAAAAGATATTTAAAATATTCATATTCTTTTTGGCAATAATGATTGATAAAGATTTATATGAGGAAATAATTTATATGCAGGAAAAATCTTAAAAGTAATTTGTGTGTGTGTGTTAGCCTAAATGCATCACTAATGGTGGTGAGTGATGGGTGCTACAGATGTAAAAGGAAAAATAACAGTGTAACAATGAACAATTTATGAAGTAAGTTTCATTAATAAGTCCAATTTATAAATGGTCAAAATAAGACAGAGGTTATTAAACAAAGCCACACAGCTAGTAAGCCATAGAGGTAGAATTAGAGCTCAGGGAATATGGCTCCCGTGTTTGTAAATTAAATCATTATGATTGGTTATTTGGAACATTAAACAGGCCATTCTAGCATGACTTCACTGTATTCAAGGGGTTTGATATCAGGAATAAGAATGAATATAATGTAGACACGTTAATAGAAACAAAATAAGGCATAGTAATCATAATTATAAGGTATAATTGTTTACCATTAGGATAATTATTTGTCAAAATATAAAATTAGGGTTCTTTGCTCTGTTTACTAACCCCTAGAACACATACTGTGATTTTTTTTTTTTTTAATAACTCTCATTAGAAACATTAAAATCTCTCTCTCTCCCTCAGAGTTTTGATGAGGCTACTAAGGCAGTTTTAGAAATGTGATTATTATCAGTGTACTACCCAGAAATTATTCATTCCTTAGGTCCTGACATACTCATCAAATACACATTTAAGAAGACTATCAATTTATTAATCGCAATAAAAAATAACTGTGGAGGGAAACTGAATTCTTATGTCAGCTTATCGGCAAATCTTCTCTCTCTTCTCTCTCTCTCTTCTCTCTCTCTCTCTCTCTCTCTCTCTCTCTCTCTCTCTCTCTCTCAGTTTATTGGCTGATATTGAACACTGTCATTGAATTATGAAACCCAGATTTTTATTCTGGGGGTATACCTGTCAAGTAGTCCCTTTTACTTTTTAGGGCTCTCTCTCATCTGCTCAGTGCTGTAGATACATTGACCTAAACCCTTTTTCATGACTGAATACAGCTTACCCCCTATGATTGGTTAATATTTTTCCTTCAAACAGAATACTCTCCATTTTGTTAGAGTTCAGTTTTCTTAGTTATAATTACAACCCAACTCTTCTTGATATCATAATGCATTGTATTCGCCTTTACTGGTCATGAATGCCCCTTAAGTTTCTCAGCCACAAGTTTATAAATAAGATCTTGAATTTTTTTATCATTACCCAATCTCATCAAACAGTTAAAGATTTTATTATTTTACTGATCAGAAGGAAATAAGACATTGTCTGAGGACTCTCAATTTTTCCAGAGAAGACTGAGTGCTGACCAACATATGTTGCCAAGGTTGTTAAACAGTTTCTCTCAAAACAAATCTGATGTTATTAAAACAACAAAAACAAATTGTGAGTGCAGTTAATTCTGTAATTTGAATCCTTCACAATATGTAAAAGTGTTAGAGTGACTGGTCATATTAGGGGTCTCCAGTTTAATCATAATAAAAAATGTGTGTTAAACTAATCAGAACATCCTTTTGAAAATAATTGTGCGTATATGTTAATGAATTTTCTTGTTTACTTTAAACACCGATTGAATAGCTAAAAGTTCCAGATGCTGTAGTAAGCCTTGATGTTATCATAAAAAATAAGATGTGGTTTTATCCTTGTCAAGCTCTCATTCTAAGTGGAACAACAGACAGTCATGACAATAAAGATTAAGTTCTGATTTTGGTTCCTAAACTTGATCAGTTCATATCACCAATCAACTTGATGACTTCTTTTGGACTATCCTTAGGCTTAGGGAAATAACGCAGTGAAAACAGATGTGAAGGCTAGGAAAATGGAGTTAGATAATTGTGACATGTTCTATGGAATGGGTTGAGGCTTTCTAAGGTTTCAGATTAGCTTTTTTAATGGAAAATTTCAAACATATGCAAAGAAAAAACACAGAAGCCATTACCCAGCTACAATATTCATCATCACTTTTTTCATACATCTATGTTTCTGTTCATGTTCACTGTTACCCTTTGGAAACAAATGCCAAGCATAATATTTAATTCATAACTATTTCAATAAGCTTCTCCAAAAGATAAGTACACTTTGAAACAGATATCCATGATTAATTTATAATCCCTAACAACCCAACAATACCTACCTTAAAAGTCTCCAATAGACAATATTCAAATTTTCCTGATTATTTCATGTTTTTCCAATGGATTAGGATCCAAATATTGTGTTTAGTAAATGTGTTCTTAAATGTCTTTTATATATAATTTATCCTTCTCTCTTATTTGTTTTCTTTCAAAATATTGTTTTGAATAAACTGCAGTGGGTTCTGTATTAGTTTTATAATTTCTCACGTTCTGTTTTTTGTTGATTGAGTTTTTCTGGCACTTAAAGGAGAACAAAAGCAAAACCAAAAACATTTCTCTGTCTCTATATTTCCTGAACACTGGTAGATAGCTCTGGAGGTTTGATCTGATTCAGGGAAGGGTTTTTGAAAAGCTTCATTGTAAGTGGTGGTGTGTCCTTTCATCAAGAGTCACATGAGATCTGGTCATTCCTATTTTTGTGAGATTATAGTGGCTATTGAGGAAACTTGCCAAGATCTTTTTTTTTTTCAACAGGTGTTTGTAAAATGGTGATATTCTTGATCTACCATTTCTCTTTTTATCAGCTGGGTTCCTTCTGTAGAGAGGGAATTCCCCTCATTGTCTATTTGGTTAACCTGAGGTACAGTTCCTGAAGGGAAGGCAGGGTGATGCTTGATTCTTTCCCTTTATTTACCAGTTTTCAGGACAATGGAAGCTCTGTAACATCTTCCAAATATGTCTAAAGAAGATTTTTGTTTGTGCTCTTTAGTACTATCATTTTTGAAATAAAAAATTGTAACATACTTAATGTTCTTCAATCCATTACTGTTAAAATCTTATGAGAGTTCAAACTGTCCTCTGTATTATCAATGCAAGTCTTTTCAGGTTGATATTGAGCATTTTTGACAAGACTGGAGTAGTTTTTGGTGGCTTCATTGTTTTATGATAAAACAGGGAGTCCAAGCTCATATTTTCCACTTCCTGTTGCAGAACTGAAATTAGCCAAATCTCCAAAAAGCACAGGTTCCTGTGGTATGTAGAGAATAGAGACATAGCCTTTGCTCTTGGTTCCTGATGGTTACTGAATCGTTCCCTATTTTTTGGCCTTTTCAGCAGTTAGAGTGAGATAATGTTTCTTTAACAGAAATTGCCTCACTGACTCATACTGATATTTTCAATTCGAATAAAATATTTTAGCATTTTGCCTAGTTTCTTTTATTTTATATTTATTTTTCTTTTCTCTTTGGTTAAAGATACTGGTTCTTAAAGACTTAAATAATACCTTAGTTTATATATTGTATACATATAATAGTTTATGAATGACAATACCAAAATTATGACCCCAAATATGTTTTTACTGAACATAATTCTAGGGTATTTTTACAGTTCTTTTTTACTCTTAATTTATATTTCCTTATTGGTATTACAGTCAAATTACAATGTTTTTAGGTCACTTGGCATAATTTCTTTCTGCTTATCTAAGCTGTCAACTCAATGCAAATTTCAGTTCATTTGTTATGTAAAAAGTTTAAGTGACTCCAGCATGAAATCTAAAACACAAGATCTAGCAGAAAAGTCTAGATATTGCCCCTGACTCATCCTACACTCTCCTCTCCCACATAAATAACAGTATCTTTCACTGTATGTTTTTTTTAAAAATAAGAGAATACAAACATGTTTAATTCTATCTATAACTTTCTTAGATAAGAATTACCAAACTTTATACATTGTCTCTTTCTTGAGTTTTCACATAATTTGTACCCTAAAGATTTGGTAGTAGTCTCTATAGCTATTCTTTATTCCCTGTATAGCTGCATAATTCTCCATCATGTGAACGAAACATACTTTATTCAACCAGTGCCTATAGATGGACATTTGGGTTATTTCTAGTCTTGTCAATATGGTTTCTACATTAAGAGATTTTTCACAGTATGTCTATGCCTGGAAGGAAACTTTATTTGGTTAGTTGTGTGAGTTCATAGAACCTAAAAGCGTCAACAACATAAACTTGATGTGCACTCACTTACACTTCTTTCTTGCATTCAACTTCAAATTGAACCTGGAAAATCCCATTTAACCTTCTTCTGAGATTGGCTTACTAAATCATCCAGTGAGTACCTTTGAATGATGTATGGGTCTTCTAGCTCTCAGGGCACTAGAAACGTCTTTTTCTACCTTCCACTTTGTCCTGTAAAGAAGCTGATACCACAAAGGTCTTCATGATCTTCCTGGGTTTTTTACCCATTCTTATATACTGTGTCACTCGTTTTGTTATTGTTATTGTCTATGGATATTTTGGTTTTGTTATCTGAGTTGTTCAGTCATTTGTAGGAGAATTTGTAGAAACTCAAAACTGTCACCATCTCTCTAGGTTACTAAATTCTATACCAGTGTAATAGGATATATATTATCTTATATAATATAATTATCATTGATCTGAGATTTTAATTATATGTATATGAGTTTCTTTGCAGAAAATAAAACATTTTGACCTCATTATAAGAATGGACATTATCCTTAATATTCTAAAATATTCTTCATGCTAGTGTTTGCCCAGTCTCAGAACTTATGACTAAGACCTGCAAATTTTGGTGTCTCCTTTATTCTTTAAAAAATGAACCATGAAAATGACAAAAATATGATTTCAATGGCAAAAATAGGTTCTAAATCATTTGCTTTTCATTCAAAACCTGCATGTCCAAATGTGCTTATGAAAGATAATTAAATAAGGTTATTCAGCAAACAGGAAAAATTGAAGAGCTTTAAGTATGTTTTATAATCTATTTATAGTTATTTTTAAAATACAATATCAAGTTTTTTTTTTTGATTTTTTTGTTTTTTACTTTTTAAAAACCAAAATGCTATTTAGGCTTAAAATTGTACTATAAAGTTTGGAATCATAAAGCCAATTTAGTCAGTCAGAATACATATTTTAAGAACTTATGTTAGTGTGAGAACGTATCTTCTTAGTCACAGATTATAGCTCCCTCATCATATAAATCTTAGCATAAATCCATCTCTTACAGTATGAAATTCAGTTTAATTTACTGATTGACAAATTGGTTTAGTCTGTAGTTATTCAGTAGTATTTAATAAGCTCCATTGTGTAGGTGGCACATATGCTAAACACTCAAAGTGTTTTCTAAGTATTTCTTTTTTACCATTTCACCTCCTTTAAAAGCATTTTATATGTTTTTTTCTTTATTTTCTTTTTAAAATTTTTTTTGAGGTGGCATTGGGTAGAAGTGTTAGAGAAGGGAAAGAAACAGTATAAAAGCACTGTAAATACTAAATTCAGTACCCCAAAATGAGCTGAGTAAGACACTTGCAAGCTACCTTAATAAACATCAAATGCAGACAATACTAATTACCTGCAATTTATATAGCAGATATATATAGTAAAATGGATAACCTGAAAAACACCTCACTAAGTAACACCTAGAAATCATGGGTAAATAACCTTTTAGGAATCAAAAATAAGAGGGAATAGAAAATAAAGTGGGTAGTCAGGTACTACATTTTCCAGTCTTGGTAACAGAAAAGTTTGAGTATTAAGAAATCCATAGAAAGAGACCAGGCAGGCTGGAGTACTGTAATTGAGTCTTCTATGTAAAATAGCAATATGTGAGTCCCTTAATTCAATAGTGGAATAGAAGAAAAAAAAAACCAAAGTAAGACAACAAGGACTTGTCAGTTATGGCCTAAATTCTGAGTGGGGTAAAAATAGTTATAACTCATATTTTTAAGCAAAAGAAGCATATCTTCATGCAGATCTGGGGTTTGATTTTATATACATTCACAGAATATTTTAAGCCAATAAATAAATTTTGTAAAATCCAAATTTAGATAAATTTTAGTAAATCTATAGAACTCACAAAGACACAAACAATATTTGAATATGGCCAACCCCTCCACACCCATTTTTTAGACTGACAGCGTATTTTTAAAATGACAACAGTAAGTAATAGCCAGAGTGTAAAATAATATACTGAAAGTGATAACACAGAAATATCTGTCAACATAGTATTTCATAATAATGCACAAAATAATTTAAGAATGTAGCCAAAACAAAAACATTTTTAGGCAAACAAAAACAGATTTATTACTAAAAGACCCTTATGTAGGAATTTCCGAAGTGTGTATTTTGGGTGGAAGAAATGAAAGCCAGAAGAAGGACTAAGATGTAACATGATCAGTTAACAACAACAACAACACTGTAAACATATGAGTAAAATTAAACAAAGTTTGACTGAATAAAACAAAAATCAAAATGGTCACTTTTGTAGGTAAAAATAAGGTGGAACTAAAATATTGGCTTATAGTAGAATGCAAGTCAAATGAGAGTTAATTGAAGTTAAGAATTTCTAATGTTCTAGAATTATTTGAAAGAAAAGTATAGAAATATATTAACTGTAAACTTTGCTAAAATAACATTTTATTTATTCATTTTGAATGAACATTTAATAATGGATAACAGTTAAAATAATTGAAATATAAAATATGATGTCCAAAATACTAGAGGGAGAAGAATGATAAGCCCCAAATGAGGAAGAAATACAATTAGATATGGGAAAGAATATGGAAATGCAGAGTAAAAAGCAAGAACCAAAAAAGATATTAGCAAAAATACAAATATATCAATAATTATAGGAAGTGCATGTGGACTTAATTTGCCTGTTAAAGAAAAATTGTAGATACAATTTTAAAAAATCTGTTATTTACATGAAACACACCTAAAATAGATAAGCACAGAAAGTCTGAGAAAATAATATATATATGATATATATTATATATCACAATATAATAACAATATTAATAAATAGCAAATAATATTAAACAAAAGAAAGATCAGGTAAAATAGAGTAGGTGGCAAAACTATAAAATAAAGGTTACTGCATACATTAAAAAATATAATTCATTGGGAAGAAACAATTTTAAATTTGTCATTACAAAATAACATAGCCTTAAACACATATAAAACAAAAATGAATATAACTACTGAGAGTTTTGAAATTCACCAATATTGTTGGAGATTTTAACACCCCTCTTCAAGTAACAGGTTGATCATGCCTCTTGAGGATACAGATGCCTTAAATAACATTAGTAATAAGCTTGACTTAAGGGCTATGTATAGGAGCCTGAATCTAGTAATTTAGAAATCCACATGCTTCTCAAGAGCACATGGAATTTTAAAATAATTTAACATATGTTGGTCCATAAGCCATGTTTCAAACTTTAGAGAATAATTATTGTGAAGAGTGTTTTATCTGACAACAGCATAATTAAGATATAAGTAAAAATAACTTAATGAAAATGTAGTAAAGATATCCTCTTGAATGAATCATGGATCAAAGAAGGAATCATAATGGAAATTAGAAAATACTTAGGTATAAATCTTAATGAAAATGGTGCAGAGCTCAACCAACAGGATATAGGAGAAATAAATTGAATGTCATTTATGGCATTGAATATTTAAATTTAAGAAGAAAAAAATGAACAAATACCTCATTTAAAAGTTTGAAAAAAAGAGATTATAGAATAATCCACAAAAATGTTATAACATGTAATAGTATAGAGCAGAAATTAATTAGATAAGACAAACAAAGATGCAACAGAGGGTTTAAAAAAGCCAGTGATTGAATTGATAAGGCTCATAAAATTGATAAAACCCTGGTGAGATGAATCAAGAAAATGAGAGTGTATGTAGAAATAACAAAAATATTAGAAATTAAAAAGGAGACAAAACTAGAGGCTAAGAAATGAAAAAAGTGAATGTATTAACTTACTTTAGGAAAATTATGGAAATATGACAAAATAGACTGTTTCCTAGTAAAATATAACTGAGTAAACCTGGCTTAAGGAGAATTAACAAACATCCATATATCTACAAGTATATTGAAGGAATTGAATCAGTACATGAATCTACAGAAAAATGGAGAGAGAGAGGAGAAAAGGAAGAAGGCAAAAAAAAATTGCCCCTGATAGTTCTGTAGATGTTTCACCAAAAAAAAAAAAAAAAAAAAAAAAAAAATGGTGCCAATTTCAGAGTATTTCTAACACAGACAATAGAAGCAAGATGTTGTCTGGTTGGCTCACAGATAGATAGAGACCAGTGGAACTAAATAAGCCTAGACACAGGCTTATTAGCTATGAAAAAATGACATAAGAGAGAGGTGAGGAAATGATTTAAAAAATCTAAACAAATGGTTCTCTATGAAAAATAAATTTGAACTTCCAATTTACCCAACACATAAAGATCAATGTGCAAGTATAAAAAAATCTTGTTATGGCCATTGCTAAAGATATTTGTGAACAACATAAAATGATGCTTGACTGTATTAAAATTTAAAATGCTTATGCAACAAAAGAAAAAAAAACACTATGAGTTACAGGTGGGTAAGGTACTTGCAATGTATGTAACTCTTAAGAGACTAGTAGAGATTACATCAGAGACACTAAAATCATTAAGCAAACTATCCAGTCTATAAATAGCAAGGTAAGCAAATAACATTAAGGGACAATTCAAGCAAATAAACCTGAAAAACCAATAAAAATATGAAATGAAATTTCAATAATAACCAGGAAAATACAAACTACAATAACAAAGAGACAATTTTCATACTCATGAAATTAATAGTCTAATTTTCCTGAAAAGTTTTCTTATTAATGAGAATGTTAAATACTGTAATCACTTGGAAAGACAAGTTTAATGAATAGCTAGCACATTTGAAGATAGTAATACCCCTTCCATCCCACTCATAAATACTCGAGATCTTATGCATATTGAGATGTGTAAAATGTGCAAAGCAGCAACATTTGTGAAGCAAGAAATTGGAAGGTATCTAAATGCTCACTGAAGAAGGAGGAATAGATTTTGTATCCTTACAGTGTTATATAACAGACAATGAATGAACTAGAGTTACTTGTATCAACATGGGTAAATCTCAAAAACATAAATTTGAGTGAAAAAGGTAGAAGGATATGAAGAGAATAATATTATTTGTATAAAGTTTAAAATTATACAATCTAGCAGAAAAAAAATAAGTACCTTGTTTAAAAAAATAAGTACCTGCAGTAAGGTTAAAAAATATGTGCGTAAAAATAATAAATATCAAATTCAGTGTAACGGTATCCTTGTAATGGGGAAATGGGGTGACGGAGTGGCAGACACTGAGGTTTTCATAGCCATTTGTAATGTCTTGTTTCATAAGCTGAGGAGTGGTTACATGGGTGTTGATTATTTCATTCTATATGCCTTTTGACACAATTGAAGTAATTTGTAATTTATTTTGAAAGTCAACTTCAGATTTTCCACTTTGGGTTATGCAGGGAATTACTTGCCACTTTTATGAACCTAAGCATGAACTAATGGCATAAAAAAAAAAATGTCTTTCTATAGCTCAGCTGAAACTGGTTTCTGATATTTAAACAAAAGAACTTAGATAACAGAAAGAAACATGATAGGGCTAGACAGTACTTCTACTAGATAACAGACAGAAATAGCATATAACTAGATAATCTGACTAAAAATATTTATTTTGTTCTAGAACAGTTTGATGTCCCCTACAAGGTCCCTCCCTGTGTAGCCACCCCCATCTCCCCTCTACTAACTATGAGTATCCTCACTGTCGACACTCAGGAACAGAAAGTTCTGGGAAAGATGATCTTCTGCAATGTAGGTTTTTTGTTTGTTTTTGGTCTTTTCTTATTACTGACATCAGAAAGGCCTATCTCTTCAAGGGCACTGGCCTACATATCTCTAGGGGATAGTTCAGAAGATAGTATCTGAATGCCATATGTTAAGCCAAACATCTTTACTGGAATATGCAGACATTTGGGTAAGTTTTCTGGTTATTTAATAGCATCATAGAAAAGAGAGAATTAGTAAACAGCTTTAGTGCCTGCCCAGAAGTGCCTATAGAACCGCATAGAGAAAAGTCAGGCTCTGCATTTTGATTAAAACATTTTTTTTTTTTTTTAACCACGAAACAATATTATTTGGTCAGTTGGTCACATCTGTGTTTTAATTCTGAATATTTCACCTACTACCTATGAAAACCTGAAAAAATCCTTAAACTATTATCTTTTTTTTTCATTTGTGAAACTAGAACAATAATAATTCATAAGACTGCTGAGAGAATCAATATGTGCAATTTTTTAAAATATTGGTTACTATTAATAATTCATAAGAAACATATGTATAATCTCCAAATTCAACCATTCTTCTACAGATCTTCTTTCTGATGCTTAAATTAGCTTATCCTCTGAAATCTAAGATTTCAGAAGAAAATAATGAAGGCTTCTCGTTAAAAAAAACACAAAGTGGTAATTCCAAATTGAGACATTTTCAGTGCCTACTCTAGCAACTCCCATTGCTCCAATAAGGAAGAAGGAATTCAGATCTGATGTAGAATTCGGCATTGTATCTGTGTTTGCTGCAGATTTAGTTTTTTGTTTTTTTTTTTCTTTTAATTTGATGCAGCTCCCTGTTAAAAGCAGGTTAATTTTTAAAAAATTGTATATACAGGGAAGAGAGGCAGGACAAATATTTCTGAGATCTTGGAATGCATAATAAAATTTTGCAAATATCACAATCTGTACACTATAGGCTTATTGTGCAACAGTACATTAAAGAAACCTAATTAAAATCACAGCAAGCATGTCTTAAGTAGGTATATAACAGACAGTCTTTTAAAAGATTATGTCACATAAGGCACACCTGAACTCTGCCCTGTGAAATAGGGTCATTATTAGCCATGCTTAACAAATGAGGAAACTAAGGCAGTTGTTATCATTTCTACATGTGATCAAGTCAGTGGCTGAGCTAGGATTTGAAACCAGCTCCTTGCCTATTGTGCCCAGGTTCTTATATTCTAACTAGCACCCAGAAACCTGGGCTATTTTCCACTGGCCCTGAAAGGGCTATAACTTTCCATTCAAAGAATATTCTATAATGACAAACGATGGAAAGGCAATGCCGTCCTGAGGTCTCCAAACTGCAGCAGTAGCTATCAATCACACAGCAGATAAATAGATTTCAGAAGTTTTTTGTACAATATGTTCTTGGATTTGGGCTTAAGCTCAGGCTGACATATAGTATTTCACTGCTAATGTGATCTCTTTCAGCAGAGGGAACATTCCTTTATAAAATTGCGTTGCATAACTTGTTTGCTTCCTAGCCAAACAATTTTTGAATTTCCGTATAATTTCTGTTAAATCTATTTTTAAAGTTGAAGCTTAGGTCAAGTGCAAATATGAATATAGATTTATCCAGCATGTATAATTTGTAGTCTGTGTGGAACTGACTCATATGTCTTCAGTATCCGGCAGTCACGTGAACAGCTCTCCTGCTAAGAGTGACCTATTCATCCTTCAAATAAACATCCACAAGAGGAAGAAAAACAATATGTACAGTTCCAAAGAAGGGACAACATATCGTGCATGAGCCAATGTGCTTGAGTCAGTTCTGTCAACAGTCTTTGGAATTGAAAGTTTCTCATTCAGAAAGCATGTGGAAATGCTGAGAAATTCTAAATGTAAGCAATCTAAAAACACGAGGATTATATTGCTTTTTAAAATATAAGTAAGTGAACAAATGGATAAACAAGTTTCTTGAATATCTGCAGGATTATTCCGGAACATGAATTATTCAAAAGCATATAAAGTCTATGTGATACAGAGACATGTGTTGTATTTCCCCTACTTTAATTCAGAAAAATGTATTTATTTGTTTCTCCCTTATCATTTATATTCTTCTCAACTTCATCTGTATCTATAGGGATATGCACAAGGCAAAATGTTTCAGGTATTCTATATGTTTTTGTCTATGAGGCGGAAAAAATAAACCACCATGTTCACATTGATAGATTTAAAAAAAATTTTTTTTAAAATCTTTATTGGAGTATAATTGCTTTACAATGGTGTGTTAGTTTCTGCTGTATCACAAAGCGAATTAGTTATACGTATACATATATCACCATATCCCCTCCCTCTTGCTTCTCCCTCCCACCCTCCCTATCCCACCCCTCTAGGTGGTCACAAAGCGCTGAGCTGATCTCCCTGTGCTATGCGGCCGCTTCCCACTAGCTATCTATTTTACATTTGGTAGTGTATATATATCAGCGCCACTCCCTCACTTCGTCCCAGCTTCCCCTTCCCCTCCTCGTGTCCTCAAATCCATTCTCTACATCTGAGTCTTTATTCCTGTCCTGCCCCTAGGTTCCTCAGAACCACTTTTTTTTTTAATTCCATAAATATGTGTTAGCATATGGTATTTGTTTTTCTCTTTCTGACTTATTTCACTCTGTATGACAGACTCTAGGTCCATCCACCTCATTACAAATAACTCAATTTCATTTCTTTTTGTGGCTGAGTAATATTCCATTGTATATATGTGCCACATCTTCTTTATCCATTCATCTGTCGATGGACACTTAGGTTGCTTCCATGTCCTGGCTATTGTAAATAGTGCTGCAATGAACATTGTGGTACATGACTCTTTTTGAATTATGGTTTGCTCAGGGTATATGCCCAGTAGTGGGATTGCTGGGTCATGTGGTAGTTCTATTTTTAGTTTTTTAAGGAACCTCCATACTGTTCTCCATAGTGGCTGTATCAATTTACATTCCCACCAACAGTGCAAGAGTGTTCCCTTTACTCCACACCCTCTCCAGCATTTATTGTTTGTAGATTTTTTGATGATGGCCATTCTGACTGGTGTGAGGTGATACCTCATTGTAGATTTGATTTTCATTTCTCTAATGATTAGTGATGTTGAGCATCCTTTCATGTGTTTGTTGGCAATCTGTATATCTTCTTTGGAGAAATGTCTGTTTAGGTCTTCTGCCCATTTTTGGATTGGGTTGTTTGTTTTTTTGATATTGAGCTGTATGAACTGCTTGTATATTTTGGAGATTAATCCTCTGTCAGTTGCTTCATTTGCAAATATTTTCTCCCATTCTGAGTGTTGTCTTTTCATCTTGTTTATGTTTTCCTTTGCTGTGCAAAAACATCTAAGTTTCATTAGGTTCCATTTGTTTATTTTTGTTTTTATTTCCCTTTCTCTAAGAGGTGGGTCAAAAAGGATCTTGCTGTGATTTATGTCATAGCGTGTTCTGCCTTTGTTTTCCTCTAAAAGTTTTATAGTGTCTTGCCTTACATTTAGGTCTTTAATCCATTTTGAATATATTTTTGTGTATGGTGTTAGGAAGTGTTCTAATTTCATTCTTTTACATGTAGCTGTCCAGTTTTCCCAGCACCACTTATTGAAGAGGCTGTCTTTTCTCCATTGCATATTCTTGCCTCCTTTATCAAAGATAAAGTGACCATATGTGCATGGGTTTATATCTGGGCTTTCTATCTTGTTCCATTGATCTATATTTCTGTTTTGTGCCAGTACCATACTGTCTTGGTTACTCTAGCGTTGTAGTATAGTCTGAAGTCCGGGAGCCTGACTCCTCCAGCTCCGTTTTTCTTTCTCAGGATTGCTTTGGCTATTCGGGGTCTTTTGTGTTTGCATACAAATTGTGCAATATTTTGTTCTAGTTCTATGAAAAATGCCATTGGTAGTTTGATAGGGATTGCATTGAATTTGTAGCTTGCTTTGGATAGTATAGTCATTTTCACAATGTTTATTCTTCCAATCCAAGAACATGGTATATCTCTCCATCTGTTTGTATCATCTTTAATTTCTTTCATCAGTGTGTTATAGTTTTCTTCATGCAGGTCTTTTGTCTCCTTAGGTAGGTTTATTCCTAGGTATTTTAATCTTTTTGTAGCAATGGTAAATGGGAGTGTTTCCTTAATTTCTGTTTCATATTTTTCATCATTAGTGTATAGGAATGCAAGAGATTTCTGTGTATTAATTTTGTATCCTGCTACTTTACCAAATTCATTGATTAGCTCTAGTAGTTTTCTGGTAACATCTTTAGGGTTCTCTATGTATAGTATCATGCCACCTGCAAACAGTGACAGTTTTACTTCTTCTTTTCCATTTTGGATTCCTTTTATTTCTTTTTCTTCTCTGATTGCTGTGGCTAAATCTTCCAAAACTCTGTTGAATAATAGCGATGAGAGTGATAGTTTTTTTTTAAATGCGTATGTCATTTTCAATAAATATGAAGAGTAATACCAACTGTAGAATAAAACTGATTTTCTGGGAATGTTTTACATGTTTTCAATATAGAGTGATGAAAATAAGGAGGATGAACTAATGTTCTGAAAAATCCATCTACCTTTAAAATGATAAGTGACTATTTGCCTGTTATGTACTATATTTATAATAATTTTAGGATAAAATTTGAAAGAATGGTAGAAGAACTTGGGGGTGCATAAGTGGTCTATTCCTAGATGTGAACACCCCTTATCTATCTTCTAGCATGACTTATATTCATGTGGGTTTTCATAAAAGAAATGGAAAGTTACACTACTTCTAAGATGTAAAGGTATGAAGAAAATGCATTAAATAGAAGAATTTGTAGTACTATATAGGATTTAAAACAGTGGCAAACAATCACAGAGTTTAGCAGCCTATACACATTTGAAAAGGCATTTCTATGGTTTTATCATTACATTGGACACATCACATTTATATTAAGGTCATCCCATCTTACTAATGTAGAAAACATTAAGAATTAAAAAAATGGAATTCCAGACTCTCATAGCAAGTTTACCTCCAATTTGGATTTCCTGATCCAGAATTTCAGGGGTAATATATCACATTTTTCCCTTTAATATTGACTTTTTGGGGTGACCAGGACATTGTTTTATAAAAAGTTCTGTGTGGTGAGGAGGGGCAAGGGAATGGAGGAAGCTATTCCTGATTAAAAGATACTAAAAAACAAAAAAATATTACAGTGTGTCAGTCACAAAAGTCAGTCCTGCAACAAATGAAAACATTTAAATATGAATAGATGGTATGTCTCAATAGACTTTCAGTCTCCATAACTATGAGAAATAAGTTTCTATTGTTTATAAATTGCCCAGTTTGTGGTATTTTGTTATAGTAGCCTGAGCAGACTAAGAGGACACCCAAATGGAAATATTGACAATGAAGTTACATATATTAGTCTGGATTTGGGGGAAGGTCTGAGCTGGAAGTAGAAGTACAAGCTGGGAGTGATCAATCTATAAAAGGTATTTAAAGCCATGAGACTAGATGACTAATGAGTCATTACTAATAATAACATAACATATATATGTCTCATAGTAAGCAAACCTAAGCATTTTTAGAACATATTCTAAACAGTTTTTTCTAAATGTGTATTAATTCCCTTAGTCCACATAATTCTATAAGGTTGGTATTGTCCCAATTCACAAATGGGAAACAAAGGCACAAAAAAGGTTAGAAACCTGGCCTTAGACCACACAGAGATTATCAAGGAGTAAGCATAAATAGAAAAGAGGAAAATTCTGTACTGGAGTACACCAGAGTTTAAAGGTTACAAGTCTAGGAGAAAAAACAAGCAAGTATCATACCTAGAAGCCAAATGAGGAAAGTTTTACAATGAGGAGGAAGAGAATATTTTAGGATGGGGAAAAAAGAGGGAAATTTTTAAAAAATAAATTGTGAGAAAGAAGACAATCATTTTAATGATGTTTGTGAGTAAGCAAAAGTGAAGTGATAAATGACAAACTGTTGTTAACTATAATTGTAAATTCAATGTATTTGATTATTTCAAGCAGTTAACATTCTGACATGGCAATATATACAATTCTCACAAACAGAATAGTCACATATATTTACTAAAAGTATATACATGTAGTAAATTGTTTTCTTAATTAGTGTCAAAATGTTTAAAATTAAATCACATTCTCTTATATACTTCAAATTAAAACCTCTTGTCTAAACTTTATTATGAATTTAAAATGGAAAAATGTAAAGTTGCTAGGACATAAAATTTAACATACATAATATTTTTTAAAATATTAGAGATGTTTAAAATATAAAAACTTGCATTTATTAATAATTATACACTCTGTTCCTAAACATAACTGAATATAATTAATATTATGGAATGGACATATATGTATGTGTGTTATTATTTATCTTATTATATGCTATCTGTTTATTACATACTTTAGTATATATATTTCTGAGGTGTAGAGTCATTTGCATAACATTAAAGTAAGTGAATCAAAAGACTGTGCATGAATGAGATGAAATTTCTGTCTACAAATTGGAAGCCAGGTGCTAAATACTTGCAGAAATAGTCTGCTCATGACCCTACTGAACACTTGAACTGCTTCTTAAACTTCTGCTTCGTCTCTTATATTCATGTTGGACCATAGTCCCAAGCCTTTCATTGACTTTGAAAATCCAATGTCCTGCATTCCATGGATATATTTCAAGTTTTAACCTTAACCAACTATCATTTTTGAACCGACAATTTTATAATTGCTTTTATCTTTTAATGCTTGATCTGGGTGGAAGATATTGGATTGGCCAAAACGTTCCTTTGGGTTTTTCTGTACGATCTTACAGAAAAACCCGAACGAACGTTTTGGCCAACCCAATATTTTCTATTCGAACATAGCTTGCAAATACTTTTCTTCACCTCGTGGTTTTATTCAATTTGCTACTGCTTGTTTCATTTCTGAAGTCTTTTATATCTGACTCTACATGACAATTTTAGAGCCATTTTATTCAGTCAAGACAAACTTTTTTTTTAAGTTGACAACTGCAAAGGGAAAAAGGAAGTTGAAAGTGAGGGAGAAAGTAAGGATACTGTGTACAAAGACGACATAAACAATTATAGAAGAGTAAAAAAGTAGGCTAAAATGAAAATGAAGTCATATTTATAAATTAGAGGGAAATTCCTTGAAAAATTATTTTCCTGTTTCAGACCTCTACAGATTGGCCCTTGGGTCTTCAACCTTTATCTTTCTTCAAAGTCATGTGGTAATAGTCTTTTCTCACTCCCAAAGTAACTGACTTTCACCAGGTCTTCTCTGAGAAGAGACAAGGAACTGTCCTCCTCCTTATATATTTTTTCTAACCTTTAATTTAGCATAAACTTGTTGCTTTTGTGGTGACTCTTTTGACTTGTGGTAGGCTTCTTTTGTAATGGACTCAGAAATTCAGTGTCATGACCCAGCTTAGAAGTGTGTGTGTGTGTGTGTGTGTGTGTGTGTGTGTGTGTGTAAATATTGACTTTCATTCTGAAGCCCTTCTATAGTAGATACATACCTCTAGAGCAATATAGATGCCTAAAAGAAAAGATTTATGATTATGAATTTCTGGACAGAAAACAAACATAATAATCTTTTTAATCTTTCAAGATATAAGCTAAGAACTCTAACAAAGATAGGAATTAGATAATGAGAAATAGGATAGTTCATTTATACTAAATTCCTTTTGGGAAAAAATCAAGCAACTACACTTTTTAACTATGGTAATTATAGAAATGTCTTTATTTGTATTTTTTGTTTTAAGGTAACTATTATTAAAATTAAAACCCATGTCAAAAGTAAAAAAGGAAACAACAGCAAATAGTAAAAACAATACCTTGAAAAAGATAGACATGAATAAATGTTTTGAAATATACCAATATGACAAAGAATGCACATTAGTTAGGACTCACGGTGAAATCCAAGGCTATATGATTAAG
This sequence comes from Balaenoptera acutorostrata, assembly GCF_949987535.1. NCBI lineage: Eukaryota > Metazoa > Chordata > Mammalia > Artiodactyla > Balaenopteridae > Balaenoptera > Balaenoptera acutorostrata. The sequence goes on from NC_080077.1 coordinate 24,058,994, forward strand.
CTTAAAAATCAAAGTCCAACAATGTATCTCTTGTGCAAGAAAATGAGAAAAAAGAGTTGATATGAACTAAGTAAACATGAACTAAGATAAATTAGGATAAAGATAAATGAAAGCCAAGAGGCAATTTATATTTCTAAAATTAAATTTTGAGACAGCAATCTCTTTGAGGAAGGGAGTAATTTGTGGAACAGCTCATAGTCACAAATTTTTAGCTTTTGTCAACAGAGCACCGAATATACAAAATAAAATATGTTCAAGGTTATAGAGAATATGTCAGGGGTACAATTTTTAAATGTTTTAACATTTATAGCTGACTAGGCAAATAAGTATTGTTTAAAATATGATTAAAGAGGCTGAAGTAAAAATATATATTTATTCATTTAAAAATTTATTGAGTGTTTACCATGTATCAGACACTCTTAATACGTGGGGGATAGAACAGAAAAATCCATGCCCTTATGTGGCTTCTTGTGTGTATTCTATTTAGGAAGATGGATGTTGATGATAAAGAGGCCAGATGGAAGCCCAAGCCTCCTCCATTTATTAGCTGGGTAGAACTTATTCAAATTCATCATCTCTTTTCTTTAGTTTCCTCATCTGATATGTAGGTTATTTTGAGGATTAAGGCTGTTTTGAAGTTAAATATGTCAATACATGTAAAGCACGTAGAACAATGTCTAGCACATTGAAAGCCCTGCATAAAAGTTGGTTACTACCCTCTTTTCACTTCTCATAAAATTTCCATAAATTGCCCATATTTTAGGATGGAAATTGAACCTTGAAAGTAAAATAACATAGAAATACATAATTCATAATTTTGCCACAATATACTTAAACTAGAGATTAAAACAAAACAATTTCAAACAAATATTTATAATTGGCTATTTATTAGAGATTTTAAGATGTTTCTTTTTTCAAATATTTTTCCCCCCTCAGGGACACCTGTATTGCTTTAGTATACATCTCTATGCTCTGCTGTCCATAATTATCTTTTAATATTTTCATTATTTTAATATGTGTCTGTTTTCTCTGCCTTAAACTACTAATAAGATTTTTGACAATGTGTTATTTTATTTGTTGCTTCCCACATGCATTTTAAATGAGATATTGCATTTCAAATTCTTTTCAATCTTTCCATGTTTCTACATTTCTCATTTAAACTTAACTAGTTGCCTTTTCACGTAAATTTGATTATCTGTGGATCTCTCCTGCTTCATAGTCTGTGTATACTTACAATTTATTTATGATGTCAGTTCATCATGTTTTTAAAGTTTCTTATAAAAATAGGAACTATTTATCTTCTAGGGAACTATTTATTTTCTTCTGAATCTTCCACACTATATTCTCTTTTTCTTATTTTTCAGTAGTTTTTTCATGTGAAGTATTGTTATACACATATTCTTGAGTGAATTTGTTACCAAAGCACCACTTGAAAATGGAGATTGGAGTCAAGGTATGAACTTCCATCAGAATGGAAGCATTCTTGTATGATGGGTTAACACTGGATGCAAAAAACTGCCATAGACAAAATTATCCTTGTCAGATTGGCTCTGGTGATAACAAAAGCTTCCTTTTTCTTCACACAATTATGAAATTATCTATATTATATTATAATTGATGTATGGAAAGAACCCTGATAGTTAAATGGGCCAAGGATTTTGCAGGTGCTCCGTTATAGCTATGGTGACTTGTAATTCCAGATCCCTAGTAGCACTAGAAGCTGAACTGCTCTGTGAATACCCTATGGCACAATAAATGATTTCTATGATAGTGTTATCAAAAATCAACTTCCGTAGTCTCACAGAGAAAATCCAAAAGTATAATTGAAGCAAAAATATATGGCATGAGTGGATTTTTCCTCCCTCTTTACTAGAAATTATCCACACCATTATTTGGGAAATTGAGATTGGTATTTATCTAAAGTTGAATATTTGAAAATCAGGAAAAAGGAAATATTAATAAATTTGTGACAACATAAAATAAAGCTTTGTTTAGCTATTGAATGTTATTCTGCACCAGACACTCTTCTAATTATTAAATAGTAAAATTTATTATCCACAATTTGCAGGTGAAGAAATTGAGATAAGAGCATGTAATTTCACTTGCCTGAAATACACCATATAGTACATGTAGAGGTGGTACCTAAATGCATGCTGTTTCAGGTTCTATGTTCTTAACTCTAATAGAAGGGTCATATGAAATACTTCAGCCTGGTCTGATGGGAAAACACCCCAAGCAAATTCACCAGAAGCAGCTAATCAGAACCACACCTTAAGATTTCCACTTCCCTTCAGGGATATGTCTGTTCCTCAATACCCAGAATGTGTTGTTGGAAACAAATTCTAGACTCTAGGACAGTGACAGTGATGGCCAAATGATTACAATGATTATGAGTTACAGCAAACATTTGGTCACTTGTCAATTCCAAAAATTTTAGTCTATTTGAAACACCCAAAAAAACTTTACAAAATCTTTAAGTTTGACAACTCTTTTAAGCACTTTGACATGATAAACAGAGAACCTCTTTGAAAGATTTTCTTGGTGTCTCTCCATTTCATCATAAAGTATAATGATTCACTTATATGTTGAGGATCTATTTTTTAAAGAATTTAATACCTTGATAAAATCAGGTAGCACTTTGTGAACTTCTGGCTTCGAGTTTTATTGCAAATGCTTCCTTATAAAATACACTGTGAAAAAAATTTTATATGTGGTGCTATTTGGCTAATCTTATCTCAAGTAAAAAAATAAATGAAGCCAAATACACATTCCATCAGGGACTATACATATACATATTTACTCTACTATATATAGAGCGTACATTGACAATATGTTGAAAATATATTTTCTTGGGTACATCTTTGCTTAATTGGTCAACAAAGAAAATAATTTCTTGTATATTTCATAATTGAAGGAAAAGATATTTTATATCACAAAGTGAAATATTTAAAAATTCTTCAGACTTTAATCATACTGTATATATATTTTTCCTATTGTCAGCAATGCTTTTCATGTAAATTTCAATAATGTTTGCTGACATGAGAATTCATTTCCATTTGTGGCCAAATTGTTTACTCTGTATTGTATCAGCCATTTTTATCAGGAAAGAGGAGCAAGTGTTTCTTGAATGGTATTTCTCTTTTTGCCTATCATTATTGTTGAAAAAAATCCACAAAAGAGAGCTTTAAACACATCATTATATTTAGTGACACTCTGCAAATACTGCATTACCATTAGATTTTTATTTCTTTTTAATTCTGGTAAAATACACACATAACATTAAAATTACCACATTAATTTTAAGTGTATAATTCAGTAGTTTTAAATACATTTACACTGTTGTGCAACCAATCTTCAGACTTTTTTTCATCTTGAAATACTGAAATCCTATACTCATTAAACAATAACTTTCCATTTCCTCTTCCCCCCAGCTCCTGTCAACCACTATTCTGCTTTCTGTCTCAATGAATTTGACTATTCTAGGTACCTTAAATAAATAGACTCATACAGTATTTGTCTTTTTGTGATTGGCTGTTGTAGCATGTTTCAGAATGCCCTTCCCTTTTTAAGGCTGAATAATATTCCATTGTATGTATGTAACAATTTTGTGTATCCATTCACCCATCAGTGGGCATTTGGATTGCTTCCACTTTTTGGCTCTTGTGAATAATGCTACTATGAACATGGGTGTATAAATGTCTCTTTGATATCCTGCTGTCAATTCTTTTTCATATATATGCAGAAATGGACTATGGTAATTCTACTTTAATTATTTGAGGAACCATTGTACTGTTTTCCATAGCGGCTGCACCATTTTACATTCCCACCAATAGAACACAAGAATTCCATATCTCCATACCTTTGTCAATGCTTGTTATTTTCTGTTTGTTTTGTTAATACCTGCTATCCTAATGGTTGTGAGGTGGTATCTCATTGTGGATTTGATTTGATTTACATTTCCCTAATGATTAGTGATGTTGAGCATCTTTTCATGGTCTTATTGGCCGTTTATATGTCTTGTTTGGAGAAATATCTAATAAAATCCTTTGCCATTTCTTAGCCAATTTTTTTTTTTTTTACCATTAGATTTTAAACATCAGTTTTAAAAAAAAGTTTTAGAGATTTGTCTTTATGTTCCTGAAGCTTAATTTTAAAACATTGTGCTAGCTGTGATGGTTACATAGCTCAAAGGACAAAATACCTGTAGAGCAATTTTCTTTGTTAGTATTAGACTTGTAGGCATATTATCAAATGCTTTTATTGATAAACTGAAAATTTGATTTTGCTTTATAGACAGAATCTTACTAGAAAATCATCATTTTTACCAAATTATATAGCTGGCAATGAGCCACACCACAAAAAGAGGTGTTACTTTTACCATTTTCTTGTTCTCTTAAACTTTCAGTATAGACATTGTCTTCACTTATGGGTTCTTTGTAGGAATATTTTTAAATAACTTATTGATTTTTCCAAGCTAAAATTAGGCAGTATAAATAATAATTTGTGTACCCATTTGTTTACTTGATTTTGAGAACTGCTCCATCAGTTCCATCCCACTCCCCCCCCCCAAAAAAATAATGATGAGAACACGGTGTTAGGATATTTAGCATTAGAAATGTCAATGTGTTTGAGAATAACATCTCTTGAGTTCATGGGCATATTAATTTTTTTTTTTCTTCAGCTATGATTTCCCACTGTTTAGCCACTTTGCAATTTCCTTTCCTTTTCCTTTTAGGATTTTTTTCTCTTCACCACCATGAATCTGGTGTAGTAAAATAGGACCACATTTCAAGCGACACAAATTCCATGTACTGACAAAACCTAGAAATAATGGATTCTGCTCCAAAATAGATAAAATTCCTCTTTCTTTGGCAGACCTTTCCTTTATTTTTATTTAACTTTTCTATATTTGACATGAAAACAACACAATCTCATGAGAGGGGTGAAGCTAGGGGAAAGGGGCCAAGGAGGTCCATGCAGTCTTTTTTGAGCCTCAGCTGTGAATATTTACTCAGGTTAGAAAGAGTCTTCCTGACTCATACTTCATCTAGTCCATCAGTGCTCAGAGTATGGTTCCAGGGCAACATCATACCTGGCAACTGCCAATTCTCAGACCCCTCCCCAACCTGGGAGGGAGGTGCCACAATCTGTGTTTCCACAAGCCCCTTGGGTGAATTTGATGCCTGTTAAAATCTGAGAACCAATGGAAAGCCCAAATCACCAGGGCTAAGCACCTCATAGGGATTTGAGGTTATATAATTAGAGTAATACACAGAGTGATTTGTTTTCCAGAGTTGTTGTTGTAGAATAAGTAGTTTACGTGTCAATTCTTGGCAGTAGTGATTAGTTTGAAATCCAGATTGTTTTTTAGAAGTTCAAATTATGACCATTTTTTTAGCCTCCGTTTCAGGTTCAGTGTATCCTCATTACTTGCGAATTCCATATTTGTGAATTTGTCTCTTTGGTGGTATTTATTTGTAACTCCAAAATCAATTTTGTGGATACAACAGACACATGCAGAGTGGCAAAAATTTGAGTTGCCCGACACACTCATTCCCAGCTGAGGTCAAACACAGATGCTCTGCCTTCTCTTCTCGTTGCAGCTCTCATACTATAAACAAGTGTCCTTTCACGGTTTAAGTGGTGACTTGTTTTTTTTGCATTTGGGGGCTTTTGTTTGGTGATTTTGCTGCTTAAATTGTCCCTAATCACAGTGCCAAAGTGCTGTATTTTGTTCCTAAGCAAAATAAGGCAAGAAAGAATATGACTTATGGAGAAAATATGTGTGTTCAATAAGCTTCATTCAGGCCTGACTTTTAGTATTGTTGACTCTGAGTTCAGTGTTAATGAATCAGCAATATACATAAGTAAGGTGTCTTTAAACAGAGACACTCATAAAACAAAAACTTGTACTTAATAGTTGATGAAAATATTTTGACCGGAGGCTCCAGGAGCCTAACCCTGTATTTTCACTTGAGCAATGGTTCAGTATTCACTAATTCATTGTTCACGACTTCAAAGAACAAAACTGCCTTGAATAATGAGAATCAACTGTATATGATTTCTCATTCTCAGTTCCCTACCAACTTGCAAAAATAACAACTCCATCTAATGTTGCCTTAATAATGTTTTGTTTGCCATTGACTTAATCTTGTACTTCCCAACTCATTTTAAGATTGAGTTAATGCCTGAGTTTCAAATGCTTCCAGGGCAATCCTTAATGGCTGGTTCAAATCCTGTTTTCTTTTTCCTCTGGTGATTGTATAATTCAAGTCAAGTTTCATGTTCAGAAAATTTTGACTCCAAAAACATCCAAACACATCTCTACTATTTGATAAAGAGGAACACATTCTAATTCTGATCCTTGAGGCACATGGAACAGATGCGTTCTACTCTATTAAAATACGCTTTAGCTATACTGGGAAATTTAAAGCTAAAAATGTTAAGGAAACAGATTGGTAGAAAAGTAGATTCTGCAAAATCATCTAAGCATAAGACACATTTTCACCTTCCTGAGTTTTAGGTGCAGGCCAATGACCATCTCCTGGCTATTTTTACACCTGTGGATTGTTTACCTCCATTAGGTAATATAAAATAAGAAGAAGCAGAATGTATTACAGGACTCTATATAAGCTATACACTTTTGAATTTTTTTCTTATTTACTGTTAAATGCAAATGCATTTTGCAGTTTAATCCTTGGGGGGCTTCTTGAGTTTAACTTTTTTTTTTTCATTTGGATGTATCCCTTATCAGCTTGAGAGGGATATAAAGGTGGGCAGTAGAACTAAACCAATATATTTGTTCACTTGAAATTATGAATTTTGAATTAAAAAAAGTAAATTGCCAGAATAATAGACACTGTTTCCACTATTTACCTATATAGCTGTAATATGGTAAAAACTCATGTTTGGTAATCATTCAGCTTTATAATGATAACCAAGTTTTCACATAAAATCTTCAAGGATGAACCAACAAATGCCAACTTATTTCCTTCTCACAAATATCCTATGGGCAGCAAAGCAGTTTAGATAGCCCACTCATGAAACTTGTGGTATTTTCACTTTAGTTTATTTAGATATAAATTTCCTCGTAAGTCATAGGTGAAATTTTTTTAATGGTAAAGAGGAAACATTTTATAAATTTGGCTATTTGTAAACGGTTCATGGATTACATATTCAATTCGAATTTTAGATGACTTACATTTTTTTTTAATAAATTTATTTATTTATTTTTGGCTGTGTTGGGTCTTTGTTTCTGTGCGAGGGCTTTCTCTAGTTGCGGCAAGCGGGGGCCACTCTTCATCACTGTGCGCGGGCCTCTCACTATCGCGGCCTCTCTTGTTGCGGAGCACAGGCTCCAGATGCGCAGGCTCAGTAGTTGTGGCTCACGGGCCCAGTTGCTCCGCTGCATGTGGGATCCTCCCAGACCAGGGCTCGAACCCTGTGTCCCCTGACAGGCAGATTCTCAACCACTGCACCACCAGGGAAGCCCTTACATTTTTATATCAGAATTTCTTTGGCTTTTTATGATTTTATGAATTTTATGAATTTAACTTTATGTAAATGCTTAAATTATTTATGATAGTTTATTGGAATATTTACTATGCTTGTTACAAGAAAGATCTTTGAGAGTGACCAAACCCCATAAAGCAACATCTAGGTTGTAAAACTTTGGGAAATGGCAGTTGTTTATTATTGTTACATCAGCATTAAAGGCAACTCTCTTATGTCATAACAGAAGTAAAAATCTCCTAATGAAATCAGTGAAAACAATGGTGAGAAGACTTTTTAAAAATGTTATTCGAATATGTGTTTAATAAATTAATTATTTTTTTCTCTTTCAAACAAGAACTCAAAAAATAAGATTCATAGCCTGAAATCCAAAGATCTAATTTAAATATCATATATTAAGTTTGATTCATCAATGCCCTTTAACTTCAGACAGTAAGGGTTTGGGCAACGTGATAATATCAATGGTATTGCTTTGCTACTGCATGATCAGAAATAGGCATAGAAACATATTCTGGCCAAAAGCATGTAAGAGATTTTCTTGAAAATTATTTCTCATATCTACGTGAGAACCATAGTAAAAATAATCCCTTAGCTTCCTCTGGATCACTGCTGCATTTTACAGAATAACTTGAATGGCTGCCTCCAAATTGCCACCACCTTGAGAAAAAGCCAATGTCAAGGCTGGAGCAAGCAGAGGGAAAAACCTGTCCATAATGAAATATTAAGCCAGTAAGTCCACTGATGCTGGAAGCTGCACAAACTCTAAACAGATACAAATAGCCTATTGTTTAGGCATTGCCTAGGGGTCTCTGAGGGTTTCAATCAAAATCATCTTAGAACTTTTAAAAATCAAAATATTTGTTTCCAATGACTAAGATCTGTTATTTATTTCAATATAATCATGCTTTGTAAAGATTTAGTCCTCTTAGAGCCATTGCATATTGTATTTTTTTCTATAAGTTTCATCCAAAGCAAATAAAAACAACAAATTTCTACCCCAAAATGTGGTAGTTTTTTCCAAGAGAAATCTTTTTCTTTTTACTTCCACCTCCATGCAGTGGTTAGATATTGACTCATTTGCCAAAAACTCCTAACACACCCATCCAATTCTCTTGTGCTTTAACACTTCTTTCCAAATATGTGGTTGAAATTGCAGCTATATTTCAAAAATATATTTCCCTCTTCACAGCTTATTGCTCCTGGAATTTATATCTAGTACTATGCAAATACAACTAGGCTATAAGTTTTGGACTTGAGACCAAGTAGAGCATGTCTGAGGTTATCTTTGATGGTAAATTTTTTGTGTGTGTGAGATATAGGAGTTGCAGAGGGGAACACCTTTTCTGACAATGAAGCCTATAGTCAGAGCAAAGCAAAGACAAGAGAAGGAGAGGGTAGTAGTGATTTTTAATGAAAACCCCTTTCTGCCAAATTTAGGCAAAAGATACATCAGATGTAAATACAATTTTCCACAAGAAAATCTCTTTCCCGTGTCTCTACACTGTTCATATTCCCTACACCACAACATTTCCTAATGGACATAGAGATTTAATGTTCTTGGTGTTCAAAGCACATTTACTATGGTATCTCTGACTTGTCTTCCCCCACTCCTGTTCTGTCTCTTGTCTCTCAGAGAACTCTGGGCAATGTCGGTGGTTGGTGTGGGCACTGGGGACTGAAGACAAAGAACAACAGTTGTAACAACAATATTAGCACAGATTAGGAAAAGGAGAGGAAACTGACAGCTGACAGCATCCCTTTTTCTCACTAAGTTTCTAGCTTGACGAAGACCTATGTCATGGGAGGGGAGAATATGCAACTAGCAAAGGGCAACTTGATTACCAAAATGAGTAAGAATGAAGATGTCTGTAAGAATTGTTTCAGAATAACTGGAAAATGTTACAGAGACCGTGTAAAATTTCTCCCAGAGAAAAGAGAAGTGACATAGTAGATTTCCAGGCAAGAGTGAGAAAAACAATTTCATGACTGTATACAAATGAGTTATGTTTGCTCAATGTGACAATTACGGTTGTATAATGTGAACATGGACATACTACAATTGTTGGCCCTAAAGATTAAAAGCAACAGGCATACAACATGGAACGAGATACATAAAAATATATATATGTTGGCTAAATTAATGACAATGATAAGGCTACTGTAAAAATCTGATATAGAGCAAGTAGATTAGAAGTAATGATAAGTTTATATCAAGAAGCAGAATAAAGTGTTTAAATGACAAGCCAGAAAAAAATAATTTAAAGAATTTCAATATTAATCATGATGACAGGGAAATGCCTTTTAAATTATTTTACACGAGCAACAATTTTAGCTTAACCATCACATACACATACATACAAACACACACACACATGCCTATTCTTTGGACCATAATGAGTAATAAACTATTAACATACTTTCATTTATTTATGCCACACACCCTCAGTTCCTTCTATATTTATGACCTTGTGCTGGGATCTAGGGGAAAATGCTGAATAAATATTCAATGACTTCATCCTCAAGGGGAGTATTTTCTGCTTGGGGAGACAGTTAAATAACAAGGTGGATATGATGCAGTTTGGCTGTTTTCTCTAAGAGGGGAAGCTTATAGGAGGACAAGTGGACAGAAGTGGGTGAGGAAGGGTGAAGGGGAGCTACTAGACAAGGGTTCTTCAGCAAAATTATGCCCAGCAAACACTTGGTGCTGATGTAGGAGTGAGTCAGCTAAGGACTAAGGAAAAGAGAAATAAGGCAGTGACAGCCACACTTTAAAAAAAAGTCTAAAAAGCTGGAACAGAATGAGTGGTGGTGAAGGGAGATGGACGAAAATAATGAGACAAGAGAGGCAAGGAGGGACCAGATCACAGCATACTTGGTGATGCATGTAACAGAGTTTGTAGTTTAAGAGCAGTGTCATCAACAGAACAGTTTCAAGCATGGAAGCAACACTAAAATGTTTGCTCTATGGAAAGACCATTTTGAACTAACATCCCTAGAAGCAAGATGGTGATGACTCTGTACTAAAATAACAGAAATGTTGAAAACAAAATGAACAAAAAACAAGCTTTTAATGCGTCACTGAGGTAATGAGAAAGCAAGAAATTCATAAACATCAAAGATATTTTGAAACTTCAAAAATGAAGAGAAGAACATTTTTGTCTTCAGCTGTTTTTTATGGAAAGATGGAGATCCAGTTCTTCCTCTTTGCAGACTACATGTGATATAGCTTATGACCAATCAATGAGAAGCATCAGATAAGAGACATCTCCATAAAGATTAGGTCTCAAAGAACAGTGGTGGAATAGAAAATAGACCCCTACTTTTCAGAAGTAACAGCAAGGAAATTTGCCTTTCTCATCGTTGGCTTTGGGTAAAGGGAACAAATGACATAATCATTATCATCAGCTAGGTATTACAACAAAATGCATTATGAAGTTGTGGCCATCTTTAGAAAGTATAATCTGCCACAAGTAACAGCATTAACTGCAGCACCACCTGTGTGTCAAAAAATCTTTGAGGCGAGAATTTAAATTCAAGTGGTCTCAGGTTAATAAGAAATTCAATTGGTTGAAACAAATGCAAATCCTCTCCTGAAGAACATTACAAAACTTCAATTATAAGTTAGAAGAAAATTATATTGTGCTTTATTTTTTCCCAGTGTTCTCATTTATTTAGCCATGTAGCATGCTCTTTTATTTGGTATTTTATTAGCTCTTTTGTTTTACAAATGTGTCTGATGATCCAGTGTGGTGCTCTGTAAAGATGAGGTATGGAATGGAGAGGAGGATTCAAGGCCTGGACCAATGGACAATTCTGATCAGGTTAGTGATAAAGAATTACAAACTTCGGAATCATACGTCAGTGTGGAAAGGGACACATAACATCGGTCTTACCATGAAAGCTTTGTATCAGTGGGTTTTACATGGGCTGACAGTCCAACTTGGCAATTTCTTTATGTCTTCTATGGCAACTTAAAATGAAATAATATTGCCAGAAAAATTAAAGAAACTTATTGATAAATCACAGTCATTTGACAAATAATGTTACTGATTATTTTACAATTGATTCTTGAACAATGTGAGGGTTAGGGGCACCAACCGCTGCACAGTCAAGAATCTGTGAACTGCTATCTCTGCCTCAAAAACAAAGGAATTGATAAATGACTCACCCAAGGGCAGGAAGCTGAAACAGTTTTCACAGAAACAGGACTCAAACCCTAGTTCTTTTGATTTCACATAATGGGATCTCTAATCAAACACAAACTTTTCCCCACACTTAGTTAATTTAAAGGTCTGTAAAACGAAAATATATGTACTATATTTATTGAAAAGAAATCCATGTATAAGTGGACCCACAGAGTTCAAAGCCGTGCTGTTCAAGGGTCAACTACATATGGCTTTTAGAGTCTGAAAATAAAGTTTTTGTTAAAAAGTTCGTCCTGCAGAAAGGAACCAAGTTATTTAGCAGCAGAGAATATTGTCCAGAATATATAAGTCACATGGTTGGCAAAAATCTAGTAATGCCAGCATGTAAATTTATAGTGAGGAAATTGGTGAGACAAGACGCTGAAAGAAAATTTGAAAAGGTTCCATTCTCAAGGACCGTGATCGTCAGCGTATTGATGATATGTCACAAGATGTTGAAAAGGTTTTGTATAATAAACTAGAAAACAAGAGCTTCACTATTCAGGTTGATGAATCAACAGATTTCACCAATAAACACCATTCTGTAGCATTTGTAATATTTGTAAATGGTGATGAATTTTATCGTAACTTTCCCTGTGCAAAGAGTGGTCTGAAACAAGCAAAAGGCGACATGTCCTTGATGTTTGATCTTCATGTCTCAAACAGAAGTTCTGTCTGCGAGGAATACATTGGCATATGCACTGAGGTACCATGTCGATGACTGGCTCTTGGAAGATTTCACCTCTCTAATAAAACCAGAGTCCCAGTATTGTCATAAAACTATGCTTTGTTCACAGAGTTCTGAGGTTAAAAAAAACCCCATGAAAATGAAATAATAAGTAGAATGATGCCATGAAAAAAATGGTCAATTTTATTAAACCAAGAACAACTCACTCAAAAATCTTCAAAATCTGTATAAAACAAAAACAAAAAAACCTGGGCAAAAAACATATACACACACGTCCTGTTACACAAAGGAATCTTGTGGTTTAATGGAGAAAGAGTTCCCAACAGGATTTTGAACTCAAACGGAAATTATAGGAACACTTTCAAGAAAATTGTAGGGCAGACTTAGTGCTGAGTCCTTTGAAGATGAAAAATGGCTGCAGAAATGAGCCTAATTGACAGACATTTTTCATCACATGATCCAGTTTAGCAATTCCCAGAGCAAATCGTTTTACTGCAAATGATAAGATTTTTGTATTTAAAATTGGAAAAATCATATATTTAGAAAAATCATATATTTACAAAATCATGTTACAAAGGGAAATCTTGAAATATTTCCACTGCTGCTTGGATTTGGAGTGAGAAAAAATAGGAGCAAGGCCCAAATCTTAGTGAAAAATATCTGGAGAACTACAGAGCAACACTGAACAGGATTTTTTCTTCCTCTCAACTCAAAAATATATGACACAGTGATAGACCCTTTCACTGTCATTTCTGTTCAGCCTGAGAACTTGACTTTGAAAGAAGAGGAAGTATTTTGTGAGTTGCAGTCTGATCAGACACTCAAAATTATTATAAATCTGCCTCTAGACAAGTTCTATATATCTGTGAAAGAAGATCCTTCATGTCAGAAGAAAGCATTGAACATTCTGATGCGTTTTTTTCCTTCCAGTTTTACTGAGTTATAATTGACATGCAGCACTGTATACATTTAAGGTATACAGAATAATGATTTGACTTACATCATGGAATGATGACAAAGGTAAGTTTAGTGAACATCGAGCAACTCATATAGATACAAAATTAAAGAAAAAGAAAAAAGGCATTGTTTCCTTGTGATGAGAACTCTTAGGACTACAATCTCTTAACAACGTTCATATACGACATACAGCAGTGTTAATTATATTTAGCATGTTGTGTGTTACATCCCTACTACTTATTTATCCTATAGCTGGAAGTTTGTATCTTTGACTGCCTTCATTTGTGGAGGAAGTTTTTAACTTCTTGCATGTATATTCAAATTTCTGCTTGTTTAACAGTCATTGAGTGTGAGGACAGAAATTGTCTCATTTCAGTTAAAAATTAAAATTGTATGTGTTCATTTTAAGTTTGAATCACCATGAGTAACTGTGCAGCAAAAAAACAAGCACACATTTTTTTTCTTTTTAATTTTATTTATTTATTTATTTTTTGGCTGTGTTGGGTCTTCGTTTCTGTGCGCGGGCTTTCTCTAGTTGCGGCGAGCAGGGGCCACTCTTCATCGCGGTGCGTGGGCCTCTCACTGTCGCAGCCTCTCTTGTTGCGGAGCACAGGCTCCAGACGCGCAGGCTCAGTAGTTGTGGCTCACGGGCCCAGTTGCTTCGCGGCACGTGGGATCTTCCCAGACCAGGGCTCGAACCCGTGTCCCCTGCATTGACAGGCAGATTCTCAACCACTGCGCCACCAGGGAAGCCCCAAGCACACATTTTATACTTAATATGTAAGTACCATTCTTTATATCTAAGTTCAAAATAACTTTTATGTGTATATAGAATTATTAAAAAGATCATGTAACCAACAAATGTGCATAATAGTTTTATAATTGATATATTGAGTCCAATCATTTCACTTAGAAAATGTTTTTTTCCAAACACATATTAAATTATATCTTATGCTATAATTTTAATCATATGGCTTTGGTTTATGGTTTTAGTAGTTTTACCATTCAATCATATCAACCCATTTCATATTGTAGTAACCTCAAATAATATCAAATTAAAATAGTTATTTAAATATTTGTTTTATGAGTTATAAAATATTTGAAAAGGGAAGAAATTAATGTCAAAAAAAGGTACCCTAATTTTAATATTTCCTTTTTGTTTTTCAAGAAAGTTTGGTTGAAAAATCATTTTTTAAAAAACATTTTATTTATTTATTTTATTTATGGCTGTGTTGGGTCTTCGTTTCTGTGTGAGGTCTTTCTCTAGTTGTGGCAAGTGGGGGCCACTCCTCATCGCGGTGCACGGGCCTCTCACTGTCGCGGCCCTTCTTGTGGAGCACAGGCTCCAGACACGCAGGCTCAGTAACCGTGGCTCACGGGCCTAGCTGCTCCGCGGTATGTGGGATCCTCCCAGACCAGGGCTCGAACCTGTGTCCCCTGCATTGGCAGGCAGACTCCCAACCACTGCGCCACCAGGGAAGCCCCGAAAAATCATTTTTAACTTTAAGAAGGGGAGAGAAAGAAGGATAACTCTTGTACATATCTTAGAGTACATAACCTTATTCGAATTTTAAATAGTAGAAATTTATGGCAAATCTTTTAGGCCAACTCGGATTGGGTTAAAAGATAAGTAAGAAGTTAAACTTTTTAAAAAGGAAGAAAAACGGGAGTATATACTATCTACATTATTTTCTTTAGTAGTAGGAAGGAAAAAAATCATACATAAATAGTGTCATAATAAAGAAACAGAGCTACAGAAAAAAATATTACTTTCTATTCAAAAATAATAGACAACTATTATTGGATTATTATATCTATAATTTATTAATTATGCTAAATAATATGTGCAGATATAATAATTTTTATGCAGGAGTCCCTTGAGACATGTAAACTTTTTCAAAGTTCTCTCCTAGGTAAAAAAGATTGGGAATGCCTGCTAAAATAGAATTAAATGCAAACATACTGAAATCAAATAAATGAAAATGAAATAAACTTTTTCAAAAATGAAGAAGTTCAGAGTGATATAAATATGTAATCTATAACTGTACTCTAAATGTAACTTTTATTTCAAAAGATGACATCTTTATTTCAAAAGACAACCCTAAGTGTATAAAAAATGTAACTTCAAAAGTTAGAAAGATGTATATCAAGCAAAAACTAAGTAAAAGATGCTGCTGTAGATAAATCAATATCAGATTAAAAAATCATACAAGTAAAACTGTGATGACTGAAGATAAAAAGGATCACTCTATAATTCACAAGTAATTTTGACAGTTCTAAGTGTGGAGGCCACTAATGATATAACTTGATAATTTTTAAAGCACAATTTGCCAGAAATTCAAGGAAATGACACCAAATCTACTAATTTAGTGGGTGCTTTTAAATGCACATCCTAGAAATTGATAGGTGAAATTGATGAAAATAATCAGAAATGATATAGGAGACTTCAACGGCATAATTACCAAGGCTGAACTAATAGCATTCACCAATCAGAGAGTATACAAAATTGAAGATCACCCAAGGAACACCAAATACTGGATAACGTAACAGTCCAGAAAACTAGCATCAACAATGCCAAATAGTTTTGCCAACATATAGAATGTATATTCTGAGCACTATATATATATTATATGTTCTAAAAATTCCAAAACTTCATTCCTATTTAAAGTTATATTCCCAAGAAAAAAAGAGTGCATGTTTATCAAAGAAATATATGAGGGTGTTCATAAAAGCTTTATACCTAAGAACCAAAAAACTAGAAATAATCCAAATATTTATCAACAAGAAAATTGGTCAGTAAATTGTAGCACCTTCTTACAATGAGAAACTATACAGCTACAAGAAGTTGTAGCTGTGTGAACTACTGCTACACACAGCTTGGATGATTTTCGCAGATGAAATGATAAGCAAATAATGTCAGACCAAAAAAATTAGATATTAGAGTGGAGAGAGGTTTGGGGCTGAGAGGCTGGGGGAGAGGTATCTGGAAAGCTTTTGGGGGACTGCAAATTGTTTACATATTGATCAAAGTGGTAGTCAAATGGACATTTAAATTTGTAAATTTAAATTTTTAAATATCTATCCATTTAAGAGTTGAGCACTTCAGAAATATTATTCTGTAATAAAGATAAACGCATGGACCAAAGAAGAAAGCATAATAAAAATCAGAAAATATTGAGTTGAGCGAAATAAAAATACTAGGTAAAAACGTAGAGAATACAGGAAAGCTCAGAACTGGTGAGCTAAGCAACAACATTAAGGATTTAGAATAATTCAAATCAAGTAGGACAGTAAAGATAAGAGCAAAAAGTAAGGTAACAGAATGAAAACCATATAATAATGATTAACAAAGGCAACATTATTTTCATTATTTAATAAGGAAAAATGTAGTCAAAACCCTAGCAAAATTAATTAAAAAAAGCAAGAACAAAAGATTTACAAGGAGTATAAAAGGGTATATAGATTTTAAAAGCAACAAAGAGTAAACATACAATAATAGGATGTTACAATACATTGTACCAATTAATTTAATAGTAAACAGAACTAATTAAATTCTCAGGAAAAATAAAATTTACCAAAACTTATTCAAGAGGAAATAAA
Organism: Balaenoptera acutorostrata; assembly: GCF_949987535.1. Lineage (NCBI taxonomy): Eukaryota > Metazoa > Chordata > Mammalia > Artiodactyla > Balaenopteridae > Balaenoptera > Balaenoptera acutorostrata. The sequence goes on from NC_080077.1 coordinate 24,075,935, forward strand.
AAATTGGATTGTTCAGTAATCCTTTAAACAGTTCAATCAGTTATTAAAAATTTCTCTAGAAATGAATCGTCACTCACTCCATGAAAGCTTTTTAGGGGTCTTATTTCAAACACTGAAGGAATCAATTATAATTTCACACAAAATCTTCCAAGGAATATAAGAGAAGAAACACTTTTTTTTTTTTTTTTTAAAGGTCAAGTTTTTTTTTTTTTTTTTAAATTTATTTATGGCTGTGTTGTGTCTTCGTTTCTGCGCGAGGGCTTTCTCTAGTTGCGGCAAGCGGGGGCCACTCTTCATCACGGTGCGCGGGCCTCTCACTATCGCAGCCTCTCTTGCTGCGGAGCACAGGCTCCAGACGTGCAGGCTCAGTAATTGTGGCTCACGGGCCCAGTTGCTCCACGGCATGTAGGATCTTCCCAGACCAGGGCTCGAACCCGTGTCCCCTGCATTGGCAGGCAGATTCTCAACCACTGCACCACCAGGGAAGCCCTAGAAGAAACACTTTTAAACTCATTTTATGGGACAAGCAGACTAATGATATTAATATGAGACAAAGACAGTAAAAGAAAAATATTGGCCAATCAATTTTATGAATATAGATGCAATGTCATAAAAATTAACAAAGTATTTCATCAGTGCATTAAAAAGTAATGCATTATACTACTCAAGTTGTTCATACAAGGAACTCCAGGTTGGATTAACATTCATGAAAAATCAGTAGGTGAATTTACTATACTAAAAAAAACTAGAGGAAATAATAATATCACTTCAAAATATGCAGAAAATTTATTTGGCAAAATTAAATATGTGTTATGATTATAAAAAAGGAAACTTTTCTTAGATAAGTAAGGTTAGAACTTCTTTAAACTGGTAAAATGTAAGATACAGCAAGCATCATTCTCATTTGTTTTAAACATCTTTATTGGAGTATAATTGCTTTACAATATTATATTAGTTCTGCTGTATAACAAAGTGAATCAAGTGTACGTATATATATACATCCCCATATCACCTCCCTCTTGTTGCTCCCTCCCACCCTCCCTATCCCACCCCTCTATGTGGTTGCAGAGCACCGAACTGATCTCCCTATGCTCTGCAGCTGCTTCCCACTATTTTATATTTGGTAGTGTATATATGTCAATGCTACTCTCTAACTTCATCCCAGCTTACCCTTCCCCCCTCTCCTTATCCTCAAGTCCACTCTCTACATCTGCGTCTTTATTCCTGTCCTGCCCCTAGGTTCATCAGAACCATTTTTTTTAGATTCCATATATATGTGTTAACATATGGTATTTATTTTTCTCTTTCTGACTTTCTTCACTCTGTATGACAGTCTCTAGGTCCATCCATGTCTCTGCAAATGACACAATTTCATTCTTTTTGATGGGTGAGTAATATTCCTTTGTATATATGTACCACATCTTCTGTATCCATTCCTCTGTTGATGGACATTTAGGTTGTTTCCATGTCCTAGCTACTGTAAATAGCGCTGCAACAACATTGGGGTGCATGTATCTTTTTGAATTATGGTTTTCTCTGGGTATATATATGCCCAGTAGTGGGATTACTGGGTCACATGGTAGTTCTGTTTTTAGTTTTTTAAGGAACTTCCATACTGTCTCCATAGTGCTATATCAATGGTGGTGGTGGTTTTTCTTTTATCATAAATGGGTGTTGAATTTTGTTGAAAGCTTTTTCTGCATCTATTGATATTATCATATGGTTTTTATCCTTAAATTTGTTAATATGGTTTCTCACATTGATTAATTTGCATATATTGAAGAATCCTTGCATTCCTGGGATAAATTCCACTTGATCATGGTGTATGATCCTTTTAATGTGCTGTTGGATTCTGTTGGCTAGTATTGTGTTGAGGATTTTTGCATCTATGTTCATCAGTGATATTGGCCTGTAGTTTTCTGTTTTAGTGACATCTTTGTCTGATTTTGTCAGGGAGATGGTGGCTTCATAGAATGAGTTTGGGAGTGTTCCTCCCTCTGCTATATTTTGGAAGAGTTTGAGAAGGATAGGTGTTAGCTCTTCTCTAAATGTTTGATAGAATTTGCCTGTGAAACCATCTGGTCTGGGCTTTTGTTTGTTGGACGATTTTTTTTTTTAATTAATTAATTATTTATTTATTTTTATTTATGGCTGTGTTGGGTCTTCGTTTCTGTGCGCGAGGGCTTACTCTAGTTGCGGCAAGTCGGGGCCACTCTTCATCGCGGTGCGCGGGCCTCTCGCTGTCGTGGCCTCTCTTGCTGCAGAGCACAGGCTCCAGATGCGCAGGCTCAGTAACTGTGGCTCACGGGCCCAGCTGCTCCGCGGCATGTGGGATCTTCCCAGACCAGGGCTCGAACCCGTGTCCCCTGCATTGGCAGGCAGACTCTCAACCACTGCGCCACCAGGGAAGCCCTGTTGGACGATTTTTAATCACAGTTTCAATTTCAGTGCTTGTGATTAACCTGTTTATATTTTCTATTTCTTCCTGTTTCAGTCTTGGAAGGTTGTGCTTTTCTAAGAATTGTTCATTTCTTCCATGTTGTCCATTTTATTGGCATATAGTTGCTTTTAGTAATATCTCGTGATCCTTTGTATTTCTGCAGTGTCAGTTGTTACTTTTCCATTTTCATTTCTAATTCTGTTGATTTGAATCTTCTCCTTTTTTTCTTGATGAGTCTGGCTAATGGTTTATCAATTTTATTTATCTTCTCAAAGAACCAGCTTTTAGTATTATTGACCTTTGCTATTGTTTCCTTCATTTCTTTTTCATTTATTTCTGATCTGATCTTTATGATTTCTTTCCTTCTGATAACTTTGGGGTTTGTTGTTGTTGTTCTTCTTCTTTCTCTAATTGCTTTAGGTGGAAGGTTAAGTTGTTTATTTGAGATTTTTCTTGTTTCTTGAGGTAGGATTTTATTGCTGTAAAATTCCCTCTTAAAACTGCTTTTGCTGCATCCCATAGGTTTTGGGTCGTCGTGTTTTCATTGTCATTTGTTTCTAGGCATTTGTTGATTTCCTCTTTGATTTCTGCAGTGATCTCTTGGTTATTTACTAGTGTATTGTTTAGCCTCCATGTGCTTATATTTTTTTTCCCCTGTAATTGATATCTTGTCTCATAGTGTTGTCGTTGGAAAAGATACTTGATACGATTTCAATTTTCTTAAATTTATCAAGGCTTGATTTGTGACCCAAGATATGGTCTCTCCTGGAGAATATTCCATGAGCACTTGAGAAGAAAGTGTATTTTGTTGCTCTTGGATGGAATGTCCTATAAATACCAGTTAAGTCCATCTTGTTTAATGTGTCATTTAAAGCTTGTGTTTCCTTATTTATTTTCGTGTTGGATGATCGGTCCATTGGTGAAAGTGGGGTGTTAAAGTCCCCTATAATATTAATGTGTTCCTGTCGATTTCCCCTTTTATGGCTGTTAGCACTTGCCTTATGTGTTGAGGTATTCCTATGTTGGGTGCATAAGTATTTACAATTGTTATATCTTCTTGGATTGATCCCTTGATCATTAATGTAGTGTCCGTCTTTGTCTCTTGTAATAGTCTTTATTTTAAAGTCTATTTTGTCTGATATGAGAATTGCTACTCCAGCTTTCTTTTGATTTCCATTTGCATAGAATATCTTTTTCCATGCCCTCACTTTCAGTCTGTATGTGTCCCTAGGTCTGAAGTGGGTCTCTTGTAGACAGCATATATATGGGTCTTGTTTTTGTATCCATTCAGCCAGTCTGTGTCTTTTGGTTGGAGCATTTAATCCATTTACATTTAACGTAGTTATCGATATGTGTGTTCCTATTACCATTTTCTTAACTGTTTTGGGTTTGTATTTGTAGGTCTTTTCCTTCTCTTGTGTTTCCTGGCTAGAGAAGTTCCTTTAGCATTTGTTGTAAAGCTGGTTTGGTGGTGCTGAATTCCCTTTGCTTTTGCTTGTCTGTAAAGGTTTAATTTCTCCGTCAAATCTGAATGAGGTTCTTGCTGGTTAGAGTAATCTGGCTGGTAGGTTTTTCCCTTTCATCACTTCAAATATGTCCTGCCACTCCCTTCTGGCTTGCAGAGGTTCTGCTGAATGATCAGCTGTTAACCTTATGGGGATTCCCTTGTATGTTATTTGTTGTTTTTTCCCTTGCTGCTTTAATATTTTTTCTTTGTATTTAATTTTGGATAGTTTGATTAATATGTGTTTTGGCCTGTTTCTACTTGGATTTATCCTGTATGGGACTCTCTTCCCTTCCTGCACTTGATTGACTATTTCCTTTCTCATGTTAGGGAAGTTTTCAACTATAATCTCTTCAAATATTTTGTCAGTCCCTTTCTTTTTCTCTTTTTCTTCTGTGACCCCTATAATTCCAATGTTGGTGCATTTAATGTTGTCCCAGAGGTCTTTGAGACTGTCCTCAATTCTTTTCATTCTTTTTTCTTTATTCTGCTCTGCGGCAGTTTTTTCCACTATTTTATCTTCCAGGTTACTTATCCATTATTCTGCCTCAGTTATTCTGCTATTGATTCCTTCTAGAGAATTTTAAATTTCATTTATTGTGTTGTTCATCATTGTTTGTTTGTCCTTTAGTTCTTCTAGGTCCTTGTTAATCATTTCTTGTATTTTCTCCATTCTGTTTCCAAGATTTTGGATCATCTTTACTATCATAGCTCTGAATTCTTTTTCAGGTAGACTGCCTGTTTCCTGTTCATTTGTTTGTTGATGGGTTTTTACCTTGCTCCTTCATCTGCTGCATATTTCTCTGTCTTCTCATTTTGTTTAACTTACTGTGTTTGGGGTCTCCTTTTTGCAGGCTGCAGGTTCATAGTTCCCGTTGTTTTTGGTGTCTGCCCCCAGTGGCTAAGGTGGGTTCAGTGGCTTCTGTAGGCTTCCTGGTGCAGGGGACTGGTGCCTGTGTTCTGATGGGTGGGTCTGGATCTTGTCTTTCTGGTGAGCTGAGCCACGTCAGGTGGTGTGTTTTAGGGTGTATGTGAATTTAGTATGATTTTAGGCAGCCTCTCTCCTAATGGGTGCAGTTGTGTTCCTGTCTTGCTAGTTGTTTGGAATGGGCCATCCAGCACTGGAGTTTGCTGGCTGTTGGGTGGTGATGGGTCTTACTGTTGTGATGGAGATCTCTGGGAGAGCTCTTGCCAATTGATATTATGGGGGGCTGGGAGGTCTCTGGTGGTCCAATGTCCTGAACTTGGCTCTCCTACCTCAGAGGCTCAGGCCTGACACCAGGCCAGAGCACCAAGACCCTGTCAGCCACACAGCCACAAGAAAAGGGAGAAAAAAGAAAGAAAGAAAAATAGTAATAATAATAAATTTTAAAAAGAAAAAAATTATTAAAATAAAAAAATAGAAAAGTAATAATAAAAAAAAGAGAACAACCAAACCAATAAACAAATCCACCAATGATAACAAGTGCTAAACACTAAACTAAGATAAACATAAAAATCAGAAACAATTCAGTCGCAGACAGCAAACTCCAAGTCTACAGTTGCTCCCAATGTCCACCACCACAATTCTGGGATGATTTGTTGTCTACTCAGGTATTCCACAGATGCAGGGTACATCAAAGTTGACTGTGGAGATTTAATCCACTGCTCCTGAGGCTGCTAGGAGAGATTTCCCTTTCTCTTCTCTGTTCGCACAGCTCCTGGGGTTCAGCTTTGGATTTGGCCCCACCTCTGCATGTATGTCTCCCTCAGGCATCTGTTCCCCACCCAGACAGGAGGGGGTTAAAGCAGTGGCTGATCAGGGGGCTCTGGCTCGCTCAGGCCAGGGGGAGGGAGGGGTACGGAATGCGGGACAAGCCTGCGGTGGCAGAGGCTGGCGTGACGTTGCAACAGCCTGAGCTGTGCTGTGTGTCCTCCCCGGGAAGTTGTCCCTGGATCACGGGACCCTGACAGTGGCGGGCTGCACAGGTTCCCGGGAGGGGATGTGTGGATAGTGACCTGTGCTTGCACACAGGCTTCTTGGTGGCGGCAGCAGCAGCCTTGGCATCCCATGCCCATCTCTGGGGTCCGCGCTGATAGCCGTGGCTTGTGCCTGGCTCTGGAACTTGTTTAGGCAGTGCTCTGAATCCCCTCTACTCGCGCACCCCAAAACAATGGTCTCTTGCCTCTTAGGCAGGTCCAGAGTTTTACCCGGACTCCCTCCTGGCTAGCTGTGGCGCACTAGCCCCCTTCAGGCTGTGTTCACGCAGCCAACCCCAGTCCTCTCCCTGCGATCCGACCGAAGCCTGAGCCTCAGCTCCCAGCCCCCGCCCGCCCCGGCGGGTGAGCAGACAAGCCTCTCGGGCTGGTGAGTGCAGGCTGGCACCGATCCTCTGTGTGGGAATCTCTCCACTTTGCCCTCCATACCCCTGTGGCTGCGTTCTCCTCCATGCCTCCAAAGCTTCCCTCCCAGCCCACCCCCAGTCTCTGCCAGTGAAGGGGCTTCCTAGTGTGTAGAAACCTTTCCTCCTTCACAGCTCCCTCCCAGAGGTGCAGGTTCCATCTGTATTCTTTTGTCTCTGTTTTTTTCTTTTTTCTTTTGCTCTACCCAGGTATGTGGGGAGTTTCTTGCCTTTTGGGAAGTTTGAGGTCTTCTGCCAGCATTCAGTAGGTGTTCTGTAGGAGTTGTTCCACATGTAGATGTATTTTTAATGTATTTGTGTGGAGGAAGGTGATCGCCACGTCTTAATCCTCCGCCATCTTGAAGGTCCCTCTCAATCATTATTCTTGTAGATTTGTTTTTCTGCTTTTTATTTCTCAGTCAGATACTGAAAGTGATGTTTTAAATTCTCCCACTATGAGAGTGGGTTTGCCTAGTTCTTTTATATGTCCATAAATTGTACTTTGGACATTTTAGTGGAATGTAAATAAGTTTGTATTATTTTGAATCTGAAGACAAATTTTTAGTCATTTTGAAATGTCTCATTTATTGACTGAACAATTCAGCTTTATTTTGGATAGCATTGTTATCCATTTCTTTTTTTCTTTTTTTTTTAAACTTTCTGTGTAATTCTGTATTCTGATTTTTAAAGGCATCAGTATAGAGTTGGGTTTTGATTTTCCTTTACTTCAGTATGATGATATTTGATATTTGTCTTTTAATTAAAGTTTCAAAATCCACTAAAATTTATTTTATTTTTTATAGTGGAGATAGAATGTTATTTTATTTTTTTACTTCAATTTTACTTTAACTTTAATATTTGTATCTGAGCTTATATTGAAATCCTCTCAATTTTTTTCTTTCTGTCCAATATGTTTCTCTACTTGATCAGCTTTTTCTGTAATAACCAAGTTTTGTTGGTTTTATTATTATTATTATTATCATTCAGTGTTTCTTCGGTAATAGTGTCTTATTTATACACAGTTATACTATTGTTTCAAGGTTTATCTTCTGTAATGCCATATGCATCTTCTTATTAAAATCTTGTATAAAGCAGTACTCTCTTCCTTTGAAAATGCCAGCATTGAAGAATCACTTAACTGCATTAATCCTCCTTCCACCTTTCGTGCTCTTATCACCATGTATTTTATTGCATCATATATTGGAAACTTCACAAGACATTGCAATGCAGTCATTATGCAATTATATTTACCCTTCTCATTGTTTCTCCTTCCTGTCTTGGTTCCTGTGCTTCCTTATGGGACCATTTATTTCTGCCTGAGGAAATCCTTTAGCATTTGTCAGTTTGCACTTAGGAAATAGAAAACATACTAGTAATTGAAGCAGGAAGAATTTAATATAAATATTTGTTAATTATTAAAAGAGGTTAAAAAAAAATTAAGTTGTTCTGAAGTAGCAAATTCAGAAAGCAGCTATTACCTCTAGGGCTGAGAGGGAGAGTGAACAAGAAAAGAACTAAGAACTTAGATGAGGTCCCTTGCTAATGCAGAGATTCAGGTATTTTTGGCAAGGGACTGGCTACCATAAAAACATGCAGATTGCCAGTGGTAAAGAAACTTGCTGGAGGTCATAAAGAAAACCACATGATAGTGGAAAATCTTTCAGGAGGGCTTGGCCACAGTTATTCTGCAGGAGTGACCTGCTTGGTGACGAAAAAGAAATATCCTAGGTGTTGGCCACAGCTTCTCCTTGTGGACAGCTGAAGTGAGTGCTACCTGGCTTCCCAGATGCCACTGTATTGGCTGTCAGGTTGAAAAACAGCACATCAGATACAGGAAGGAAGTGCTTTTCCACTTCTCTGGTTTACAGTGTCTTTCTGTCAAGGACCCTCTCTTAAAGGAAGCTGACAAAGGTGAAATATCTGTGAGGTCTAGTTCTAGTACCATAAGAAAAGAAGGATGAATTATGAGATGAGAGGCAATTTTGTTAATGGGCACAGTTGATCCTTTTGGCACTTCAGTTTCCAAATGCACCCTTCATGTAGTGTGAATTTCCATAAAACAAATAAACAACTTTTTAAAAAGTGTTATCCTTTGTACAGTGTGATGTCCTTTCCCTCTCACTAAAATGGTGAGACTCATAGTCTCAATAGCCATTACTGGATATAATATAATCACTAATCAAATTCAGTCACAGTTCCACCAAATATGCTGTTTTCTGAAGACTAAATTTTAAAAGTAACCAGTGATATATTGTATATAGAATTAAACGAAGGAAAAGGAAAGGGAAAGTATACTTAATATACACTAATAACTATACATATAAATGCAAAGGGAAACTGTATAAAATAACTATAGTCCATATCTCAGTAAATGGTTATGTCTATTGTTAATATTTTTATTTCTTTCTTCTATAAACTTTCTCTATTCCCTTGCTCTTTGGAAAAAAATATCAGCTGGTAAAGATTTTAGTAGGGAGGGTGACTAAACTGTCATTCTGAAGGAAGTGAGCCCTCAAAAGGCCTACCTTTTTCATTAATCTTTACTATTAGATATAAAAGTACTAAGAGGTACTGCAGATACTCCCAAGGGTCTCATACATATTCCTCTTTGCCCCCATTGTAAAACTGCAAATCTATTTCATAATCAAGATCAATCAGCCAAATCAGAAGAGTAAACCCCTTTTTCTATGTGTTGGGTTGATTTCATAAGGAGCACAAAATGGCAAGGTGGAAGTCTCATCTTCCAATTCAGTGGAACCAGTGTTGTGTAGCTAGGGAGTAGCCTTCCTCCATTAGGAAAAATGAATTCCACACTAGCAGAACTCAGATAATATAGTCTCCTCGCCCCATCTTGCATGACTGAATGGCAAGATGAAGGGTCTTATAGGGGCAGGAATTTTTTCTTCATTTTGTATGAAAATCCTATGCATGTGCGGAGTACAGCTGTGAATGCTTCTGGTTCACCATTGTCCCACTGATCTTGCCTGTATGTAAGTTACTCACAAAAAACTTCAAAATTGTTCTATATGGAGTTGCCTGCTTTGGTTTTTGGTCTTAAAGTTCCTTCTCAGTTCGGAGGATATTATTCAATATCTCCGCCTTCCAACATATGCATTGTAGTGATAACAGGTGAGTCGCAGGCAGTAGGTTGAATACATGAAAAGTGGGTTAGTGGAAATAGAGTAGACAATGTTGTTACATGCTTGACTGTGAATGATGAGAAATAAAGTGCTAATGGATTAAAGGAATCTGTTTCTGTGTGTGTGTGTGTGTGTGTGTGTGTGTGTGTTTAATTTTAGACAAACTTGAGAGTCTTTATTTTCTGAAGGGAAATGATTAGTGGAGGAAAGATTAAAAATGGAGAGGAGGATAATCTATAACAAAAAAGTTCTTACAAACATAGAAAGATGGCAAATCCAAATTATAGGGGATGAGATTTGTTTACACTTGTGGAAAGGAGACTTTTTATTGAGGTTACAGACCCACAAACCAAAATTTTGGTAGGTTTGATTATATACAAATGGATTATTAGTAGCAAATTAGTATTACTGAACATTCTCTTATACTAATTATTCTGTTGATCAATATATATTTTATTTCTTCTTTAATTTACATATTTAGTCAATTATTTATGGTTCATCAGTTCACTCATTTAGCAAACATTTCTTGAGTAGCTACTGTGTGTCCAGCATGGTGTTAGCAAATGGGGGTTTAAAAACCTTGATGACTACTATCTCCAAATTTATGGGGAAGCCAAACTTGCGGGAGAGAAACGTAAAGAATAAAATATGAAATATAATGAGAGAGTAGTGAAAGGTTAAGTACAAAGTATTGTCAAAGCCTAGGGTGGATCAAGTGAACTGGGAAGGAGGTGAGGGGCAAGAGTAGAGAACAATGCTTCTTTTCTTGATTTATTAGCCAGGAATCAAATTGTCTTTTTAAGTTTGACAACAGACTCTGATTTTCCAACAGCATTTTGTGTAACCTTGGGTTAATTTTGGATTTTCACAAGCTGCTACAGAGAAAAGTAGAAAATTATATAGGAGAATACAGGCCTCTGATTCATCCAAAGTAACTGTATTTTGATCTTTTCCATAAATGCGGTCTTGTGTAAGATTTTGATATAATATGTATTTCTGCCATTTAAATAAAAAAATTTTAACACTTCTGCCTTAAGAAATTTTAAGAAGGAAAATGGGATGCAGAGGCATTATCTAATATACTTCAGAGATAATTTTTAAAACAGATTAGATGATTATTTCTGATTTCAAATAATCCATATGATTACTTCATATGGCACAGATAATCAAAGTTTATATTTCTTCACATACAATGTACAAATTTGAGAAAAACAGACTGGGAGGGAATGATAAGTTCTTTAATAAGTTTAATTATTTTGATTTTGTTGTCCATTTAAAATAAATTGTAAATGCATATGAATAAAAGTGAGGAAATATACTTCTCTAAGCATTTTTAAGATATGAAATGTCTAGGAGTTTTAACATTCTTTCTAAAAACAATTTTTTGAGTGAAGAATGCCAAAATGCAGCTGGAAAATTATTACACTGAAATGTTTGAATGTCTTTAAGAGACAAAAATAAAATAAATGTGCTAACCAAGAAATAGTGCTAGCAACAATTCCAAGAACGAGGAATATGGTATGCAGAAAAACGTGATAATTAGGAATGTGAGGCATTATAATGTCAAAATTGAAAATTGAATCATATTAAAGTTATTAAAGTCAAAAGTTATGGTTCCTTAGTAATGTGATTTTCCAAGTCACATTACCCATATGTACTACTTTCTCTTCCTGTTTGGTTTATTTTACCTCTGGTCTTCAGCCTTTAAGGCAATATGAATTAAAATTATACTGTTTTGTTTTTCAAAGATTGCTTTTTTGTTTATTCATTAAAAATGAATTTATAAAAATGTTTGTCAGACAATTTATCTTTGTTTCAAAAATATATGTGTTCTAGACATACTGTGTAGATGAACTACATTTTGAAGGCAAATTTTTTCAATAGGTACTTCAATTTTTTACTTATATTTAGAATGTGCAAAATTCCAGGAATCTCAGGCGAGAGACACAAGTGGTTAAAGTAAAATGGGCTTGATTATCCTTTCCACATTAGGAAAGACACTAAAATTGCTTCATTTGGGCATTTTAACTGACAAAAAAAAGCAAACAGAAAAAAAAAGCAACCAACATTTTTTCATTGCCCTCCCTGCACTCCTTCCGATCTTAGTACAGTACTTCCCCCCCCCCCTTCTTTAATTTCTTTTGAGGAGGAGAATAATTTTAATCTAAATAGCTCAATAAATCTTAATAGCTCAATAGTTTACTTCCTCAGATGCTGGAATCCTATGAAGATGGAAAGGGGATTTTTCCAGTGTTAGTAAATAAAATATTTCAGTTTCTACTTAAGTGTAGCTGTTGTGCTTTATGAACAGGCAAATGCACAGGCACTAGATTCCTTTGATACTTGCTTGTCATGATTCTCCCATGTTGTGTATCTGATGCAGGAGCAACGAGAGGAGTTCATTGTAGTACATCTCATTTTCCCCATAGTCTATGAATATAGTGTTTTAAAGAGATTTACCTCTCAATCTTCTGAAGCAACAAGAGAAGGGGGAGAAATAAAGGAGAGATATGAATGGAATATAGAAAGGTACCAGTGACCACTCTGTCAGGGATCCTGGTTCTTCTAATTTGCCTTTCTATATCTCAGTGGTCAGACATGAGAAACACAGGCTGTGTCTAGTTCAGTCTAAATTTATCTGATGATGTGATCAGTTCCAGCAAGCATTGGATTCTATAAAAATAAAAAAAAATTTTTTTAAGATTTTGAATCAGATACTTTCTCAAATTGACCAATACATTAAAAATGATTCATTGAGTGGTCCATTGACATGGCAATCATGCAATGAGTTGGAAAATTAAAGAAAAAAAGAAACTGGCTGGTTATTTTATATATATGATGGCGGTCATTGAAGTTTAATTTGTCACTCCCTTCCCTGCAGGACCAGACCCAGCTGGCTATTTTCCTAACAGGTAGACACAGACATAGTCTGTCAAATCTGCTTCAGGCTCAAGTCTCAGATATTAGTGAGTGAAACAAGAGCTATTCTTTGAGCACTTATAGAGTGCTGTGACAAGGAGCTAAAGATTTTAGGAAATATAAATATTCAATGAATTAAACATGGCCATGCTCCTCAGTCATCATTCAAGATGATGACAAGACAAGTAACTGCTTATAAATAATTACCAGGAACACTAAAAGGAAGAACCCATAATACAAGATAAATTTAGTTGAGGGACTTCCCTGGTGGTCCAGTGGTAAAGAATCGCCTTACCACGCAGGGGACGTGGGTTCGATCCCTAGTCAGAGAACTAGGATCCCATGTGCCACAGGGCAACTAGGCCTGCATGCCACAGCTGCTGAACTCACGTGTCTCAACTAGAGAGAAGCCCACATGCCACAACAAAAGATCCCACATGCCTCAACGAAGATCCCATGTGCCGCAACTGAGACCCAAAGCAGCCAAAAATAAATAAAATAAAATAAATAAATAATAAAAGAAACAAAACAGGGGCTTCCCTGGTGGTGCAGTGGTTGAGAATCCACCTGCCAATGCAGGGGATAGGGGTTCAAGCCCTGATCCAGGAAGATCCCACATGCCGGGGAGCAACTAAGCCCATGCACCACAACTACTGAGCCTGCGTGCCACAACTACTGAAGCCCGTGCACCTAGAACCCACCACAATGAGAAGCCCATGCACCGCAAAGAAGAGTAGCCCCTGCTTGCTGCAACTAGAGAAAGCCCGCACGCAGCAATGAAGACCCAACGTGGCCAAAAATAAATAAATAAAATAAATTTATTTTTTTAAAAAAAGAAACAAAACAAAGATAAATTCAGTTGAAATATTATTAGTCTTGTAGTAATTTTACAGTAAATGCAAAAATTCAACCTAAAATAGACTAGACAGATGATCATTGAACATGTGCTTAGATATTTGCAAATCAACACAATAATAAAACAAATGTAGGTGAGAATGAAAATATTTTGGAAATAAACACACCCAACCATTTATAAAATCCTTGACCTTGTAATGTGAACAACACCCAGAATTCAAAATTCACAAGAAATTTTCTTTCTCCAAATAAAGTGACAATTGAGTGATGTCAGAAAAATATAAATTACTTTAGAAATAATATTTTGTGAATTAATAACTGAAAAAAACCAGTAAATTCAGAAAATGATATTATACTAATTCATTCTTGGAAATTTGACCATTCAATTAATCATCAGAAGAATTACTTTTTGTCAAACTACTATTGGGTAATTCATTTTTTCTGAACTTGTCTACTTACCAGGAGCATATTACATTCTGGAAGTGCTCGTCTGTCTTAGGCTGAAAGCTTCCTCTCTGTGAGTTCTACTCCAAGGTCTTAGTTCTTAGTTCTGTTCATACTGATACTATGGCAGCAACTACATCCAGTTACTCTTATATAATATATAGTGTCTAACATATAGCATAAATCATAAGCAATAGTTTTCATGAAGAGTAGAACAACACCAAGTGAGTATTTTAGAAATGTATGTGGATATCTTTGGTTGTGAAAATGTTTGGGGGGATACCACAGGCATTTCATTGGAAGGTTCCTGGGATAAAAGACATCCAGCAATGCATAGGATTTTCCTACAAAATGAAGAATAAATTCCTGCTCCCACAATTATTCATTCAAGATGGGGTGAAGAGACTACATTATTTGAATCTGGAACAAACTATATTTTACATATAAACACAAATAGTTTCTGTAATGTCTTAATATACACTAAATTGTCCAAAAAAAAACAAAAACCAAAAACCTGTGAAGTACATTTAAGGTAAATTGTACTCTGTTGTTTGAAACTTTACCCAAAGAAAATCATATTATGGACAGCAATAGCATAGTCATATTACCTCTCATAATTGAGGTAATAATACCAAACTGTGCTAGTCTGTATTTGTCATTGCCAGATTCACATTCATTATATGTATCAGTGTGATCTTCCGACCACTCCATTATACTTCATATATTTCTATGCTTTTAAAATTTGTGCAGACATACCTCACAGATATTGCAGGTACAGTTCTAGACCATGGCAATAATGTGAATATCTCAATAATGCCACACAAAATTTTTGGTTTCCCAGTGCATATAAAAGTTATGTCTACACTATAGTGCAGTCTCTCAAATGTGAAATAGCATTATGTCTTAAAAAAATAATGTACATATCTTAATTAAAATTACTTTATTGCTAAAAACTGCTAACCATCTTCTAACAAGGCAGGGTTGTCACAAACCTTCAATTTATAAAATATGCAATATTTGTGAAGTTCAATAAAGCAAAGCACAGTAAAAACAGGTTTACCTGTAAATGTATCAAGATGTTTAAAAAATTTGAAATGGAAATGAAAACGTCAATTCTATTTATTTCTATTCTACTTGTCAGAAATTTGTTTCCTGAAAGTTGTTTCTGAAAATACCTGCTATGTTTTAAGCATTTATAATATTCAATAATGATCATTCTACCTATCCTCACGTGTGTACTGGCCATGCTTGCAAGACTTACATTTAAAGCAGTGGGAAGAAAGATTCAGATGAAGGAAATATCAACATGATGGTTCCAATTTTTCTTAGTGGAACAACATTCATTAAAAATTTAATTTAATGAACTTCAAGGATTTATGAGAATTAGATACTAGTTATGAAACTTGAATTGGCCAATGTGGTTTTCAGTTTAGAGCTTTGCTGTCAACCCATTAGGATTGATCCCTTCGGATTCGCAAGTAAACAGAGCTGTACCTGACTTAAATTAGCTTTCTCTTTTATTTGAGAATAACAAAACCAAGAATGCAGCGCTCAAATAAAATTGACTCCATGGAACTCTCATAAGGTTTATCAGGAAACATTTTTAGCCACTTTCAACAGTTGAATACTGCCCCTTTTACAGGTCCTTTTATATAATAATCAATATACGCATAGAGAATTGATACCAATTCACTTATTTCAAACCAGCCAGAAAAACAGATCAATAAATTATGAACTTTTCTTTGCCTCTTCTCTCAATTTTAACAAAACAATTATTCTAACAACTAAGTCAGCAGCCAGTACTGTGATAAAGCTGTTTCTGAGGTCAGAATGTTCTGAAATTGAGAGAGACCCCAGACTCCATGTATTTATTTCCAAGTACAAAGTGAGGAAAATATTATAACTGATATTTTAACACTCTCTCCTAACAATGAATATCAGGAGATGATGCATTTTTCCATCAAGAAACATTATGGTAATTAGCAGGGGAAAATAAGGTATTTGTATCGCTCATTTCTTCTTTCAAAGAGACTATGATAGCAAGAGAATTCTTATTAGCTCTATGGGTCTGAAGATGAATACTAATAGAATCTGAGATAATAAAAATAAAATTGCCGTTCATATGAGTACTGTGTAGTGCAAAACATTCATTTTTTATTTTTTATGTAGTATCCAGGCCACTTGGGGACATGGCCTGAGTTAGAACACAACACACTTATTGAACTCATACTAATAAGTGACCTGCTTTTTCAACTCCCCTCTACACGTTTCATGGCACACATTTAGCTGAAGTGAGAATAACTTTACTTCTCTAATTTATTTTTCAAAACTATTATTCTTTTATTGTTCCAGTGTAGTTACCTGGTGTCATTAGAGCAGGAAAAAAAAAAAAAAGAAGGTTCTATTATTCTCCAGGTCAATATATCATCCCAGTATTTTCCCTAACTCAAAGTAATATAATGACCCCAAGCCCCTGGTGGGTGATATTGAGAAGATTTTACTTAAATACTCATAGAAAAGCTTTGGGTGGTATTTCCATTTTAGGATTGGAATTCTAGAGGATATTTATTTCCCTCTGCTTCTGCTTGAATATTTTCCTTGTGATAAAAATATGCCAAATTATTTGCTTAAGTTCCCAATTGTGAGAAAAAGTTATGTATATGAATATGTGACCTATTTATAGTTGGAAGTAGTTTCTTATGGTTTAGTCTCTCCTGCAATCACTGACATATGAAACAAGTCCTTACAGGAAATGTTGTGATGCCGACCCACCTTTCAAAAATAATCTATCAAATAACAGCCCTGGTTTTTTTGTATGGCAATCATGTTGATAAAATCTACTTTGGTCAAAAGATGCAAGTCAGTTTTTGTGTGTCTGTGTGCATTTATTTATTTTTTTGATGTTTTACATATGAAAACAGCCGTGGTATTTTTTATTTCTCTGATTTTCGTTTTCTTGCTAACTTCACATTAAGCAAATAAATTAGTTAAGTGCAAAGTAATATTATTAGAGGAACTGTTCCAAAAATGTCTGTGAAATTGCATTTCAATACCCATTAGACATGGTTCTTTTCACTAAAAACCTCTCGCCGTCATTGAAAATGCAATTCTGTAACGTTAAACAAAATGCATAATCAAAATAAAGCTTGGTTTTCAATCACTGAGTTACAGCTACCTCAAATAAACATCAGAACACAATTAAAAAGAATTGAATTCTTCAGCCTGACCCACTGACGATTTCAGTTCTTTTCTTGTCATTTCAAAAATTTCATTAGGGAACACAAGGCTTAAGTTGACTCTGATTTGGGGAATCTGTATGGAAGTGGCTGACTAGAAAATGTTAGGGAGGTGAGGAGGATTGGCCTCTGGGGGATAGAAGGAGTGGAGAGAATGGTTACTAGGGAAATCCTTTCCTGATGTCCACATCTGTGGAACAGAAGTAAAAATGGGGAAGGCTATGGAAGGTAGCCTGGTCCAGAGTCATCACCCCAACAGCCCAGTAGAGAGGTACCTTGCCTCAGAGATCCTGGCATGGGCCCAGCTCCAAAGACTCTACTATTCACAGAAAGAGCTCTGATGCTGTTAAAGAAGCATAATTTTTCTGGAAGCAGATAGCTCCAAAGAGACTCCAGGAAGGACTTACTGCCTAAATCCTTTTAGCTGTTTTATTTGAATGAGTATACTCAGAAGCAGGTGGTACAACCTGCTGCAATCCAGACCTAAGAATATATGGGTTGTTATCTCCAGGAAATAATGAGTTTTTCATTATCTGCTACTATGGTTGTATATGCAGGCTACATATTTATATAGGCAGAGCAGAGGAGAAAACCCTTATATTCTATAATTATAAACATTCATGCTTATTAAGATGGTCTTCCCATGGCTCAGTTCTCTCTGCTCCAAAAGAGGACCCTTCCTATGACAGTTAATTTGCCAGCTGAATTGAGAAATGTGAGATAAAGTCAGACAAAATTTATCAAAAATATTTTCCTAGTGGCATAGAAGTTCTGGAGGGGAGAAATATTCTACATAGCACCCAGGGATTGAGACTCACCAATTTTATATGATATGTCTACAACTGGATAAATTGTAATAATTTCTTTGGGAAATGTTCTTTGGCATTAAAGATGGAGTTAGTACCTACTTACAGAAAGCAGCTTATAAATAAATAAATAAATAAATTTTTAAAATTCACAAGAACAGAAACAAAAACCTTGGGCCTGGAGAGGTCTTTCTCAAATCTGAAGGGACACCTATGACAGACTTGGTTGGGTAGTTAAAATGTTTTATCCATGAGCCCAGATCTGTACATGAAATACCCAAAAGTAACAGTAAATTCTTCTGGAGAGACAATTGTATAATTTCTAAAGCTCATGAAAGATATGATGTAGTATCAAAAACTACAAATATTTTCAGAAGTTTAGATGCCCGTCTAAGGACTTTAAAATGGGATTGAACAAAATTATAGGATTCTTTTAGAATAGTCCATCTCCATGAGAGAGTTTAAGGAGAACATTGAGAACACTGCCTGCAAGGGTATGCAAGGCCTGTATCAATATCTCAGTGTGTGGCCATGTGTTTACAAGCAATCTGGCAAACATTTGGTAACATAGATCTGCATATTAAATTACTGAAAATCCACCAGGAAGCAGGAGAAACATTCAAGATGTGCGTGTTGGTGCTGGAAATGTTACTGAGTCCAAGCTCATACTGCTTGCAGCACGACAGGTCAGTAAATTGAGAGATGAGTTGTTGGGGCAAAGGATAGGGACTTTATTTGGAAAGGCAGCAGACTGAGAAGATGGTGGAATAATATCCCAAAAGACCATCTTCTCCAAGTTATAATTCAGGCTTCTTTTACACTGAAAGGGAAGAGGGTAAAGTCCTGGTTCTGGTCAGACTCTGGAAGGGATGTGTTAATTTCTTCCTTCGTGCTGTTATTCACAGGTGGGTTTGATCATGATGTTTCATGTGAGCTAAAGAAAGGTATTTTAGCTTAGCTCATTACATAGGAGGCAGGGTTCCCAGAGATGGGCCATTATGTATAATTTAAACTTATAGGCAACAACTCTTTAGTGACTAACTTGTAGCAAAAACAATAGAAAAAAAAAAAAACAAAAAAACAATAGAATACAAAGGTTAAAGTAAAATAAAAAAGATCAATATGGAGTCAGATTTGTTCTTCCCTATTGCAGAAGCATTGAAACTGCAAGTAGGAGAGAGAACGGGACTACCACCAAGACCAGCATATCAGATCCCCGCCTCCCTCCTACCCTACTCCTGGGGAAAATGTCAACAGGAGTTGTCTCTTGCTTGATGCAATGGGAAAAGTGTGGGCTTCCAATGATAATAGTCCTGGGCACCAATCCTATGAGAGGGTGGGCAGAAGGTGGGAGCTCCATTCTTAGGCTACCCTCCTCCAATAGATAGTTACATGAGGAGGGGTTGACAAAAGCCAATGGATATTATTGCTCTACTTTGGGAAGAGTAAGTGAGTCAGATGAGGATTTTTAAACCAAAGGGAGACAGAAGCTAGAAAAAAATTAACTGGGCCAGGAAAACAACCTAGAATGTCCACTCCTATGTGTGACTTGGTTTTATGATCTGCCTGGTTGTGATTCACAGATAAGTGGGTTCTTTGTCAGGATTTTAAGATCCAGGGCCAGAAGGACAATTTTCAACTTGAAAATTCTTTGATCCAACGCCAAATTTTAATATTACTGAAATTTTCAATGATCACATCAAAGTGCATTGTTCAATTTAATAATACATCTATTTATAACATGAATAATTCAGGGACATATATATGGTATACATACCAGCAGTCTTATCTGCTTTCTAGTTGCTCTGAGGTTATTCTAGCTGCCCTTGATTTAGGTAGATGCCTAGTATGCAAATAATTCAAGCATTATGGTCCTGTTGCCTTATGATAATAAAAAACCTTATAACTGTACTTCTGATTGTTGGCTTTACTACTAGAGTTGGATTTTGACAACCATACCTCTACCTTCAAAACACACAGCCTATTGTCTCAGGTGACAAAGTTCCTACTGGAGCCCAGGGAAACACTACCCACCAGACAAGATCTTTGGATCTCAGAAAGTATAAGCATTGTTAAGGGACTCCTTATCACCCAGAGGAGCAGTGAATAATTTGAAGGTATATGCCATTTCTGAATAAAGAAAGTAGCCCTTCACATTAGTTAGGTCAGTGCTATTTGTGGTCACAAATAAAGCCCCAAATGTCAATAGTGTAAAACAAATGAGACTCATTTATTTTCTTAAGAAGTCCAAAATTGATAGTTATGTATCTAGTATCAGTTCATACCAGATCACAAGAGTCAACTAGTAAATTTTCTGAAATTGTATGAGCCAATTTTTAATCAGCCACTATTAAATAATATACACTTACAATTAAATAAACTAGTATATTAAAAACAAAAGTAATTAGTAATCAAGCTCATCTCATACTAATCATTTTACTACATTTTACTCTTATCTATGTTCTGAAGGTTATTAACTTTTGTTATATCAGTACGGTAGAAATTCTATCAAATGGTTGGGTACACACATTTCAGACTGACTCTTCCTAACTCTTCATTCAGTGCTGAGACGTCCAGGTTCAACCTGCACGTGGTCTGATGTAAAAGATATTGAAGGACACACATTTACCAAATATTTTGCCACCACATAATATGATCCTTAATCTTTCCATCCTCCAACTCCTGTATAATCTGCACCCCAACGATTACGTCAATATTATAATTTAGGTTTCTGTTAGTAATACCACTTTCTTTCTGATCTCCATATTAATTAGAATAACACCAGCTATAGTAATAATAAACCCTGAAACATCAGTGGCTTAATAAATTAGAATTTTAGTTCTTGCTCACATAAATTCATAAGTGGGTATTGATAATGAACAAGCTGTTCACCTCCAAATGACTCCTTTCATCTTGGGGCTCAACCATTTTTGATACTTGGTTCCCATATTTTCCCCAGGGATCATTTTCCATTATATTCATCCAGAGTGGAAAAAAACAAAGGTGATTACATGCAAAGAATCTATGGTCCTGACCTAATATCCTGGCATGCATCACTTTTGCTATCTTTCTGTTGACTAGAACTCAGTTACATATCAGATCTGCTTCAAGGGATGCTGGGAAATAGAGATTATTCCTGTGTATAGTTGGAATAGAATACAGTTCTGATGAAGAGCTAGCAAGTTCTTACACCTTTAGGTGTGTAAATGTAGAGTCACACATGTTTAATCTGTTAGTTTCAGTCTTTCGACCAATATCTCATCTTATACCCAGCAAGCCAACTCAAATAGACGTAGCATAAAAACTGAAGAAATGGATCCTAGAGAGGTGAAGTGACTAGCAATAATCAAAGTTTAACTAACAGAAGCATAAGTGCCTTGACTGTGTTCAAGAACATATTTGATTGAAGCGTTATCTACTCTGCCTCAGTTTACCCCCCTTCCTCCTCACCTAAAGTGATAGGGTTAATCTTAGCCTAACCCTAGACTTTAACAGCTATGCTGGAATAATGGTCATTCTGTATTGTCTCAGGTTAAGTAAGTGTAACTCTTCTTCCAAGTCATAAATTTTAAAAGTTTTGAAAATGGTTATCTTTTTGTAATCTATATTTTACACTAAGCCATTATAACCCTTTACCTGTCCCTTATGACATCAGTTCCAAAACCTTTACTTTCCTCAATACCTTCTGAAAATATGGTATTTAAAGGTAATTTAATTTCCCAAGCTTGCTCTGAATAATAGATTAAGAATGCTACCCATCCTGAGATATGAAAGCTCCTTTATTTCTTTTTCTTCCACTGGGGTTGCCTATGAAAAGCCATTGCTCTTTTTCTTCATGTGATTATTATTACTATTTCAACATTAAACCTCCTTTCCCATTATATATTTTGCCACTAAAATTTTCTCCTTAACACTATCTCTGCACCATCATTCACAGTAATGAGTTCTTTTCTAACTCACATAGTTAAATCAGCTTTTGCTGTCTCTAGGTTTGTATTTGAATCACTGATTCTCTATCATAAGTACTTCAAGTAAGTAACTCTAATTGCCCACAGAAATGAATATACATTTAATATTTCATTAGTTTTTACCACTATTAGTTAACCCTAATTTTAACTAACCAGTACCCCCTTACTTATAAAGCGCAAGAAAAGAATTTTTTCTTCATCTTTAGTAATATCAACATAAGCATATTTGATTATGAATAACAATATATTTAAAGATAGAGATGACTTACTGATTTAATGCTTGATTCAATTTCTTCTCTAGACCCAGGAGGGAGTTATTTAAGAGATCCCAATTAGGAATGATTTGAATTAATTGGAGCAACATAATGTACACACTGCAATGCATTCCCAATTAAGTTGGAAAGAGAAGATATTCTGCTGACAGCATGTCTTTATTGGGCTAATAGTCATTATTTACGTATCATCAATTCTTTATCTAACATCAAGTATTTTGTTTCTTCTGAACACAAACATGCATTATTAAGAAACAAAAATACCAATGAATAATAGATTGGTTTAGTAAATAGGAATAAGATTTGAACATATAGCATAAATTGATGAATTCTCAAATACCCAAAGTTTCCCCCCTGTATGTGTATATGAATTGAATGTCAGCACTATGTTTGATTTGGATGACCCTCTGGAGCCCACTCTGACCTAAGATAAAACCAAATATTATTTTATCTTAATTTCTCTCTGTTTGATACTGAAGTTAAAATGTACCACGGAGCATGTAGCAATTCTTACTGTGTTCAGAATATTCATAAAATACAATTATTCTCAAGGGTAAAATGCTTTAATACTGACATTTTAGAATGGTGAGTATTCTTTTAGCAATCTTATCACTTATTCTGAATTTTAAAAATATTTGCTTCAAACTTATAATATTTTAATAAGATTTTTTATTGTGTTTAGGATCATGTTTGCTATATGATTATTTTTTTCTGATATTTTATGTCCTACAAACAAATAAACATATGATTTGAATTCATAACACCCAGACCTAATTGTTTTGAACCCCAGATCTGCTAACTATACCTGTGTGACATTGCATAGGTCATTTAGCATGTGTGATTCTCATTTTACTTATGTAAAGTTAATATCTCTCTCTTCAAGTGATAGTTGAATGAGAGAGACAGAGACAGAGAGAGAAAAAGAGAAGGGTTATTGCTTTGTTTTTGATCAAAATAAGTATATCCATGGAATGTTCTTTGGACAAAAGCAAATCCCCATATGTAAGTTGTAGAACAATTTAAAAAGATATTGTGGTTCTATGGGACAATTTTAATCAAATAATTTAATTTTGGTAATATGTACATAGAATTAGACTAATCCCTCTTCCACAGGACCTCTCTGATTGAACTCAAATTCTAGCTGATAACCTACAAAATGTTAATTCAATGAATTGAAAAACTCATTTTAAAAGAAATCAATTAATGTTTTTTTCAAAAATATATCTTGAGAGCCAAATTATTGATACCCCACATCAGTTCACCAGTTGACCAGTTGTGGTTGTCAGTTATGCAGACCCAGACTTAATTGAAGCTGAGTACAAAGTCTTATTTTCTAGGAGCAGATGAAGCCTTCCTGTAACCCAGAAGCTATTATAGTTTCATTACAATACTTTTGTGAGGCAAGTACCCAGACTAATGAAGTCTAATTTCCTATGGATTTAAAAAAAAAAAAAGAAGAAGAAGAAGAAGAGGCAATAAGATATCGCTGATGTTAGGTAAAGAAATTCTGAACATAGCACATTTATTCTGTTAAGTTACTCGTGAACACATGAGGACATGGTTGGGGGCCATAAGAGCCAATGGCATTTTCCTGTGGGAGCTGTGAGGTGTAGGGATTCAAGAGCCCATTCTATAGCCTTAAAGCCTTTTCAGTAGAAACTCTGTGGGTGATCTTATTTCAAGATAAAGTTAAACTAGTATCACAGGTCAAAACTTGCCAGCCAAGACATCTAAGAAAAGTATATAATTATCACTAATAGAAATCCACACAATATTTTTAACCAGGAAAGGAGAATGCTATTTATAGCTTGGCCAACATTGCCTCCATTTTGAACAATGAACAATATATGTGTATAATACAGTTGCGTATATTCTAAACCAAAAAAAAAAAAAAAAAATCACATCTGCAAATTTATGGTTTCAGGAAGTATCAGAAGAAAATCAATTGTCGATTTACTAGAAATATCAGTTGTTTCAGAGACTGACCTATGTTATAATCAGTTTTAAAAAGCACATTATTTCTATCATAAACCATTAAAGGTGGTTTATAACCAGGGGAAAAAAGTCCTTTAAAATCCCTCACTGCTACATTTCACAAGCCATTGCTACAATTCACAACTCGTTTGTTAGAGTCTTAACTGCCCTCGGCTTTGCCTTGGGCCATTAACTAACAAACCAATCATTAACTGTTAGTAATGACCATTTTTCCCAGGGATTATTGCTTAATTGAACTCTTGTGCAGGACCCATTATTTTCTGAGATGTCAAAATAACTATGCATTACTACATATTTCTGTAATATAAGCATCTCCCAAAATAAACAATAGGAGTGTCAGAGAATTAAATTGTTCAATGTACACACTATTTAAAATACATTACTTTAATGAACGATTTTAATGTTTCAGAGGAACTTTCTCAGTTTTTCATCCTCCTGTGCATATCCATCATGTAACTTAGATGTAGAATTAATGTGTATTTCTCTTCAGTAATATACACAATGTTGAGACATTTATATTAGTAAACTGTTATATATTCATCTGGGTAAAGCACATTTGGTTATTAGCATTCTGCTCCTGAGGAACAAGGCATGGTTGCTTGTCTGTTGCCATGGAAATAAATTAGGAAGGATAACCTGCCTACTTATCAATTTTTATTAATGCAATCAGCCCACCTGCTTAACCCATAAGTAACAACAGCACATTTAAACTAAGCCAATAAAGCACTGTAACTCTAGGGGTGCCAGTTAAAGTAAATAGAATAGAAAATTGCAGAAATAAAAAGTCTGAGTTATATGTCATAGTTCTGATGTGCCCCATTAATATTACAGGATAAAGAATGTTGCCATTTGAGAGGTCTTTAATGGTGGAATTACCATCATCTAATATTTACTGAGAGGAGGAGAGGCATCTAAGACAAGAAGTCAAGAGGGATATTGTAAAACACAATTGCCCTCCTACTGTGTTGAAACAGTTTATAGACATGTGTTAAAATTTGAACTAAGGAATCCCAATCCAGTGCTAGCCAAACAAAGGTGAACAATACAAAGTATAATTGATTGAGGACTAATATGTAAATTCCAGAAATTCAGAATTTGTGATTATTTAACCTGTGCTGGAATGTTCACCTTTCTATGAACTAAGAAGAAAAAAAAAAAAGTTTACTAAGCCAATCAATAACAACTTACAAGGTCAAAAAGATAGTTAACTTGAAATATATGACACTAATTTTTAAGAACTCCAGACCCATGTCTACTCATTACAGTGGTTCTGACTAGGCTTAGAAATAATTGGTATTTTCTCTCTGTAATTCAGACTGACTTAATCCTCAATGCCTATAAATTACTGATATTTTACAAAATGCATTGTTATCAAGGAAATCAATAGCAAATGTACATCCATTTATCTTCCATAAGGAAAAAAATCACTTGAGTCTCTGTGTCTAGTATCTGTAGAGGTTAAGGAAACATTTCCCTCATAACAGAAACAAAATCTGATATTTGAAAAATAATGTTTAAATTTTAGGTGATAAGTATATAATAAGAAAAAATTAACATTTAGCTTTAATTGTTTTAAAATTTTATTTTATTGTGGTAAGAACAATTAACAGGAAATGAACCCTCCTAAATTTTTAAGTGTACCCCACATTATGGTTGACTATAGAGATAATGTGGTACAGCAGATCTCACCAAATTCCTCATCTTGCTTAACTGGAACTTTATGCTCACTGATTTGTAACTCCCCTGACCCCCTCCCCTCAGCCCTTGGTAGCCACCACATTTTTAGTTTTTTATCTTCAAATATATTTAGTTGCTCAGAGTTTGATATTCAGAAAAAGCTAAATGTAATGACTAATTATTATGGTGTTCATATTAGCTACAGATTAATACTAAAGTTAGAATTAAACAGTCACTTATTCTTTTTTTTATAAATGAAATTGATTTTAGTAATATGAGTAATATAAGTTTTTTTGGCTGTGCCCTGTGACATGTGGTATCTTAGTTCCCCAACCAGGGTTCGGACCCATGCCCCCTGCAGTGGAAGTTGGAAGTGCAGAGTCTTAACCACTGGACCACCAAGGAAGTCCCAGGTCATTTATTCTAACTTTGCAAAAAAAAAAAAAACCAAAAAAACCAAAAAACCCCCTCAAGTTTCTGTTATAATTCATAGTTAATTGCATTATAACATCTCATGGATGATTGATAAAGAATAAAAAGAAAGAAGTCATCTTGTCTTTACACTGGAAAGAAGGAGGTCATCAAATACAGGATCATCCCTTCTATCTATCCATATCTACCCAGTCAGATCTGTGCATAAAGATGGCTGCAACATCCCTGATATTGAAATGATAACATGGGGAGACAGTTACTAAGTGTTTATAATGTGCCAAGCCCAAGAGGTAGCCTTAGACATATATTATTTCATTCATCACCACAAAGAAACAATGAAGTAAGATATTTATATTAATTTTGTAGATAGGAAACCACATCTTAGAAAAGATAAATGACATGTCAAAGTCAAAAAATACTAAATGGCAAAAACAGAACTAAAATCCAAGCTGGAATTACTATGTTGGTTATTTGAAGATGTATATCCCTTTTCTTAACTACTTTCCTAAAAATATGCAATAATACTGGTGCCAGATATTTGTTGAAGAAATTTATGCAGAGATTATGCTTGACAGAGTATAAGTGTTGGGGATAGAAAATATATCATAAACAGGGTTTCTGTCATGAGAAAAATAATAAAGGTATAGTGCAAATAAATACATATAAGTATAACTATGGTTATAGCCCTGTAAATGAGTCTACCAAGAAAGTTAATATAGTTTTTGCTTTATTTTTTAAAAAGTATATTGAGATACAATTCACATGCCATGAAATTCACCCTTTTAAAGTAGAGCACAATACAATGTTTTTTTTAGTATTTCACAGATATGTGCAACCATCACCACAGTCAGTTATTGAACATTTTCATCACCTCAGAAAGAAGTCTCAACCCTTTAGTGTCATTGGCCTATCCCTCCAAACCTAAGCAACCACTAGTATGAAGTATGTCTCTATAGCTCTGCATATTATGGACATTTCATATGAATGGACTCACATAATGTGGAATCACACATGATGTGATTCATATGTATCATATATGATGTGGAATCATATAAATGGAATCTCTTTCGAGACTGGCTTCTTTCAGTTGGTATAATATTTTTATTACATAGCATGTATCATTACACTCTTTTTTATGGATGAATATTATTCCATCATATAGATATACCACTTTTTGTTAATTCATTAGTTAACGGATATTTGAGTTGTTTCCTTCTTTTGGCTATTATGAATAATGCTGCTCTAAACATTCATGTACAATTTTTTGTGTGGACATATGTTTTCACTTTCTCTGTATTGATACCACCCTAGTGGATGGACAGTGCCATCCCATTATGGTTTTGATTTGCATTTCCCTGTTTACTAATGATATCAAGATTCCTTCATGAACTCATTGGCCTTTTGTAAATCTTCCCTGAGTAATGTCTATTCCAAATATTTGCTCATATTTTTGGATTGTTTGACTTCATATTATTGAGTTATAAGTGCTTAAGATATTCCAGATAAATTCTGTTATCAGATATGTGATTGGAAAATATTTTATCCCTTTCTTTTGGTTGTCTTTCAAGTGTCTGTTGAAGTGCAAAATCATTTTTTTTTAATTTGAAGAAGTCTGATTTATCTATTTTTTTCCTTTGGTTGCTCATCTAAGAATCCACTGCCAAATCCAAGGTCATAAAGACTCTCCATTTAGTATTCTTCTAAGAGTTTTATGTTTTTAACTATTGTATTTAGGTCATAGACCCATTTTCAGTTAATTTTTGTATGAGGGAAGGGTTCAAATTCACTCTTTTGCATGTGGCTATCCAGTTGTCTCAGCATCACT
Source organism: Balaenoptera acutorostrata (assembly GCF_949987535.1). Taxonomy (NCBI): domain Eukaryota; kingdom Metazoa; phylum Chordata; class Mammalia; order Artiodactyla; family Balaenopteridae; genus Balaenoptera; species Balaenoptera acutorostrata. Next base: position 24,103,829 of record NC_080077.1, read on the forward strand.
TGTCGAAAGATTATTCTTTCCCCATCGAACGGTCTTGGCACTCTTTTAGAAAATCTATGTGTCTATTCTTTTGACATTAATGAGACTATCTTGATTTCTGTTGCTTTGTATTAAGTTTTAAAATCAGGAAGTGTGAGTTCTCCTACTTTGTTCTTCTTAAATATATAGTTTTTGGTTATTCTAAGTCCCTTGCAATTCCATATAAATTTTAGAAACAACTTGTCAATTTGTACAAATAAGTCATCTGGGATTCTGGGATTTATTTAGATCTTCTTTAGTTTCTTGAATGATGTTTTGTAGCTTTTAGAGTATAAGTTTTGTACTTCTGTTTATTTCTAAATATTTTATCATTTCTGATGCTATTGTGAATGGAATTGTTTTCTTAAATTTCACCTTTGGATTGTTCATTGCAAGTGTGCAGAAATACAATTGAATTTTGTATGTTGAGCCTGTGTCCTGCAACTTTGCTGAACTCATCTATTAGTACTCCTGGGTTTCTTGGTGGATTACTTGGTATTTTCTATGTAAAAGGTCATATTATCTGTGAAGAGAGATAGTTTTACACCAATCTAAATGAATTATTTCCTTCCTAATTTCCCTTGCTAGAACCTCTAGTACAAAGTTAAAGAGAAGTGATGAGAACAAACATCCTTGTCTTTTTCATGATTTTCTAGGGAAAGTTTCCAACCTTTCACCATTAAGTATGTTAGCTGTGGGGTTTTCATAGATGCCTTTTATCAGATTAAGAAAGTTCCCTTCAGTTCCTAGTTGGTTCAGTATTTTTATTATGAAAGAGTGTTGGATTTGGTCAAATGCTTTTTCTATATTGATATAATCTCATTTTATTTACAAAATTTGTATGATATATTACATTAATTATTGTTTGATGTTAAACTAGTCTTGTATACCTGGGATAAATCTCACTTGGTCATAATGTATAATTCTTTTTGTGTATTGCTGGATTCAGTTTGTTAGTATTTTGTTGAGGATTTTTGTGCCTATATTTTGTGCCTATCTCTAAAGAGACATTGGTGTGTAGCTTTCTTGTGATGTTTGTCTTGTTTGGGCATGAGGGTAATACTAGACTCAGAATGAGTTGGGAAGTGTTACCTACTCTTCTACTTTTTAGAAGAGTGTGTGAATATTTGGTATTATCAATATTTCTATCTTAAAATGTTTGGTTGAATTCAGTTGTGCAGCCATCTGGATCTGGGCTTTATTTGTGGATAGTGTTTTGATAATTAATTAAATGCCTTCACTTAATATATTTTAATTAGATTGTCTATTTCCTAAGTCAATTTTTGTAGTTTGCCTCTTTCTAAGTTTTTTTTTTCATTTCAGCCAAGCTGTCTAATTCATTGATATACAATTTTTATAGAATTCTTTTAAAATACATTTTATTTCTCTAAGGTGAGTAGTAATGCCTTGTTTTTTATTTCTGATATGATTCTGGTGATTTGAGTTCTCTGTCTCTGCCTCTGTCTCTCTGGTCAATTGAGCTAAAGATTTGTCTATTTTGTTGATATTTTCAAATATTCAGCTTTTACTTTCATTGAACTTCTCTATTGCTTTTCTACCCTCTATTTCATTAATTTCTGTTCTAATCTTTATTATTTCCTTCCTCTGCTTGTTTTTTCCTTTGCCTTAAGGTAGAAGGTTAGGTTATTGATTTGATATCTTTCTTCTTTCTTAGTATAGGCATTTACAGCTTTTTAAATTTATCACTAAGCTCTGCTTTATCTACACCTCATAAGTTTTGCTAATTTGTCTCTCATTTTCATTCATTTCAAAGTACTTTCTGATTTCCTATTGGGTTTCTTCTTTGATTCATTGGTTATTTAGGTTATAAACAACACATTTATATGTGTTGTTTAATTTGCATGTATATGCAAGCATTCTAAATATCTTTCTGGTACTGATTTCTAATTTCATTCCATGTTGTTTGGAGAACATATTTTGTATTATTTATAACTTTTTACTTTTATTGAAGATTTTTTTATGGTCTAGTATATGGTCTATCATGGAGAATGTTCTATGTGCTCTTGAGAAGAATATATATTTTGCTATTGTTTAGTGGGTGCTCCTTATAGATATCTGCTAGGTCTAGTTGGTTTATAGTGTAGTTCAAGTCTATGTCCTTGTTGTTTTCCTGCCTTATTCTATCTATTACTGAAAATTAGATTATTGAATTTTCCAAGTATTATTTTTGAATTTGTATGTCTCACTTCATTTTTGACAGTTTCTTTTTCATGTATTTTGGTGCTCTGTTATTAGGCATATATATGTTTATATCTGTTTGCCTTTCCAAAGGATTGGAACTATTATCATGCTAAAATGTCCTCTTTATAATTAGCAACACTTTTTCTTTTGAAATGTATTTGTCTTATAATATCATAGCCACTCCAGCTTTCTTATAGTTGTTGTCTGTATATCTTTGTCTTTGATTCTAAACTATTTTTAAGAGCAAATAGTTGGACTTCCTTGCCCCACCCCAGTCCCTGCCTTTAAAAGCCTTCCATTTTGTACAGCCCCTTGGAGCTCCTCTCTTCTTGCTAGATGGGGTGCTGCCTGATTTATAAATTGTTGAAGGAAGCCAATTAGATCTTCAATAAAAAAGCAAATAGTTGGATCTTTTTTTTTTATTCAGTCTAACTTTGGATGGTTAAATTGATTCACATTTAACATTATATTGATTTAGTCAATATGACTGCCATTTTACTGTTTATTTTCTATATGTCTTGTGCCTTCTTCCCCTCTATTCCTTCTTTACCATTTTCTATTGCATTAACTGAATAAGTGAGTATTTTGTAATGTATCATATACATTTCTCTTATAATTTTTCCACTAGATACCTTCAGTTATTTCTTTAGTAGTTCCTCTAGGGCTTTCCATATATACTTTACCATATCAATATCAGTTTTAGATTTATACTAACTTAATTCCAGTTAGATATAGAAATGTTACTCCTCTATTCTCTTTCCTCCTTTTTTGTGATACTTTTGTTCTACATATAACATCTATAAATATACAAACCCAACAATACATTGTTATAATTACTACATTCTATAATTTGATATCTTATAAAGAAGCTACGAAGAGAAAGGGGAGCAAGTAAATATTTACAGCTTTTGTTTTATTAACCTTCTGATTTACCATTTCTGTTTCTCTTCGTTTGTTCTTATGTATTTGAATACCATCTGGAGTCATTTCCTTAGCCCAATGCAGATTTGCTCCCACCTGTCTCTTTAGTGGTTTTTTTTGGCAAATATATTACATTTCTATACGTTATAGGTTCAACAATGCATATATATATATATATATATATATATATATATATATATATAGTATAACTGTTTTTTAAATCAATTAAGAGAAGACAGGAGAAGAAATATGCATTTATACCATCTTTTATAATTATTACATAATGACCTTTACTGGGGTAATTCTTTTTGTGTGTGTGTGTGGATTTAAATTACTATCTGGATTAACATGATTTCAGCCTGAAGAACTTCCCTTAGTATTTCTTGTAAGGTAGGTCTCCTAGCAACAAATTTGCTCAGGTTTTGATTATCTGGTAATGTTTTTATTTCACTTTAATTTTGAAAGATAGCTTTGTTGTAAACAGGACTCTTGGTTTACTGTTTCTGTGAGCACTTTGAATATGATATGTTATTATTACATTGCCTTCAGGCCTCCATTGTTTCTGATGAGAACTCAGCTGATAATCTTATTGGAGTTTAAGTGTAAGTGATGAGTTGTTATCCTCTTGCTTCTTTCAGGATTTTCTCCTTGTTTTTGATTTCAGAATTTTTACTGTGATATGTTTGTGGATCTCTTTGCTTTTATCCTGTTTGAAGTTTATTGAACTTCAAGGATGTGTAGATTATTGTTTTTCAATGAATTTGGGAAGTTGTCAACCAGCAAGTCTTTGAATATTTTTTCTGCTCATTTCTCTTTCTTTTCTCCTTGTAGTCCTCTCATTATTTTTACATTGGTATACTTAATAATGCTCACATTTTTCAGAGATTTTATTTTTCTTCATTCATTTTTCTCTCTATTCTTCAGATTGCATAACCTCTCTCACTCTAAATTTACTAATTATTTCTTCTGCCAGTTCAAATCTACTGTGGAGCCCCTCTACTGAGTTTTCCATTTCAATTATGCTATTCTATTCCATAAGTTCCACTTAGTTGTTTTCTGTAATATCTCTTTATTAATATTTTCTATTTAATAAGACATTGTCATCATATCTTCCTTTACTTCTTTAATCATGGTTTTCTTTTATTCTTTGAACATATTTGCAGTGGTACTTTGAAGTCTTTTTTCCATTAAATCCTATACCTGTTCATTCTTACAGGCAGTTTTTGTTGCTTGCTTTTTTTTTTTTTTCATGTCTCATTTTTTGTTGTTGAAAAGTAGAAATTTTACATAATGTATTATAGCAACTCTGGGTACTCTCCCTCATTGTATTTTCTTGTTTCTTATTTGTTTAGTGACTAGCTGAGTTATTTTAGTGGAAACTATTCCTCCCCCGGAAAATTTTGAACCTCTGATGTTGCTTCTTATGAAGGCTGTTATGGATTGAATTTTTTCCCTCTAAAATTCATATGTTGGAGTCCTAATCCCCAGTACCTCAGAATGTGATTTTATTTGAAAGTAGGGTCATTGCAGATATAATTAGTTAAGTTAGGGTGAGGGTATATGGATTACAGTGGGCCTCTAATCCAGTATGACTGGTGTCCTTAGAAAAAGAAGAAATTTGGCCACAGACTTGCACACAAGAAGAGCACTATGAGGAGATGAAGGATGTTTGTACGAGACAGGGAGCATCAAAGACTGCCAGCAAATCAATAGAAACTAGGTGAGAGTCATGGAACAGATTCTCTGTCCTAGCCCTCAGAAGGAATCAAACCAGCCAACAGTTTGATTCTGGACTTCTAGCCTCCAGAACTGTAAGACAATACATTTCTGTTGTTTAAGTCCCCCAGTTTGTGGTACTTTGTTACAGCAGCCCTAGCTGACTAATATATAGCACAGGCTTGGGTTTGCCCTTAACCACTCTGATATGACAATGGTTTTGACAGGGCTATCCTAGCCTCTTTCCCTGACCTCATCCAGCTGTTATGTTCCACTAATTGCCAACTTATTGCCCTATAATGTTTAACAATGTGCTGGGGCATAAATTGATCCATTGACGAAGCCAATCAAATTTGAACTCCTTTGAACAGATAATTCCTGAGATCAGTGTTTGTGATTTTTTTTTTTTTCTGGCCCTAGGTGAATCCTCACAATAGTTTCTTTCTCTTGTTCTCTCAGACAAAGTAATTAGCATACAGTTTAGCTTATATGTCCAGTGAACTTATTAACGTCCCTCCCAATTCCCTTTCACCACAATTTTTACTATTGTTGTTGCTGTTTTAGGCTCAAAATTCTCCACTATTTCAAGTTCAGTTCCTTTGGAAAGAAATTAGGAGCTATCATTTTTATGACTTGCTTTTGCATCTCCCCCAACCGCAGACAAAATCTCTGAACCACATCTCTGAGATTGGATATGGGGGCAATAGTGTGCTTCTCTCTGAGTGACACAGCTGCTTTAGGAACTGAGTATTCCATGTTTGGAAGAAGGAAGGGGAAGTAGCCTTAGATGTTCTTGCCTGACTCTCCCAGTGTGGAATCACCACCTTAAGAGCTGGGCAAGTATCAGTACAATCAGGGCCCTAGTATTATCAGAGGTACTATATCCCAAGGTAGAGTTTCCAACCACAGTTTGGTCATGAGTGGAAGAAGGCGAAGAAGGGAGCCCCCACTTCTCAACAATATTCACCCTTATCTTAACCTCAGCAACATGTAGCTGGGTTCAGAATGAAAAGTGCTCGAGTCCTGTCCCTCCTGGGAAGATATCACTCTGGCTGGAGTTTGGAGAAGAGGTAGCCCAGGATTCTTGGTTGCAGTTATCTGGAGCGGAGTTTCTATCTTGCCGAATATGGAGGGGCGAGGGAGGGAGCAAATCTCAGTTCAAATACCACAGATTCTCACTCTTCTTACAGTATGTTTTCTTGAATAGTTGTTTCTTTGTTGTCTCTATGTCCCTGACACTATTTCCTGAGACTTTATGTGGTTGGTTTTAAATAATTATTACCAGTTTTGCTGGACAGAAGGTTCAGGGAGCTCCTCATTCTATCATTCTGTAAGTGCCTTTTAATATCATACTGAGTGTATTAAAAATAGAGATTACTATGAGATTCTATGGTATTGTGCTTTACCTTTTAAAAAGTTAGTCAGAAATACTCAAAGAAAAAGTTACACTGGAGAGAAAATATAGCCTTTAAGTCTGGCAACTACTCTGACTTATTCCTCTGATATTTTCTCTCAAGATAAAGCCAGGATTTCTTAATTCATGATAACTTATGCCTACAAGTTCAGAGCTCTACAGCTGGTCTTCTAACTTCCCATTTCCAAAATGTGTTATGTTTTAGTAAATAAATTAAATAATTAAGTTTTGAATATTTGAGTGATCCATTTAAGATACAGTTAAGTTTCATTGTCTTACTTTTTTAATTTGCTTACTTTTTTTTTTTAATTCAGGGAAAGTAAAAGAAAAACAAGTATGACACTTTATTTCCTTGTGAACAGAATTTAATTGGAAAAAAGCTGATAGTGTTATGAAATTTGGGGTTGGAGGAATGTGTTATATTTAATAACATATGTAGGAAATTAGAAGACTGGACGCTACAACATTTCCTTTATAAGTCTTTTGCACCACTTCTTTTAATAAATGAGTCATTGGATTTGTTTTCATACAACTTATAATTTCAAAGTTTTTGAACAAATTTGAGACTATCAATTGTATTTTTCCAAGTTCTAGAAATCCTGGTAAATTTATTTACACTTAAAGAACAACATAGCTTTATCATGGTGTGGATTCTTAGCTTCAACTATTCTTATGATGTTAAATTTCCAGAACAAAATGTAATTGTTATTTTTGAGATTCATAGTATGCATTTGGGGAAATAAGGTGGAAAATAAAATGAAGAATAGTAGCATAGATATCTTAATGCCTAGATTTTATTAAGCTTTGAAAAGTACTAGGCTAGGGACAGCAAGTATATCACTGGTGGAAAGCAAATCAGTGTTAATGACTTATGCCAATATAGTTGATTTTTGGCTCTTACCATACCTGTGCATGTGCTTTTCCCCCAATAATTGGATATAATGACATTGCAATTACTTTTGAAATCGTTGACATTGTCTCAAGAAAGATTTTCAGGAAAAGACCATTTATGACTACTATTTGATAGTAAGGGAACAGAATGCCTGAGTTCGAGGCTTTGAGTGTGCATACAATTACTATTTTCACAGTGTTTTAATCCCGCTTGAAGATACAAGTACAGTATATCACCAAAAATAAACAAAGAACACATGTAGCATCTCTCAGCCAATATAGAGACAACAGAATGCATGTATGTGTGTATAATTAATACTCTATTACATAAATAACAGTCTAATTTATAACACATCATGCTGTTGTGTTGCCTCATTTTTTTAGGCCTGGTTATTTTTAAAATCATATTTTAATATACTTGATCTCTCTACATGAGCTTGAGAAAAATTTTAAGTGCCTCACAATAACATGAGATATGTTATAGAACATAATTCAATTTTATATAATAATTAACTTTCAGTTTCTTAGCAAATTAAACACTTCTTTCTTCTGAAATATATTCAGATTTTAAAATTAGATAAAATTATTAATATATGTTGTATTAATAGGTAACATATATTAAAAATAGGTAACATATAGTTTATCATACACGAGTAAATTTACACATTAAAAAGATTAATTAATAATTAAAAAGCAAGGTGACACACCAAAAAAGTGGACAGCAGAAGCCCTGTAAGCTAGATAGTTTTATTGTTAGTAATTGAAAAAGTAATAATGTGAAAGCAAGGATGGTAATGAATAAAACCATAAAGTAAAAGAAAATACAAAATTATTTCTTCTTTATTCTCTAAATATGTTGTAATGTTAAAACAAATAATAATTATATAATCCATAATTAACTGATGAAGTTCAATAAGAAAACTTGCCAATAACAAAAGTCCAAAAGAAGCAAATTAAAGAATTTCAAATGTCCTAGAAATTTTAGATATTTTAGCTTTAGGCTCATGAACTCATATGTTAATTCTAGATAATCTTAGAAGTTATATGCTTCATAGCAGACACACACACACATAAATACTATAAAGTATAATGGATTTTATATATGACTTATTATATATATATGTATATATATATATCACAAATTCTTTGGTCAAATACTGGCAACTAAATACCTGTCTTGCCAGTCCCCACTAATTAATAATGTGTCATGATAATGTGTCCTTATAGAAAACCTATTATCCCTATTTCATAAAATGGTATCTCGAACAGAGAAACAAATTGGCATCTACAAGATAGAGGGTACAAACAAATATTCATATTCATCAGAAATAGCATTCCAGTTATCACAATAGATATACATCTTACAGAGTCACCAAATCAGATGTGTTGATGAAAATACATGTTTGTAGTTTCTAGCTTTCATAGAAAGCCTTTGGATATATTTACAGAAATGTAAGTTTTATCTATTCTAAATGTATTTGTTTTAGCAATTCCTTTTTATTATAGAGTATCTCTGAGGTTCTTGCACCTGAGCACATGAGAGTTTGATATTTCTCTGCAGATATTGATTTTGTTTACAAAGATCTTCTTCCAGGAAGGAGCACAGTGTTTGAATTTATCTTGCCATCCTTGCTTTGTCACTTGCCACTCAACTTGCAGACATATATAACAAACTAGACATAAAAATGTCTTAAAAATCTAGCTGTATAAATGATCATATTCATAGGTTTGGGTTCCTGTTTTTATTTGTTTCATCAAAAATAGATGCAAAGAGTAAAGTCTTGTGGGAACTGAAATGAATGTATATGGCATCATAGTGACCTCTGATTCTCTTTGCAATACACAAATTTTAGTCTGTTGCTCTGTGAAATGTTAATTTTCCTCTCAAAGGTTATTAACAAGTCTAATGAATTAGAGTATGGCAATATGTTTAGTGACCAAAAATCAAGCTGGAAGCCAAGAATATCTTCGATTTCTGAAACTCCCTCCACCACTTTGTCAATGCTCACCGAGAGGAGATTGAAGGAGCCACCTTTCCAATTCCTATGGTGAACATAAAACAAGATATTGATGGATGAAATGGTTGCATACAAAACAAATTTCAAGTCAAAGCACTCACCTTAGGCTGAATACAGTCTGACTGATCCACAAATAATCAATGTCTTAAGGTAAAGATTGTGTTATTGTTGACTTGTTGTTGCTAAATATAATCCATAACAAGTGCAACAGTCGCTAATATTCTAAATGTTCTAATTTAAAAATATAAAAGTATTTTTAAACTATATAGCTATTACAGGATTTTTATAAAATTATCACGTCAGAAATTGTATTGTCAGATTTATCACTTGGCATTATCTTCCTGTGTTGCTAATAAGTTTTTTTGATGCAATGTTTTTAAGAAGTTCCCAATAATGATTACTTTTGGAAATCTCTGTAAGTGTAGCCTATCATTTCATATCTTGTTATCTTTTAATTTTAAATATATAGTTGCTATAGTTGCTTGTTTTTTCACACGTAGTGTATGAGTATAACATCTGCACCATGGTACTCAATTTTATTCCATTCACTTATTAATGAACTACATTTGTGCTTGGGAAGGTATTTTCAGAAATGCATTCACTGAAAATGATCTCTCATCTATAATTTCCACCATAAGGCAGCTAAAATTCCCTCTTGAGTAAGATACATGTGCAAATTTAGTATTTTAATGAGAAAGTTTAAATTTATTTTCAAGAACATTTCACTTAGCCCGGGTTATTTTGAATGTGTATAAATACAAGCACTCAATGCTTCAAACAGGGACCACTAGTTGATTATAGTTCTAGGATGTAAGTAGTCAGTTTGGGCACAATATAATCTTCCCTGAAGATCCCTTATATTATGATTTCTTCAACAGAATATGCTATTTATTTACCTTTGAATGAATTTTACTCACCTCTGAATGACCTCTGTTTAGATTGTACGCAATATCTTTCTGTCCCTGGAGCTAAGCTGATAAATACCCGAGGAAGACCATCCAATCCTCCAAGCCCTCTCCTGAGGGTCTCTCCAGAGAGATGTCTCAGTCCCAGGGGCAGGGATACAATACTTGAGCTAAGCACTGTACAGGTGGTAGAGTAACTGAAGTCTATAAGACTTGGAAGTTGGGCTCACCACTCACTGACAGAATCCACATGAAATAGCAGTGGGGAGATTTCCTTCTCTCCTATTTATGCTAATGTTTGAATACAGTTTTCTATATCCAACAATTGCATGTTTATAAAGAGTGTATAAGATGAAGATAAAAAGATATATATTAACATATAAAATAATAATATCTTTTATTGGGGAAAGTGTTATAACCCTGATTTTTCTTAAGTCTGAGTTATTGTCACAAACCAAAAAGAGATATATAGAAGTTGACAGATGATTATATTTAAGTTGCAAAGACAAACTATCTCCAGCTTAGAATGAAAATGATGATTTCTATATGCCAACTGTCTACTTGGATCAAAATAACATTGAATGGACCAATTAATAAAAGAGAAAAGACATAAACAGATGAAACTAGAAGAATATAAAGACAAAATTTCCATATAAAATATAGTGCTGGGTTATAAAAATATATTTCTTTAAAGCATATTCCCACACAGGCACAGAATTGTGTATGTATATATGTATACAGATTTATATGTATAATGTATATATTATGTATGAAATTATTTTCTTTTTCAAAAAGGTCTATGTTCTGAATTTGAGATATTGATTCCCTATAGACATTGAATCCTAGATGAGAAAAACACAGGAGACATTTATCATAAAAATTACCTTCCAGGAACAGATGAACTCCCCTTCCAATTAGCACTAGGTCAAAAACTGTATTTTTGCATGTAGAGTTTCTTTTTTATTTGCATTCATTTTCTATCTCTAATCAAAAGGGAAAATAGATCCAAGTAAGATCAAATTTCTTTTAGGGTATCAACATATCTTTACAACGATGAATGTATATATAATATTTGTAACAATGAAAGTTAATATTTTCTATGGGGATAATGTACATTTTAGAGGGTTACCCATCATTATTTTTTATTATTTTTCAAATATATATAAAAGTAGAGAGACTAATATTGTAAAATACTGTCATGCATGGTTACTTATCTTTAGCAATTATCAGCTTATGGCTAATTTATTTTTACTCTCCCACTTCTCCTTCAAAACTTTTGGGGGCAAATCCCAGGTATAATATTATTTAGTCCATAAATATTTCAGCATACATCTGTTAAACATAGAAACTTTAAAAAAAAAATACAACACAATATCAATATAATACATATGAATTACAACCTCAGTATATTACCAAATACATATTCAATGTGCAAATTTTCATAATTAACTCAAACATTTTTATTTTTGTTTTCATATATGAATCAGATATCCAAATAAGTTCCATATGTTCAAACTAGTTGATGTGCCCATTATGTATGTTTTTATCCATATTCATCTCTCTATTTTCTTTGCTTGTTATTTAGGAAAGAACAGAGTTGATTGTCTTTATAGAGTTTCCCACAGGTATCATTGTTCTATCTCTAGTATAGTCCCTGTAAATTGCAGTCATGTTTAGAGGATTTATCATATCAAAGTTTTTTTTTTTTAATTTTGGTAAGAATTCTTCATAGATCCTGTTGCATTATTCCATCAGGAGGTACATAACATGTAGTTACTTGGTTATCAGCAATTGATAGTCATTGTATAGATACGTTAGTACACTAAGCTTTTGAAAACACCTTTATAAAATTGGATTACTTCTTTTTCACTTATTAGCAGAATATTTTTCTGATGTAAAACTTTCATCATTAACTATTTGGTTACACTGAAGTATAGTTTGTATAGAAAATGTAGGATGTATCCTTGATTCTTTTCCTTTTTTAACTTTATTTTTTTCAAGTGTTGGTTCCCTAACATCTTCCTAATGTGACTGTTCCAGGTATCCACTGTCGTGGAACAAAACACAGTAAATCTTAGTGGCTTAAAACAGTGACTGTCACATTTCTGTGGGTTGTGAATTAGGGAGGGGCTCAGCTAGGCAATTCTGATGCTTGAGATCTCTAATATTGTTGGAGTCAAAGAGTGGCTGTAACTGGAACAGTAAGTGATTAGATAATTGGGGTCTGGCCAGGCACCTGCCTCTGTGTGTGAATGTGATGTTTCCATGTGGACTAGTTTGAATTTCATGTCAGCCTAAGGGTAGTCACTATAGACTGAATGCTTGTGTCTTCCCAAATTTATATGTTGGAACTTAATCCCCAATGTGATGGTTTTTGGAGTTGGAACCTTTGAGAAATGATTAGGTGATAAGGGTAGAACCCTCATGAATAAGATTAGTGCCCTGATAAAAGAGACCCCAGAGAATTCACTCATTCCTTCCACCAAGTAAGGATACAGCAAAAAGATGACTATCTATGAACCCAGAAATATGTGTTCATCAGACACTGAATTTGCTCATGCCTTGATCTTGGACTTTCTAGCCTCCAGACTGTGAGAAATAAATTTCTGTTGTTTATAAGCCACCCAGTATATGGTAACAGTCAAAATGCTTACTTGGTGACTGACTACCTCCAGAACAAGTATTCAAAGAGAAAAAGAGGGTCCTGTGTGGAATTTTTAGGATAGCCTTGAAAGTCAGTCACATAGCATCCCATTGGTCCTATTCAATGAGTAGAGGTAGTCAGAAAGGGCCACCTAGTTTCAACAGAAGGAAACATAGACTCCACTTCCTGAAAGAATGTTATATTGCAAGAAAAGCATGTGGAATGAGAGATTGTTGTAGATACATTTCAAAGTAACTTAAAAACCATATATTATTATGAACTCATGGATTTAAGTATATTTGATGTGGTCTAATCTGTTACAGTTATAATTCATATTGATGTTCTAATTATTCCGTATTTGGCTGATGAAAGGAGATTATTCAAGTTCTATACAGATCTCTATAACATGACTTAGTTCTCCCTGATAACTTTGTATTTTCCTTGATTTCTATAATGACAAGTTGTCTTATGTATATCTTGTGTATTTACCTTCCAATCATTGCTCACTACTGCTAGGTTGGTCATTTCTGAACATTTTTTATGGCCATACCTAGAAAATATTTTCCTTCTTTTTTTTAAAGAGAAAATATGTTTGGTGTTCATACTTCTGCACTCAGCACAAATTAAAAATGACAGAGATTTACCCAAGTCATCAATCTTATATCTCTATAACCTTTCTCTCGTTCATAAATTCTAGTTCTTAATGAGACAAGTATAATTACTTATTTGCTTTCACATAACGCGTATTTAATCTCTTTATTCTCAGGATGAAAACACAGATACTAACATCAACTACAATTATAGAGAACAGATAAAAATATTCTGCATTTTTGTTTGTCCTATAAGTAGATTTTACTCAGAATATCTAATCAAATTATTATGTTTTTAAGTCATCTGGGACACTTCTCTGTGTGCTACCAATTTGATATGTTTGTTCATTTGTTTTATTCTGCTTTCAATTTTAAATTTAAATCTTGTTTTTATAACTGTAAAACATTTGTATATCCCCAAAATATAATGTATAAAAGTATATTATACATATGGCTAACCTCTATCTCTATCACCTCTCTTCCACCTATAGATAATTGTTTTTAAAATGTTGTGATTTACTCTGCCATATTTATCATTTAGGCAAACACACACACACATGCATATTCACATTGCCCTTATATACATCTTGGACAATACTTTATGGAGAACAAATAAATGGTAGTACATAAACACATTCATCATTTTTTTTTTTAATTTCAACTGCATTGGATTTCACTCTTTAGATAATATTTAGTTTATTTAATGAGTCCTCAATTAATGGTCATCCAGTTATTTCTGGTCTTTTGGTAAGGAAAATTGTGTTACAATATATAGAAATCTCTCATATTAGATTTAGAATGCATAGATTTTTATATTATGTTTTCCCTAAAACTAATCTTATATTGATAATCCTCAAAGACATTATAGCTAAATTTTCAACTCAATATTTTGACAAGAAACACACTTTAAATTATTTATAGTAAACTTAATAATTCAGTATCTACTCATATATCTATTTTTAGGCAAAAGTATAGGCAGAAAAGTTTAGATTTTGTGCTGGTGAGAAGTGTACTGAAAAGTGTAATTGACATCCAGTTCCAAGGTGGACATATCTGAGAAAGAGAAACACTTCCAGACAGAGGTGGCTCTAGGCCTTTTCTTGTGTGAGGTGTCACATGTAACAAATTCATTTCTACTATGATATCTATCTACATCAAAGAGTTTGACAGGTTTCCTGTATTTAACAGGTGCCTGCGTTTTTTTGAATTGCCCTAGTTTTTCATCAAAGAGATATGCTAAATGCAAACAGAGCAATAGCCTGTTAAAATAAACTTAATAACATTAAGTGTCTTCTAACAATACTCAATATGTCCAGGTATAAAAAATCATTTGTCATACAAAGCACCAGGAAGATCACAACTTGAATGAAAAAATAAAATTAACTCATGACAGTATCAACAGAATCAGTTGTTCAAGATATTTGACAGATTTTAAAGCAGCCAACATAATACTGCTTCAATAATAATTATGAATTGCCTTGAAACAAATGAAAAAATTAAAAAGTCTCAGCAAGGAAATAAGTCATAAAGAAAAGGATTGAAGAGAAATTATAGAACTGAAAAATATGATAACACAAAAAAGAAAAAGAAAAAACAAGCCTTGCTGGTTAAGCATTGCAATAGAGTGGCGATTACAGAAGACAGAATCACTGAATTTGAGAACAGATCAATAGAATTCACTTAATCTGAACAACAGAGAGAAAATAGTCTTAAAAGTAATGAACAAAATCTTAGGGTCCCCTGGAACAATAATAATAGATCTAACATTTACATCATCAGAGTCCCAATGTAGAGGAGAAAGAATGTGCTGCTAGAAAAGTATTAAATAATGGCTGAAAATTCCACAAACTTGACAGAAGACATATACCTACAGATTTAGGAAGCTGAGTAAACTCTAAATATTGCTACACCAAAAGAAATCCAAGCCAATGCATCCTAATTAAACTTCTGAAAACTAAAGACAAAATAGAAATTTTATAAGCAACCACAGAGCAGTTTCATATAGAGAAACACTAATTTGAATAACAATGGATTTCTCATATGAAACAACTGAGTCCAGAGGAAGTGGCACAACATTTTTCAAGTGCTAAAGGAAAGACCTATCAACTATGAATTCTATATCTAGCAAAAATATCCTCCAGGAATTAAAGTAAAATCAAGGGATTCTCAGAGAAAGGAAAACTAACACCTTCTCTAAAAAAAAAACAGTCTAAAACTGGTCTCCAAATAGAAAGGGAATGAAAACAGAGGAAAGCTGGAACTTCAGAAGGAATGAAAACAATGAAATCAATAAGCAAGGAAGGTGGTTAATCTGCTGGCTAGTATGATTGATTGTGACTTTCAAGTGAAAATTGGATTGCTTTTACACAAGTGGGGGACCACAGTAGTTTGTCTGTAACACAAGGGATCCTCTACCTCTTGGAATTACTACATTTCAGAACAGGCAGGACTACTAATTCAGGAATTAAATTTTTCTTCATTCCACTAGGCAAGTAATCATGGCCAGCTCAAGTGATCTGTAAGGGAAAAGAGAGAATGGAATAAATAGAAGATGGGAATTATAAATATCAATACCACCATCTGACCCACTACTGAAATGAATTATGAATATTTCTTTCTTAATTTGATATTCCCGTATTTATATTTATATGTATATATATGTATCTTTGTATATATATATGTGTGTGTGTATACATGTGTATATATATATATATGTATATATATATATATATATATATTTAGTTTTTTAAATTTATGTAAAGATGGTTGAGGTGTCATCTGTAACCTTCTTTTGTATAGAAGGTTTTTATTCTTTTAGTTATAGGAGGAATAATTGCATCTTTTACATGAGAATATGGATTTTTCTATTACCTTCAGTTGGAAGTTAAATATGGTTAAAGGAGTTGTGTGTGGACAAGGGATGGACGTGGTAGCTTTGTACTTTGCTAACTTGATAATAGTACCACTACATTTCCTAGAAGTCCCTTTTCTGAATTCTTGTCAATAGAGTGGGGGGATAATGGTCTCATGATTTGGAAAACAAACGAAGACAGCAACCATTACCCTCTGAAAGTATTCCTGGTTAGAGAGGGAGTGAGAGACAGATGCAGCTTGTCCTTGCCTTACCTGGCTCTGTGATGAGTTCTTTATCCTGACTGCTGTCAAGGCTGAAGTACAGGCTCACCGTTAGATAAAGAAACCATAGGTTTCCTCAGAGGTCTGTCCTCCCACTCCCCTTCCCCGCCCCGGCTTTTCTTCACAGTCCCACTCTTAACAACTAAACTTGTCTGAACTCCAGAGGACTGGTTACTGATTCTGATGCTCCAATTCCCTGTATCAGACCCATGTTTCCATTGCTTCTCTCACCATTTCTATAATACATTTTTTGTTCCATAATACTTATTAAGGTTCTGTTTCTCTAATTGAACCTTGGCTGTTACAATCCCTTTGCTCTTTGTGGAGACTGTACCACCTTTGGAGAGAGCATGTGTATGTTAATGATCGCATTAGGTATAGTCCCTTTACACTTTTTGGGGAATAGAGAACCTAGTGTTTCTATAGAGACTTAGAGACTTAAAGCTTATCCAAAAATCGATTATTTTTAACTATTTATATTATACTGATTTATTTATTAGGTACAAGTTCTGTTTTTCTGTAGTTAAAACGTTAGCATTTGTATACAAAAATACATCTTTAGGTTATAAATACTTATGCGCTAAATACAGCTAAATATTTCTTAAATATATATATGTTTGTGTATATATAGGTGAATGTTATCCTTCTCTAAAGCTTTCTTAAAGTTGAGAGAATTTTTCTATGAAAAATTACTATAATGTTATTTGTACACTGTGTGAAAACAAGCATCGTTGAGATATTTCTTCCTAAGTAAGGGTTAAAACAATGTTATTGGTACAGTTGATTTTTTGTCTTTGTTGTCTTTAATTTCACTTAATAAAATATTAGATTATAGAACTTACTATGTTATATTTGTTATATTTAATTTATATTATATACATATCTATGTAATATTTAATTTAGTAACAGTTGCTTGAATATAAAAAGGTATTTTTTCATGCATAATAAAGCAAAACAAATCAATATGACATTACTTTACATTTCTTAGAATGTTAAAGACTAGAAAGTTACACAAAATCGCCATCTGTTAGATGTAGTCATTCTTGTGCATCCCTTGTAGGAACATAGACTTGTTGAGGCATTCAGTTGGGCAATCTTGCATTATTTCCTCAAATTAAATGTACCCATTTACTGTTACACAGCAGTTCTACTTTGGAGTATATATCTCAAAGAGTGTCTCACAGAACTCTATCCAAGGATGAGTAAGAAGATACTTACTTATTGCAGCATTATTTGTGGTATGAAGCATTTCAGGTAAACCAGGTGTTCATTGCTTGGAAAGAAAATGCATGAAGTATAATAAATCCACACCACAGAGTACAATTCAGTAGCCAGAAACCACAGGTTGCACACACAAACAAAGAAGGACAACGCTTAAAGGTATGGTGGTGAATAAAGTAAGAAAAGTTATAAGATCTCTAACAATAGCATTTCCATAAATTAAAAATACATGTAAAACAATTTTAAATTTGTTATAGCAATAAAAAATCAAGTATGTACATATTAAATATATTAAAATGTCCACCTATAGAAGGAGGGAAGTGGGAGAAAATGGAAATAAATATGTGAAAGAAGAAAAGGACCTGAAGAGGCCAATAATTTTAATCTGCCATTACCAAAAGAAGTGCTATTAAATCAACCATCATTTCTTCTGCATTTTTGGATGGCATTCTATTGTATAGAAAATATTTTCCTTCTTACTGATTGATTGACATCAGGATAGATTCATAAATTCAAAAAAATGTAGCATTAAATAACTACTATCATTATTTTTAAATGAATTGAATTGTATTTTTTATTGAGATAAAGCTGATGGGTTACATTTTATTAGTTTCAAGTATACAACATTTCTTTTCTTGTGATGAGAACTTTCAAGATCTACTCTCTTAGCAGCTTTCAAATATCCAATACAATGTTATTAACTAGAGTCACCATGCTGTGCATTGTAGCTCCAGGACTTACTCATCTTATAATGGAAAGTTTGTACCTTTTGACTCTCTTCACCCATTATTTTTTTGATGTTAATATTTCCCCAAATTTGGCCAGTTTAAATCCCCTTTAAGAAGACTCCTATATGTTCTTCATATATTTCAATCATTCTTTGAGCATTAACTTGTTTTCTAGCACAAGATGCTTCAATCTTCTCTTGCACTTTTTCTGTCCCTGCTCTGGAGTCAGCCATTTATTCCAAGGAGCCGTGGTTCCTTTGGGCAGAGAATGGTACCTAGAAAGCAATATCTTGGGCCTGAGTGTGCTCAGCCTCACCTAAATGTTCTACTTTTCTAAGCTCTTTCAGCATACTGAGCTAGAAAATATATCTATATCTATTTTTGTATCTACCTATCAAACTGACCCCTCCAGTTCAATATAATACCATAAATCTTCTCCTTTCCATATAATTTCATGGTTAAAATACATGGCTCTCAGGTTTTGCTTATTGTCTGGCTCCTAGCATACACAGAAAGCAGTTTAAAGGGCAAATTGATACCATGGTAAAAAATGAACACAGTGGCTAGAGTAATATTTACAGTTCTTTTAGTCTTTAGTCTTGTCTATAGTCAAAATAAATATACAAGGATATTTGGGTTAGTTCTGTTCTTATTCATTTGAAATATTTTAAAAATTTCTGTTCATATTCTATGTTAAAAATTCTTCCCTTTATATGATATTTTTGGTAAAACATTGAGTTCCAAAAATCAAAGCCACACTAAAAAAAATTTACTCAGTGGTTTCTTTCCTGAGCCCTCAACCTCCTTCCCTAACTAATCTCCTTAGTTTCCAATCTCTGTTTCCTATGAGTCTCTTGGCAAAATAAGCAATTACATGAATATTTTAATATTTTTCCTTTATTCTTACTGAAAAGCTAGAAGAGAGAGAAGTGTCTTGCATTTTGCTTTTTTTGAAATCACTCTACATCAGTTCATAAAGATCACCCTTATTTTTTTTTTTAATATCTGCATAGTACACCATTGAGTAGGTGAACCATTTTTTCAAGGAATCATCTATGTATGAGCATTTAAGGTGTTTATTCTTCAATGTTTTGCAATTGCAAATAATGCCCAACTGAATATATGTGCGCATGTGTGTTCTTGTATCGACTAGATTCCTAGAAGCAGGCTGCCAGTAAAAAAATGATAAAAATGTGATTTTCTTATATACTGCCAAATTCTCCTCCATATGGTTATACCAATTTGCATTCTCATCAGAATGTGAGTGCCTGTTTTTCCATAGCTTTACCAACAAAATGTTTGTGAAAGTTGTCATTTTGACAATCTGATAGGGGAGAAATGGTACCTCAGTGCAGTTATGTTTTACATTTCTCTTATCATGACTGAAGCTGAACATCATTTTTAAAATTTAACAATTTCATTATTTTTATTAATCATTTTCTTGTAAATAGCAACTTTTCAATCATGTATTTAAAATTTGTTCCTCACTTTTTAAGAGTTCCTTATAAATTATATATGCCATTCCTTTATCTGTGGTTTATGTTGCAAATATTTTCTCCAACTTGTCTTTTGATTATCTTTATGGCATTTTGATTTATATGCAATCTTAATTATATATTTAAATGTATCAATCTTTATTGTGTCTGGTTTTAAGTCACAATTAAGCTTTTCTTTTTTAATATCCTATTTATAGAGGAATTCACCCTGTTTTCTTCTAAAACTTGTATGGCTACAGTCTAAATCTCTGATCGATTTGGGTATTGTGTAATGTATGTACAAATTTTATTTTTTTTTCAAATGATCTTCCAGTTTTCCTAGCACTATTTATTTTAAAATTCTATTTTAACTCCAAGGAATGTGATTCCTTTTAAAATTTTCTAATGAACTTCTATTATCTTCTACTTGTCAGCATGCCAGTATCACTTTAATTATAGAAGCTTTATGTAATATTTAAATATCTGTCAGTGTTAATATTCCTAGCGTTTCTTCTTCAAAGTTCTCTTTGCTGTTTTTGAGAATTTATTTTTCTAAGCTTATTTTATTTTTATAACTCCATAAAGGCTTGTTGGTATTTTTATTGAGATTATGTTGAATGTGTAAATCTTCTTAGGGGTAACAGATATCTCTGTGATGTTGAGTGATCCCCACTCAGGAAAAAAGGATTCTTTTAATTTGTTCCAGTCTATTTTGTATCTATTAGGAGTGTTTATAGTCATATTTAAGTAGATTTTGCACATCTTGTTAAAATTATTTCTAAATATTTTAGTTCTTTTGTACTACTTCATATGAGGAATTCTCTACATTATATTCTCTACCTCACTTTTATGTATATGAAGGGCTATTGATTTTTAAATGTTTATTTTATATCATTCCACCTTACTAAAATGTTTTATTTTTAGAATTATGTTAAGCCATTCATTCTCTGGGACTTTCTAGGTATACGATCACACATCTGTGTAGTGGATACTTTGGCATGCCTCTCAGATTTACCCCTTCAGGATTCGTAACTCCAATTGCTGGAGTATTGGCAGTTGCTGGCTGCCGGTGAGTCCTGCTCCATGAATTCCTTTCATCTAAAGGGAGAAGCCTTATGCTAAGTCACACTCTCTTTGGTGATACCCCATATCCAAAGACTCCTGCATGTTGGTATATGAAGCCTCAGTACGCTTTGCATAAAGATAGGTCATCTCTGAAGCACCACCCCAGCTCTAAGACTCCCTGTAGAAATAGAATCAGCTGAGGACTATGTTGCTTCACAGTTCTACACTTCCCTCTAACCAGTCCTACATGTTTTGCTCCCTGACAGGTATTAACTGCAAAGACACTCCCTCTAAAACATCCTAAATGCAAATCTCCTCATCTATGTTTACTTCCTGAAAAACACAGTCTAGGACAACCTTCAAAAAGAGATATTTTCAGATCTTCTTTTCCTATTCTTAAGACTCTAATTGACTTGATTCATTAGCTAAAATCTGTAGTGCAATGTTGAAGAGTAATGGCAATAGTGGACATCTTGCTCTTTTCCTGATTTTTGTGGCCATGCCTCTAAAATTCCCTATAAGTGAGGTGATAGCTTTATGACTAGGATATATATTCACAAAAAGAATATCCATAAATTCTTATTTTACTGAGTATTTTAAAAATTATCAATGAATGTTGAATTTTGCTAAACATTTTTTAGTATCTATGGATTTTTTTTTTGCCCTTAGATCTACTAAAGTGGTGTATGATGTTGCTAGATATTCTAACATTCAATCAGCTTGCATTCTAGGGATAAATCCACTTTGGATGGCACATATTTTTTAAATGTGTGTTAAATTATTTTCCTTATATTTATAGTATATTTTTGTATAAATTTTTATAAATGATACTGATCTGTGATTTTGTTTTTGTGCTATCTTTATCATGTTTCAGTATTACCTTTTCTGCTGAAATTAATTTTAAATTTTTAGTGTTTTCTCTCCATTAGCTATGCTGAAGGTGTAGAATGTGTGTTGTTTCTTTTGCTCTTTTAGTTGATCTGTATAGTTTGTGGATATTATGTGGAAAGATTTGTTTTTAGGCCATTAGATGAACTATCTGAAAGTCCAAATGTTTTATTTCATAATCTATGATGGTAATACCAAGAATTCACTTGGTTAAAATTCATGGAAGTGTGGACTTACAATATTTGCCCTTTATTTGAAGTATGTGTATTATAGTTAAATTGAGATAGTTTATATGTACCAATAGTATTCCCATTTTACAGGTGAGGAAGCTGGCTCCAAACATTTAAATGACTTGCCCCAGGTCACACGGGTAGCAGAGCTAAAATTCAAACCCAGAGATTCTCTGTACCTGCAACTGTTTGGTAAAAGCTACCTGCTATGAACTGGATGCTTATGTCTCTCCAAAATTTATATGCTGAAGCCCTATTTCAAAATGTGATGATACTTGGGTGGGGCCTTTTTAAGGTAATTTAGGTTCAGATGAAGTCATGAGGATGGAGCCTTCATGATTAGATTAGTGTCCTTATAGGAAAGGAAAGCCTAACAGCTCTCTCTCTCTCTTTCCACCACGTAAGGATACAGCAAGGAGGCAACCATTTACAAGCCAGAAAGAGGGCTCTTACCAGAACCCGACCATGCTGGTACCCTGATTGCAGAATTCCCAGCCTCTGGAATTATGAAAATAAATATCTGTTGCTTAAGCCAATAGATGAATGAATAGATAAATAAATAAATAGATAAATAAATAAATGTTTACAATGAAAGGAAAATAAAAAAGAATGGGTTGTATTGTGGGAGTTAAGTCAAGAGTCTAATCAGGGAGATGAGTTAAATGACTGTTGTAACAGTAAAGTCAGTTGATAGTACCAAAAACTATAATGTTGTAACTAGAGTTACAGAGAAGTAGATGGATTCATGTCATACTATGCATACAGAGTGTGAATTTGGAAATAGATTAGATGTGGATAATAAGAAAAATGACAAAAAGTAATGATTACTCAGAATTTTTATTCCATAGACTGTGTTTTTTTAAACTACTGATGGTGGGATAGTTATTATGAGCACTAGGGACATGGGTGAAGATGTGGAAAGTGGATAATAAATCAGAAAGCAAACAGAACAGTGAGCAAAGTATTGGAATTCAGTTAATATTGAACATTTACTAGGCATCTATCATGTTTTGAAGAGAACAAAGGTCTAATATATAAGATAATTTTTTCAGAAGAAATTAAGTTTTATACCAAGTAAGCATCCAAGAAAAGCTGGGCATTATGCATTTTACGGTTTCCATTAGGAAGTTCACCTTTCAGTTAAGATAGAAACACTCACATTCATCATTAATTCAACAGATGTATTTTTTGTGTGTGCTAGATGTGCACACAGCAATGAACTTCTTTGCTGTGACACATTTGAACTTCTGGGACACATTTTGCTGGGACACATTTTGAACTTCTCCTATGTTATACCTCTCACTGGTTATATGGATATACTGGGATCTAAGAGATTTCCCAGTCCCACACATCTTATATTATAAGACTCTTACTGAGCCCAAATATCTCAGCCCTCACCTTCCTTGTGTCTTACGTCTTTGAAGTTTTTGAGAGAAGCAAAAGGATCTCTTTTTCACACTGTGAAGTGAGGTGGTGTAAAGTTGAGACAATAGAAAATATGTCACTGAAAGGATATGTGAGTTACAGAGCGTACAAAATCTTTAAGGTAGTTGGCAAAGGAGGCTACTTCATTGAGGGGCATGAAGGAATCAGTGTCAATAACTAGACAATGAACAGGCAGGAGACATGTGGCTCTTCATTGCCACTCAGTCTGAGGCAGCACACAAGGATCTAACAGGCTTGGCTATAGACCCTGGAAGGACTCCACCTCTCTGTTATGAGGCTTTAGGCTGTGTGATTAAGGAATACTACCCTCCCCCAGCATCATGGATGCTAGGATCCCAAAGCAGTATAATATAGCAGAATCCCAGCCTGCAGCCTTATTCTTTCACTTCAGTGTTCATGGTTAACGGATATCTGTATATTCCCCGGTATGATCCAGGTGTGATGTTCAAGACCCATAACTGTAACTTTCCAATGTACTATACCTTTGGTGTTGGATCCTGACCTTCCATTTCTTTAGAGCTCCATGGGGCTCTTCAAAAGGACAACTGTCTCTGTGGAAGGCTAGTTTACAAGGAATCAATCTTGAACAAATTAACACATTTTTAAGTAAGTGTGCAATGTGTTGGATCAGAAGGTATGGTTCTTGCAGTGAGGTAATAATTTCATTTTTAGCTCCAAAAAGACATGGAGAAAGTGGGTCAAGCGATAGGAAAGTGGGAAATGACATGGGATAGTCACTCACTGATAGCTCAGAAATTTAGGAGTAAGCCTGAATCTGCAGGACAAGGCATGAATCTGCAGAATACAGAGGCAGTAGAAATAAAGCAAGAGATGACAATTTTGGTAAATGTGCCAAGCTTTCACTATTTTCAAAACTTAAAAAAAAACAAATAAAAAAAGCTAATGACCAAAGTTCCACATGTAGATGGAAGAAAATGATTTTAATGTTCTTCTTGGTCCACACAATGTATTTTCCAATTCTAATTTGTATATTTTAATTGTTCTTTTCACAACATTCATTTTATATTGTCATCATTTTGTTAGTTTCCTAGCTTAATACTACTAATGTCCCTCAACTATTTTTCTAACTCTTTTTTGTTGTCTTGGATATATATTCTATTGCTTTGAATTCAAAAAGACCCTTTTAAGGTTTTTAATTTATATAATTTCTTTTGAGATAACATCAGGTGCACAGGCAAAGAGCCAGATGTGCAATTTCTGCAGAGCTCTGAAATCGTGTGAAAACAGGGAAGGGATAGATTTGTTGGCCTTGTTCTAAAATCATGAGAAGACAAGGACCTTCTGCAAAGGAAATTCATGTTTTAAATAGCAATGTTCTGAGGAAATTTTATTTCAGTACTATTTTAAGAAATTAAAAAATAAAACTTTATTGTTTGATATGAGAGATATTGGGGAAAAGAGAGAAACGACTGAGTTTTAAATTGACAACAATAATGTAAATTTTGCATTTTGACTCATGATATAATGTTGTTAATATTTATGTAGAAAGGAAACATTTTGAGACTAAATAAAACCTGTTTCTCATCATGTTACAACCCTTTTAAGATATGTGCTTCTTTCATAATCATGTATACTTTGATTTTCCTCTTCCCCTCCCACATGTCTTTTCCTATGCAGTAGTTTTGTATGTGCTAAGGAACAGACACTCCATGTCTGGACATACTCCTTTTCTGAGGCACCAGAAAAGCCATTATTGCTTCAGAATAATCCCTCATCCATCATACTACTGATGCCACTGTTAAAGGTCTATTCCATCAACTTCATGAAATGCAAATCTCCCTGGGAAGGATAACACAAAAAAGTTTAAATGAGTCTTTCAGAACATAGTATAAATTAAATTGGGGTATTTTTTTTCTAAGAGCAGAGGTTACTAGGTAAAGTGGGGAAGGAAAAAATTATAAAATCACCAGGTACCCAAGGAAGAACAGTGAAGAGGCCAGGGCCATCAAGGACTAATTCCCCCTACTTTCAATTTTGGACAAGGCCAAAGAGTATGGAAGGACTAAATCATAATTTTTTTGTAGGCTGATAACTATCAGGCATAATTTTTAGTAACTAAGTCTACTCAGTTGAGAGCAAAACACTCCCATTTTTTTAATGCCTTTGCCATAGGAATATTGCAAAATGAAAATACAAAGCTGGCAACCAGGGGAATGTTGACCATTTAAATAAAGTCAGACTTTACCATTCTGGAGAGATGCAGATTTGAAGGAATTCTAACTGGGCACTGATTTTATTAACCCCCTATTACACTGCACACATATCAAAGTCAAGAGAGCTAGTTCCTTTTACTGGGGGAACACTGGGTCACCTTAATTTTCCTGTCCAAAATGATTGACTTATCTGAAATAGACAAACTATGGAAGCAGATAATTCCAATTTAAGGGTTATTGCATCAAACTTCTATACAAAGTTCAACACACCATGCAATTTCAACCCTAAAAAGGATCATCTTGCATAGACACTGCAGTTGTGTTTTAATAATATCACTTTCATCACACATTAAGTAAATATGCTTTAAAGACTGCTTTTAAAACGAGACTAATGGATGAGGGGATTATCTTCTTATTTTCTTGACGTTGAAGACATTTGGACAAAACTTCCAAAGGTATTCTAAAGCTTTATTGAAGTGTATAGACCTCTTCCTAGACGTGCAAAAATTGTCTGGCTTTGAGTGTGAGCCACCAAACTCAGCCCACTAATGAGAGGAGGGTAATTAAGGGAAAAATGGCAGCTTGGGCTTGGTGATTAGAGATAACCAACTCTGTACCAATGCTACTGATGATCTCCCATGTATTCTTGGGTTTCCTCTTCACATCACACGTCCCTAAGGTGCCTCCAGATCAACTTAGTTCCTAGCTTTTATCTTAAATTTTAACCATTTCCATGCGAAGCATGGCCTTTAACTCACATTTCTTCAGACACATGGCAGGGTTTTTATCACCAAATTTGTACTTAGGGGACCTACGTCATGGAGTCTATTAATAAATAGGTTGATTATCTGCATTCTAAGTCCTATGTGATGAACCTGAGATGACACTTAATGGTAAGGATGACTTAGGGCAATGGATGCTGAATGCCGTATATGAAAAACCCTCAGTTATTTTAGAGATATCTTCACCTTTCTAAAACTGGAGTAATATCATTTGCTGACTTGATTTTCCTGGGATTTTTGCTTTGGGACCAAAACTCTACATAAAACACAAGTGTTTGAGGATTTTTCTAAGCCAGTTATAATCTTATCTTAGTTTCAATGCTTATAAACAAATATGAAAGGGCTATGTAGATTAAAGTACAATAACTTACAAGTTGTAGTTACTATATTTATTGTTTATACACCACTCAAATTGAGTGAGATTTTTAATATTTAATGTAGAACTATATCATCCAATTGTCAAATAACTCTAATCATCTCAGGACTTGACAGATATTGATAGAACATTTATAAAATAAGTATTGAAAAATATAGTTTTCTAAAATATGTACATAACATTTAGTTAATGAATTGCTATTAAAGAAAAAAAGTTACTTAAAATAATACTCTGAATCTAAATTAAAAATTCCAGTGCCTAGGCTGGTATACAAATAGGCTTTAGTAAAAATATTTCATTTGTGGTTAAAAATCAACACTCTAGTAACAGAGATCCCAAACTCCTATTTAATTGAAATATTGATAGAAAATTATAATGGAATATGAGCAGGCTAAAAAGGCATAACATACAGATCAATACCATTTTCAATTGAATAGCTAAAGAATGGAAAATATCTATAGACTATATATTTTTTAAATACAAGAGATGTGTAATAGGGGTATTTGTTAATATTATGATGGTTTGTCTCACATATTTCTGTGTGAATTCAAATATAGTAACTATTTTCTTTTATAATTTTTGTTTCATGTCATAATGCTATATATTCTTCCATATCTCCCTGTTTCAGTAATTTGTTGAAATAAAAACTATTTGAAATAGAAATTTAGAGGATAGTATAAAATGCACTCATCTCACCACTGAGATATATGAAATGTAAACATTTTGCCATTTTTACTTTATAACTTTGTTTTGAGAAATTTTTATTGAAGTCCACTTTGTACCCTTTCTAGATTTCATTCACCTTCACACCTCACTATTTAAGATTTAGTGTGTTTTCTGCCCTTTCATGCTTTTGTTTCCCAACTGGCAAGAGCTTTGGGAGCAGAGGTATCATGTCCTCGATCTCTGAACTTCAACCAGGCCTGTTGCCCTAAGATAACCTTCAGAACACAATGGATTCTGCTTCTATTCCATCTTCCAGATCTAGCTCAATCCCTCTTTTTCTCAGCTATAAACTAGAACTACATTAGGAGGGAGATTCTAGGAATTGTACTTCTAACCTAGTTGACAGTTCAAAACCACATGAGTATGACAAGTCACCTTCCTCTTTTGTTCTCTTCCTGCTTCCCTTTTTCTCTTTATTTGTCCCCACAAATTTTGTTGAAGAAATGTGTTTCCACGAAAGTCTCTATTGAGATTACAATGGAAATTGCTTCAAAGTTTTAAACATATCTCCATTTATTTGCACCCTTCATTAAAATTTTAACATGTTCTTTCTTGACTTCTGATTGCATTCATCAAAACAGTTTAGCACTATGTATTTTACTAGTATTGTAAATAAGGTCTTTATTTAAAAAGCATATCTTAGAAATAGTCTAAGCTTGTGTACAACACTCTTGATTTTTTTGCTCAATTAAGTTTTATCCAGCCACATTGCTGAATTTTCTAATAAGATCTATTGGACCTATAGATACATTGGGTTTTCTGTGTAGATGGTTACATTGCTTATAAGAACCACTATTTTGTTTCTTCCTTTCCCATAACTATCTTCTTTAAACCTTTATTTAGTGCAATCTTTATTAGTGTGTGTAGTAGCAGTATCTTTGTATTACTTCTGAATATAAAACCATGATGCTCATATTCTACTCTTAAGTATATCTCTTTTATGTAGGTTTTGATGAGAGCCCATTACTGGGAAGTGGTCACTTTCTGCTTTTAGTTTGCTAAGAGGTTTCTACTGCTTAATGTTTGGTATTGGTGTGTGCATGTTATGAGTGTGTGTATATGTAACAGTAAATGAGTGTTGAAATTAAATGTTTTCTCTATATATTGAGGTATTTTAAATATTTTGGTATTTTAAGAAGTTAATGTGGCAAATATCATAATATATTTTCAATATAAAAGTGTTCTTGCATTCTTAAGATGCACCACACCTGTTCATCATTTGGTTGTTTCCTGTCAGTTGCTGGTTTTGATAGCTGGTATTTTATTTTGGATATCTGTATCTGTGTTCACAGTTTTCCTTCCTCATGATATCTTTATTTTTTTCTGGTTTGTAATAAGAGTTTATGAGGCTCATTAAAAGTGTTGGGGAAATGTTCTAACTTCTAAAGCATTGAATATGAGGGAACAGCTTTCTGATCCTTGACCATTTAATAAAATGAACTATCAAGCCATGTGTACTTGATATTGTTGAGATTTTAGATATGTTTATTTGTTCTGTGATTAGCTTTTGTATTTTTTTTTTCTTCTCTTTTAATTGCTTTAATTACAGGCTTTGTTAGGTATTCTTTCTCTTGAAGCAGTTATAAGTAGGTTTTCCAATACAATGACTAAATTAAATTAATTTTTCTTGCATTTATTGACCTCAAGCTCTTTATTGTGTCCTTATATAATGTTTAAATGTGTTTTCACATCCATATCCCATTTTACTTTCTTAATATCATGTGTATATGCCTTCTCTCTTTTTTTCTTGATAAATTTTACTGTCTTTGACCAACTCTCTGTATTTTTGGAGTCTGCTTTCGGTTTTGTTATTCCACTCTGCTTTTTCTTTGCTTTCTGTTTCATTTGTTAAGTTTATTGACATTTCTTTATTTTACTTCCTTTGGTTCTGTTCTGTGTCTTTTTGAAGTTATCGATTTGAGTGGCCAAATGGCCAGCTTAACAATATTTCATTCTTTCTCATTTGTTAATATAGGCATTTAAGGCTCAAATAGTATTCTAGCTTCATTCCACAGAATCCTCATTATTGTTCAGTCTTACTTAAGTATAATTCCCATTTTGCTTATACTTTTTCTTATTAAGACAGAGATTTTTTTAAATGAACCTATCAAATTTTGTGAGGCCTTATTATTTTCTCTAAATTAATTGTGTCATAGCATGTAAACGGGGTGCTTTTCTTATTGATTTTTTGACCTTGTTGAGACTGCCTTTGCAGGTTAACACATAGTAATTTTCTTTGACAATTCTGTGTGGGTTTGAAGAAATATAAAAGGATGTCCCTTATATATTTGGTGCCAGTGCTCTATGTTCCTTTGATAAAGTTTGTTAACTGAGTATTTCAAATCTTATGTACTCAAAACTCTTTTGTCTCCCTGCTTCATTAATTTTTAAGGGAGTTATGAAAATCTACTTTTATAATTGATGAGTTATGAAGTTTTCTTAATTCTGAAAATTTTTATTTTATTCACGACACTGTAATAATTTTGTCTGCATTTGGTATTAACATATTTTCTTCATGGATTTCTACATGTATCATCAACCACCTTCTTTATATTTAATAGTATTTTGGCTTCAAAAGCACTTCATCTAAAATTTTTAAAGCTAGACCTGTTTTTGTTTTGTCTTTTATTTTAACCTCTTTTAAATTGGAAAATTATGTATACATATAATATATGTTTTATATATTTTACATATATATTATATATATTTTATATATATATTTTATATGTTTTTCAACTTGCATAGATAATCCCAAATTGTTTCACAAGGTGATTGTATACCACGAGTGTGTCAGTTTTCAGTTGCTCAACATTCTTGTCAACACTTGATACCGTCAGCATTTTTTTTTTTTTTTAATTATTATTTATTTATTTATTTATTTATTTTTGGCTGTATTGGGTCTTCGTTTCTGTGCGAGGGCTTCCCCCAGCTGCGGCAAGCGGGGGCCACTCTTCATCGCAGACGTCAGCATTTTTTAATGTGTATTTCCCTGATTATTAATAAAGTAGAGCTTTTAAATGTGACCATTGGATCCCCTCTCTGCTGATAATCTTGTTCAACTCTCTTGACATTTTTCTATTAGTTTGTGTAGTTTTGTATTTGTAGAACTTTACTGTAAAAACTGGATACGAATACCACAAATATCTTTTCCATTATGTGAATTGCCTTTTCACTTCCATACTCTTAATTGTATGTATTTGTGTGTGTGTGTGATGAGAAGTCTTAATGATTTACTCTTTTTTTTTTTTTTTTTTCCAGTCTTTGTTTTCAGATTCCTGGGGGATATTTTTCTTTTTTTTCTTAAATTTTTATTTATTTATTTATTTATGGCTGCATTGGGTCTTTGTTTCTGTGTGAGGGCTTTCTCTTGTTGCAGCAAGTGAGGGCCACTCTTCATCGCTGTGCGCGGGCCTCTCACTATCGTGGCCTCTCTTGTTGTGGAGCACAGGCTCCAGACGCGCAGGCTCAGTAGTTGTGGCTCACGGGCCTAGTTGCTCCGCGGCATGTGGGATCTTCCCAGACCAGGGCTCGAACCCGTGCCCCCTGCATTGGCAGGCAGATTCTCAACCACTGCGCCACCAGGGAAGCCCTGATTTACTCTTTTACCAACTTTCATATGTAACATACAGCAGTGTTAATTATATTTATCATGTTATACATTACATCCTACTATTTATTTATCTTATAGCTGGAAATTTGTACATTTTGAATGCCTTCATCCAATCTCTCCCCCTCATATTTCTGATAGCCACAAATCTGATCTCTTTTTCTATTAGTTTGTTTGTATGTTTGTTTTTGAAATATAATTGACCAGCAGAATTATGTTAGTTCCTCTTACACAACATAGTGATATTTTGGCAGTGCATTTCAAAATGATCATCACAATAAGTCTAGTTACGATATGTCACCATACAAAGATATTACTTAGTTCTTGGCTATATTTCCCACACTGTACATTCCATACCCATGACTCACTTCCTTTGCAACTGGAATTTTGTACCTCTTAATCTCCCTCACCTATTTCTTTCCACCGCCTACTCCCCTCTCCATTGGTAACCACCTGTTTGTTCTGTTTCTATAGCTCTGTTTCTGTTTTGTTATGTTTGTTCATTTGTTTTGTTTTTTAGATTCCACATATAAGTGAAATCATGCAGTATTTGTCCTTCTCTGTCTGACTTATTTCACTTAGCATAATACCCTCTAGGTTGTCCATCTTGTGACAAATGGAAAGATTTAATTCTTTTTTATGGCTGAGTAATATTCCATTGTGTTTGTATACCACAACTTCTTTATCCACTCATCTATTAATGGACACAGTACCATTTATTGAAACTACTATTCTTTCCACACCCCTATTTATATTACCATTTGTTTGGTAAATAAACTAATCATATGTGCATGATTCTATTTCTAATCTATTCTGTTCCATTGGTCCACTTATAGATAAAAAGACAACAAAAGAATTGAAACTATGGAGAAATGTTCTTGAGTCAATGCCATGTTGTTTAATTTAATATAGATTTATAATGAACATTTATATCCAGGAAAGCAAGATCTTCCACCATAGTTCTCTTCAAGCATGAACTGACTATTTTTTTTATCATATTTTCTTAATCACCTTGAGAAGTTCCAAAAAACAATGAAAAATGTTGAATGTTTGATTGGGATTACATTTAATTCACACTTAATTTGGGGGACATTTGACATCTTTACAAGTTTGAATTTTCCTACTCATGGACACCTAGTTCATATTATGTTTTTACAATATTGAAAATCTGCAAGATCTATAGTAAAGAACTACTTTTTAATTCCTGATGTTGATTTATTTGGGCTTTCTCTCATTTCTTGATAGCTCTCTTCAGATCAAATTTCAAAGAACTATAATTTAACTTTTGGTTCTGTCTATTGTACACTGGTTTTCTGTTTTATTAATTTCTACTCTTATTTTTCCATTCTTATATTTTTGGGAGTTTAATTCTCCAAATTTTTCTAACCTCTTGAGATGCACAGTTAACTCAATGAGTTTCAACTTTTCTCCTTTCCTGAAATATGAATTAAAGCCATAAATTTTCTTCTAAATACAGCTTATCTGTATCTCATAATTTTTAATGTATAGTCATTCATTATGATTAATCTACACTATTATTATTCCAATTTTGATTTTATTTTGATCTATGGCTTATTTAGTAGTACATTTCTTAGTTTCCAAATTATGATTTTGTTAGCAATCTTACTGTTTTCGATTTATAGCTTAATTTCATTGTAGCCATAAAACATACTCTATAATTTTACTTCTTTGTAAATATTTGAGACCTGCTTTGTGGTGAAGCATGCACTCAGTTGTGTTTTTTTTTTTTTTTTAAGTTCCAAGTACAATTTAACTATTGAGTATCTTGCTTTTAAGTGTGTACAATGTTTCATATATATCAGTCAAATTTGCTAGTTATATATTGAAATTTTTTATACTCTTGATTTTTTTGGATCCACTTACTCTGTCACTGAGAGAAGTATATTAAAATCTCTTACTATAACTGTAGATTTGCCTTTCAGTTTTATAAGTATTTGATTTATATCTATTTGAGGATATGTTAGTAGGTTTTTAAAATATATAATTTCCATGTTCTTGGTAAAATTAACATTTCATCATTATGGTATGTTTCTTTCTATTATATGTGTCTGTGTATATGTGTTTATGCGTGTGCTTTGTGTGTATACTATAATAGCCATTGTCTTTTAATCTGCACATTAGCTGAGTTAAAATTAATGCAGTCATTCATATGTTTGAGTTTAAACCTACCATCTTACTTTTTGCTTCTAATTTGTCCCACCTGTCCTCTATTTCTTTTTTTCTTTCTTTCCATCTGTAAGAGAATTTTTTTTTGTGTGTATTTAATTATATTTCCTCCTCTATTCATTCAGAAATATATTACTCTTTCATTATTGTTTAATGCTTAGCCAAGAGATTATGACATATGTCCTTCAATGACTTATGTCTAATATTCATGTTTACTCTGGTCCTATTCCTGGGTAATGTAAGCACCTTAGAAGAATTTAAATCAGTCATTTTCTCCCAAATTACATACCATTGCAGTCATATGCAAGTTAGTCATGTTCGGTTTTAAATGAAACAAGATATTATTATTGCTTATGTAGTCAATATTTATTTATTTATCCCTATTTTCCAGTAGGGATATTTTTTATGCTTGAATAACATTTTTTAGTATGTCCTTTCACAGAGATCTGTTTGAGCTGAGTTCTCATAATTTTTATTTGTCTAAAATATCTTTACTCACTTTGATTTTTCTCATCAATTTGCTGAGGAATAATTTATGTCCAGTGAGTTATATCCATTTAAAGTACATGACTTTTTGAATTTTGACAGATGTAGAACCCCAGACAATACCACCAAAATCAAGGTACAGAACTACTACATCACCTGCAAAAGATTTATCATGCCTCTCTGTCCCTCTCTGTGCCCCTGGGCCTAACCAAACTGCTAAGCTTTGCATCAGTTTAGGTTGGTTTGCATATTACACAAATTATAACTTGTGCTTTGTATTGTCTGGCTCTCAATCCTTCTTCCACCTCTTATGTAGTGGACCCAATAAGCAAATACCTACTTTTTAATATGAAATTTATTTTTCTTTAAGGGAAACGTCCTTTTAGAATTGATATTCATCCATATTATCTTTAAACAGTTCTCTGTAGTTTCAATTCTTTTGTTATCTTATTTAATATTCTTATCTACTCCAATATCCAACAACAACTTATCTCACAATTATTTACATACATTCAGAGTACATACAAAATTGATGTGAGATCTATGAATTATTTAAGAACTTCAAATGATCTAAAAGGAAATCTGTATTTTAAAAACAGAACAAATTTATATTACATACATTTTAAGATCAGTATCTGACAAATAAATTTCTGGACAAGAAAACTGCTTATTATCTAGACAGAAATACTAGAGTATCATAAATCTGTAATAGTATTTCATAACTTTCCACATAGATTCAGTGCATCTAAAATTGATGTTATTTGAAATTTTGTTTTATTGATATAATAAAAAGGCTAAAGACAGAAAGCATATGAATTTATTTACCAACATTTATATGTAAAAATTTTCATCTCAGAACCTCAGTAATTATTCTTTTATTCATTCAACAAATATTTTCAAACACCTTCTTTGTTCCAGAAACTGTCCTTGGTGTTACGTACAGTTTAATGAACAAAGCAGACAAAAGGTCTGCCTTCATGAAGCTTATATTCTCATGAGGGGAAATAGACCATATGCATAATGATAAACAAATTTTATAATATTTATGGAGGAATAAGTGATGGGGAAAATAGAGCAAATAAGGAAAATGAAGAAAACTGACTGGAGAATTGCAATTTAATTAGAATACTTTGTCATCATTGAAAAAGTAGCATTTTCAAAGCAAAATGATTTATTTGCATTATAAACTTGTAATTGCCAAGAAATCAGACTAGGAGCACATGTATTAGAGTCATTCCATCTGAATGGAAACTGGATGTGTGGCTGTTACAGCCGTGGCCCAGGCTTCCATGGCTGGAAGTGTGATTCCACTTCCGGAATCACAAAAACAACAAAAATGAATGCACTCAGACTTGGAGTAAGATTACAGCTGATCTTACTACTTTAACACGCAGTTAATAAAATCCCTGATTTTGATTATAGGATGAGAGCAAACTGTGGGAATGGTTTGGTCATTAACTTGCCTCATGGTAACCTTACAGTCTTGTTCAGATTTTCTAACAATTTATGGGAAATTATATATGTGGCCATTGAATTAAAAACAAAACTGTGTTGTTTGGTAAAATATGAATCAGAAAAAGTTTTTTCTACATCATCACACTAAAGACTAATATTTTATTTAAAACATTCTATGAATATTTAATTTTCAACATTGACGTGTTCATTTCTTAACAAGTTTGAAGGCAAAATAATATATTTTCTTTTAAAAGAAAAGAGAATTGCCCTCATTTTACCTTATTACAAACTCTGAACCCTTTTGTGGCAAGTCCCCCATATATAACCACTCCAGCTGACACCTTTTCCATAAGAAATATGCACTGAGTTCTGTTTGAATACCATATATCAAGTGAACATGTAAGTGTCCTCATTATTCATGAATCAGACAGCACCCCAAGTGTACCTAGCATTAAATTGCTTTCGAACCATCTATAATCTCTAGAAATGTCTGCTTCCAAAATACATTTTGCAGAGCAACTCAATTTGAATTCTGCATCTACTGTAGCAACACACAAAAGTCTAAAGATAGACTTGAAGGTCACTTTGACATTGTTCCTTTAAGTAAAACTTTGCTCTATTTATGGAACAAAACCCAGGAATGTTCTGCATGTCACAGCATAAGATTATAAGATGCTTGCATGGTCTTTTCTGAATAAAAATGTAGTAAACTCACCCTTTTGTTAAAAATAGATGCTTGTTCTTTCTAAAACAGAAACAACACACAGCTTTGATGGAGACAAGCTGAAAGCCATGAAATGAGTCATCAGCTGTGTTCGGTTACAGTGGGTTTATCTGTGACTGTGTGTGAAAAACCACTCACAAGAAGTCAGCAAAAGTGCAGCCAGTTGCTGCGAGCTAATCATGCTGGGTTATTCTTGGAGGAGGCTGGTGTTTGGAGGGAGCACTGACAGTTACCAATTATTACCTCTACTTGGCAAAATGAATGGGTCTGAACAGTTATCTTGAAGGTGTTCTCAGCAAGAACTATATTTAAACTGCTGACACCAATAATTGTGTCTTGCTCACCCAATCCTGAGTTTGTTCTCAAGTGTTTTACAGTAGGCAGTCAAACGCGCTTACCTTGGGCTTTCAGTGTCCACAGAGTGGGTCTGATAAACAGCTTGCACTAAAGTGCATGTTTTACAATGTTCTTTTATCTACTTTCTGTTGAGTATCATAGGAATGAAAGGAATGTTTTTACTGTGGTTGCTACCGAAATACTCCAGTATAAATTTCTATCATCAAACCATTTCTAATCCTCATAAAAAGGTACCCTAGTGCATAATAATATCTATATGTGGTTTTAAACTGATAATTTATAACTGTTGAGATACAATAATAAATTTGCCTTGGGATATATAGTCAGTGAAAGGGGTGAATTTATATCTGTTGATTACCTTGAAGGTACACAACCTAAAGGGAAACATTACTGGTGTCTTTGTCATTACAGAAGAAAACCTCTCCTTCCTTGTTTGAGGCTGTTGTAGTGATTATTGCAATCAACAGTGTGTCAAAGAAGCTTATTACTTTTTGTTGAAACTTTCTACTTCCAATTTTCCCAAGATACAAGTAAAATTTAAAGAGAAAAAAAAAAAACAAATAAATTATAGGCATAACATGACTGCAAAAAGAAACATTATTTTTAAAATGCGTATGAAAAAAATAATGAATTAGGACACAAAAGCAGAGGAGTAGATAGCAAACAACCACCCTCATGCTCACCTGAAGGAAAAGCAGATCAAGGCACGTTTACAAACCAGTGGTGCTGGCCCATCTCTATTCATGCCTCGCCTCTATGATCAGTGAGATCATATGTCATTTTCTTCATTTTTTCTCTCCTTCTTATTGGTTATTTTAAGCTTCCTATATTTTTCACTGACTCTCAAACCCTCTATTATC
Source organism: Balaenoptera acutorostrata (assembly GCF_949987535.1). Lineage (NCBI taxonomy): Eukaryota > Metazoa > Chordata > Mammalia > Artiodactyla > Balaenopteridae > Balaenoptera > Balaenoptera acutorostrata. The sequence goes on from NC_080077.1 coordinate 24,141,070, forward strand.
ATTTCATAGGAGAAAATCCACAGGTATGGATAGTTGTTTATTTTGAGGAAAAGTACTTACATTTTCTGTTCATTTTGTTTTTAGCTGGCAAAGCAAGGTAAACTTAGGAAAATACAGAGAGTTATAAAGAGGAAGTTTAAAAATAAAAGGTTTCCATAAAAGGATGATTTCCTTGCTTGAAATAGTTTAAGTACACAAACAAGTAAATAATTATACTCTTTGATTCCATTAACTATCATAAATGCTGCTCAACTATAAAGAACAATATTGACTAGTTTAACATTATTTGGTTGAATATATCATTCTTCTTCAATTCTTCTTGTCTATGGTTTTGTAATTAAATAAGTAGAAGAAGTGAAAATTATATTAGCATATTTGCTGGTTTGTTTTTGGCATTGATTTAGGGATAAATTAGTTTTGTACCTTAAAATGGCACCCTTGAAAATGAATGCAGACTATTGCTGCCATGAAGATGTTCCCAGGGATTGTCTTTATTCACTGTGAAGATAATACAAGATGTGTTACATTTGGGTTCTTTAAATAGGACCTGTTTTAAAGCAACTCCTACTTGCCTGCAGGGATTGTGTGACATTCCAAATCTTGCTAATGCTTCTCCCACCAGACTGAGTCTCCCTGCCCCCATATCATTAATGAATGATCATATTTACAAGAATTTCTGAAGACAATAGAATTTTGGTTTATTTAGGGTGACTTTACACAATAACATATGTTGTTTATTTTGAACAGAAACAAGAATATGGCCTGATTAATACAGAAAGTAATGTGTAAATTTCCAAGCAGCCAAATCTCATGCCAACTGAGCCACTCAATCATTTGAGGAAACAAAATTTTGCATAAGTGTGAATCATATGCTTCCTTCTTTCTCAGTATTAGCATTCAGTTGAGCAATTTTTCCCCAGTTGTATTCTATGACCAACTCTCCTTTGTCCAAGAAGTCAGAGAAGAAATTGTTTTATATTTTACATTTCTTAAAATACCACCCATCTGCAACAGCATCTGCACTGCATCTCTCATATGTTTCTACTAGGGATGTAAAATGGTACAGTCCCTCCAGAAAACAGTTTGGCAACTTTGTTAATAGTTAAACATATGCTTAACCTACGACCCAACAATCACACTCCTGAGTATTTATCATAGAAAAATAAAAGCTTATGGATATGAAAATCTTTATATGATGTTCATAGCTGCTTTATGTGCAATATCCCAAACTGGAAATCACCCAAATATCCTTCAACATGTGGATGTGGATGGACTAAAAAAGCCATGATACATCCATGCAATGGAAAACTACTCAACAATGAAGGGAGCAAATTATTGATGTACAAAACAACTTAGATCAACTCAAGGGCATTATGCTTAGTGACAAAAGCCAATATCAAAAAACTACATACTGTATTATGATTCCATTTGTGTCACATTCTCAAAACGACAAAAGTGTAATGATGGAGAATAGATCAGACAGAAATTGCCTAGGTTTAGGATTAGGGTAAAGCTGTGACTTAAAGTGTTGATATAAGGAAGTTTCTCTGTAGTGATAGATTAGTCTGTATCCTGATTGTGGTGGTGGTATTCAGTCTGTGCACATAATAAAATTTCATATTATTACACATCACAACACACATGCACACACACACACCACATATATTTGAGTGCATGTAACAACTGGTAGGAATTCTGAAAAGATCCATAATTTACTTAATAGTTTTGTACCAATGTCAATTTCCTGGTTAAAATGTACTATGGCTAAGGAAAATGTTATCAGTGTGAAAAAATGAGTACCGGGTCCTAGGGGATTCTCTGTGCTATTATTGCCACTTCTTGTGATTCTTAAATGTTTTAAAAGTACACTACCTATTTAATCTCTATATAGCCACGATGGGGTGAAAGTTTGCAATTCCCTACTAAGTCACAGGCATTGTGTTAGGTATTTTATCTCTCTGAAAAAGGACAGTTTTCTCTACATTTTATGACAGAAGAACCTAAAACTCATCAGTTATATTTTCCCAAAATCACACCTATAAACTGGGCCCACCATCCAAGCCTGGGATTTTTTTTTTTTCCCCAAAATTTATCCTGTTTTTTGTCTTTCCATTCTATTCTTTTGTCTCTTTTTTTCACTAAGTATTTCCAAGATCCTTGAAACTTAGTTTCCCACTCCATACCTCTTCAGTTTTTTAATGCTTTCTTTCCTTGTTCTTGAGGAGAACTCAAATATAACATGTTCAGAGTTCTTTCTCAAATTTGGCACAGGGCTCAAGCACTCTGAAGGTACTTTCCTGTAAGTTATTGCCAAGAAGATTTGTAAAATCAAGAACCAGTCTGAGTTCACAGAAATGTGTCACCAAAACTAGATCTGAAAATGTACCCTGGTCTCCTGAGAACTATTCAGGACACTCTCACTATGTAATAAGAGATGTTCTCTAAAGCACATTTGATTGGATAGGCATAATCTCAACATTACTTTCTATGTATAATTCCATGACTTAACAAAAGTGAAACTTCCCATTGCTCAAAATCCTTAAAAAGAAGTAAGTTCTGTTAATAATTCTGCTGAAATTATTTTGAGAAAAATAGAGATAAAGGAACCTAAGAGCTGTAAGCTTGAAAAATTGTCCTTTTGAAATATTGATTCAATTTTCAAACCTTGAATATAGCTTTTAGAGTTTATATTTTACTCTGAAGGCAATTGCATACATTTTTCTTATTATAATACATATTTGAAATGAATTTTAAAGGAAATTCAAATTTTGTGGAATCAAGAGCTAGTGAAAAAAATACATTGCAAACCCAGGAGAGTAGCATATTGGATAACACCATTTTTGATCCAGACTAATATGGGCTCAAACCCTTGCTCTGCCATTTACTAGTGTTGTTTTCTTTAAAAAATCTTTGAAGTCTTTTATTTCTTAATCCCATTAAGACCCTAAAATACTAAGAGAATGCACATTTTACATGTACTAGATGTTAGTCACATTGTGATAAATAAGATCAGTATCAAAGAGCATTATCACAAATTGGTGAGAAAATTGATCCTCCAAAAAAAAAAAAAAACAAAACCAAGTCATTCTTCCCAACAGTTGATGAGTCATAGTCTTCTATATTAGTAATTCAGACAGAAGGCATTGGAAAAATATTAACTTATGTATGGCATAAAGGGAGCAGATAAGCCATTTTTATCCCATAAAAAATTGGAGAATACAAAAATTGTAATACTGTAGGGCATTGAGTATATTTTGTACATCATATTTAATCTAAATGCTAATGTTGAGAAGAAAAAACTGAATTATTCTAAAAATGTGTTGTAAGCTTTATGAGTAATGTTTCTAAAAAGGTGTGGGACATTTACATGTGGAAGCTTTAGTTTTTAATAGAATTTTGTAATCATCTTCTGATAGAATTGTTAAAAGGAAATGTTACTAAAACAGTCAGCTAGGTTCAAATTAAAAACAAAATTATGTAGATTTATAAAATCAGAATCTACTAAACATAAGTTGTACTTAATGGTGCAACATTAAAAAAAATTTTAATGTTATTTAACTTTAGATACAATTTACCTATGGGTGAATGAGTGTTATGCATGCTCACTATTCATTTAGTTTTTAATCAAGCCAAATGTTTGTTCAAACCTACTAGTAAAGATTATTAAAAGAGTTTTCACTAGTTTTAATTAATCATTAATTGCTTTAGAGCAATGTTTGGGGAACTGGATAGTTCTCTTGCTTGAGTTTTGTTACCAGTGGGCTAATCTACTTTTTGTCTGTGGCATTATCTTTCTAGAGCTTGCCAGGTGTGTGTAGGTACTTTTAGAGCCCTGTTTGATTCCCCCATGCCAGAGAATCAATTAACAAAAGACAAGGAAATAGAATAGATTTAGCAAATTAAGAAAACTGTATGCCCATATTTGGCCTAAATGAATATGGAGCCCTTGCAACAGAAACCTGAAAGTGAAATGAAGCCACTTCTGATCAATCTTTTCATTGACAGGAAAGAAGCAGAAACCTTTAAAAGGAAAGATCACATAATGAATTAATAACCAAAAGTTATGTGGTGGAAAGTTAGTATGATATACAAAAACTATAATTATAAAGCTTTAGGTGAATAAAGGAAACCAAATAGGTCATCAGAGTCTCTGCTCTCAATGGATTATGGATGCTCTTCCTCCTCCAACTTTTTCCTTTCTTACTGCTCTTTAATCAGTCACTTTTTTGGTTGCATGTTTTGTGTTTCATCTTTTACTGCATCTTCTTTGACAAAAGTAGTGTTTTCTTTAATATTTGTTGCAAGATTTTTGGTTTAGATTACATACCCTAGTATTGGTATTGTCAGGGCAGTAAAATATAAGCACACTTTGTTTCCTCTATATTGCTGAGAACCCGGGTTTCACAATCAAAATGACCTAGTCTAGGCTCTCATCCCTGTGTAATGTTAACTGGTTACTCTGGACCATTTACGTAAATACCTCTCAGACTTAGTTGCCTCATCTGCAAAAAGAAGACAATAATACAAACTATATTACAATAATACAAACTAGGGAAGACATAAACAAATGCCACAGTCTGGGTAACCTAAACAACAGAAGTTTATTTTCTCACAGTTCTGGATGCTGGGAAGTCCAAGATCAAGGTGTTGGCAGATGGCTGCCTTCCAGCTGTGTCCTCACGTGGCTTTTTCTTTCTGTTTGCACATTCCTGTTGTCTCTTACTTTTCTTATAAGAACATCAGTCTCATTGGATCAGGGCCCCATGCATATGACCTCATGTAACCTCAATTACCTCCTGAAAAGCCCTATCTCTAAATAAAGTCACACTGGGGGTTAAGGATGCAACATATGGATTTTTGGGGACACAATTCAGTCCTTAACACAAACCTTGAAAGGTTTTTTAAAAGTATATAATTTTTAGCAATACATTTGGTATACATAAGTGACCAACAAATAGCAGCTAATGTAATTTATATTTTATTTTGGTGAATTAGGATGCAATGGTAAGTAAGTTGTAGAATAGAAAAATCAGTAGGTTTATTAGTTAGCCTTTGGTGCATGAAAAACAATCCAAAGCTTAGTGGTCTGAAACAACTATTTAGTGCATGATTTTGTGGGTCGACTATCTGAGCTGGACTAAGCCTGATGGCTCATCATATCTAACCAAGCTTAGTTGATCTCAGCTAGATTTATTTTGAATTTTCAATGAGCTGGTGGTTTTTTGAAGCTGGGAAGTTTATGATGGTTTTGTCTGGGATGGATGGGATGAGTGGGGTCTCTCTCCAGCTGGTATCCACATAGTCCTTCAGCAGATGAGGCCAGGCTTCTCCACATTGCTATCAAAATATTCCAAGAATAGCAAGAAAACCAGCCCATGCAAGTGTGTTTCAGTATCTCCTTGTGTCACATTTGCTAATGTTATATCAGTCTAAGTATCATGAAAAACCCAGAATCAAGGGGTGCAGAAATAGAATCCATATCATGGGAGGATCTGCAATGTCCCAATGTAAATATGTGAAGACAGAAAGGGGAAGATTTGATGTAAATGGGCAAAAGACCTAAATAGACATTTCTCCAAAGAAGATATACAGATTGCCAACAAACACATGAAAGGATGCTCAACATCATTAATCATTAGAGAAATGCAAATCAAAACTACAATGAGGTAGCACCTCACACCGGTCAGAATGGCCATCATCAAAAAATCTACAAACAATAAATGCTGGAGAGGGTGTGGAGTAAAAGGAACCCTCTTGCACTGTTGGTGGGAATGTAAATTGATACAGCCATTATGGGGCACAGTATGGAGGTTCCTTAAAAAACTAAAAATAGAACTACCATATGACCCAGCAATCCCACTACTGGGCAAATACCCTGAGAAAACCATAATTCAAAAAAAGTCATGTACCACAATGTTCATTGCAACTCTATTTACAATAACCAGGACATGGAAGCAACCTAAGTGTCCATCAACAGATGAACAGATAAAGAAGATGTGACACATATATACAATGGAATATTACTCAGCCATAAAAAGAAACAAAATTGAGTAATTTGTAGTGAGGTGGATGGACCTAGGAGTCTGTCATACAGAGTGAAGTAAGTCAGAAAGAGAAAAACAAATACAGTATGCTAACACATATATACGGAATCTTTAAAAAAAAAAAGGTTCTGAAGAGCCCAGCAGAAAGACAGGAATAAAGACACAGATATAGAGAATGGAATTGAGGACACGGGGAGGGGGAAGGGTAAGCTGGGATGAAGTGAGAGAGTGGCATGGACATATATACACTACCAAATGTAAAATCAGTAGCTAGTGGGAAGCAGCCACATAACACAGGGAGATCAGCATTAACCTGGAAGACAAAATAGTGGAAATAACTACTTCAGAGCAGAAAAAAGAATGAAAAGAATTGAGGATAGTCATAGAGATCTCTGGGACAACATTAAATGCACCAACATTTGAATTATAGGGGTCCAGAAGAAGAAGAGAAAAAGAAAGGGACTGAGAAAATATTTGAAGACATTATAGTTGAAAACTTCCCTAATATGGAAAGGAAATAGTCCATCAAGTCCAGGAACTGCAGAGTCCCATCAGGATAAATCCAAGGAGAAACGCACCAAGACACATATTAGTCAAACTATCAAAAATTAAATACAGAGAAAAAATATTAAAAGCAGCAAGGGAAAAATAACAAATAACATACAAGGGAATCCTCATAAGGTTAACAGCTGATGTTTCAGCAGAAACTCTGCAAGCCAGAAGGGAGTGGCAAGACATACTTAAAGTGATGAAAGGGAAAAACCTACAACCAAGATTACTCTACCCAGCAAGGATCTCATTCAGATTTGATGGAGAAACTAAAACCTTTACAGGCAAGCAAAAGCTAAGAGAATTCAGCATCACCAAACTAGCTTTACAACAAATGGTAAAGGAACTTCTCTAGGCAGGAAAATCAAGAGGAGGAAAAGACCTGCAATAACAAACAAAAAACAATTAAGAAAATGGTAATAGGAACATACACATTGATAATTACCTTAAATGTAAATGGATTAAATGTTGCCACCAAAAGACATATAATGGCTGAAGGGATACAAAAACAAGACCTGTATATATGCTGTCTACAAGAGACCCACTTCAGACCTAGGGACACATATAGACTGAAAGTGAGGAGGTGGAAAAAGATATTCCATGCAAATGGAAATCAAAAGAAAGCTGGCGTAGCAATTCTCATATCAGACAAAATAGACTTTCAAACAAAGACTATTACAAGAGGCAAAGAAGGACACTACCTAATGATCAAGGGATCAATCCAAGAAGAAGATATAACAATTGTAAATATTTATGCACCCGACATAGGAGCACCTCAATACATGAGGCACATGCTAACAGCCATAAAAGGGGAAATTGACAGAAACACAATAATAGTATAGGGGACTTTAACACCCCACTTTCACCAGTGGACAGATCATCCAACATGAAAATAAATAAGGAAACACAAGCTTTAAATGGTACATTAAACAAGATGGACTTAATTGATATTTATAGGACATTCCATCCAAAAACAACAGAATACACTTTCTTCTCAAGTGTTCATGGAACATTCTCCAGGACAGATCACATCCTGGGTAAAAAATCAAGCCTTAGTAAATTTAAGAAAACTGCAATCGTATCAAGTACGTTTTCTGACCACAAGCTATGAGAGTAGATATCAATTAGAGGAAAAAAGCTGTAATCGTAACAAACACATGGAGGCTAAACAATACGCTACTAAATAACCAAGAGATCACTGAAGAAATCAAAGAGGAAATCAAAAAATACTCAGACAAATGACAATGAAAACATGACGACCCAAAACCTATGGGATGCAGCAAAAGCAGTTCTAAGAGGGAAGTTTATAGCAAGACAATCCTACCTCAAGAAAGAAGAAACATCTCAAATAAACAACTAACCTCACACCTAAAGCAATTACAGAAAGAAGAATAAAAAAAAACCCCAAAGTTAGCAAAAGGAAAGAAATCATAAAGATCAGATCAGAAATAACTGAAAAAGAAATGAAGGAAACAATAGCAAAGATCAATAAAACTAAAAGCTGGTTCTTTGAGAAGATAAACAAAATTGATAAACCATTAGCCAGACCCATCAAGAAAAAAAAAGAAGGAGACTCAAATCAACAGAATTAGAAATGAAAAAGGAGAAATAACAGCTGACACTGCAGAAATACAAAGGATCACAAGAGATTACTACAGGCAATTATAAGCCAATAAAATGAACAACCTGGAAGAAATGGACAAATTCTTAGAAAAGCACAACCTTCCAAGACTGAACCAGAAAGAAATAGAAAATATAAACAGAGCAATCAGAAGCACTGATATTGAAACTGTGATTAAAAATCTTCCAACAAACAAAAGCCCAGGACCAGATGGCTTCACAAGCGAATTCTATCAATCATTTAGAGAAGAGCTAACACCTATCCTTCTCAAACTCTTCCAAGATATAGCAGAGAGAGGAACACTCAAACTCATTCTACGAGGCCACCATCACCCTGATACCAAAACCAGACAAAAATGTCACAAAGAAAGAAAACTACAGGCCAATATCACTGATGACCATAGATGCAAAAATCTTCAAAATACTAGCAAACAGAATCCAACAGCATATTAAAAGGATTATACACCATGATCAAGTGGGGTTTATCCCAGGAATGCAAGGATTCTTCAATATATGGATATTAATCAATGTGATACACCATATTAACAAATTGAAGGATAAAAACCATATGACAATCTCAATAGATGCAGAAAAAGCTTTCGACAAAATTCAACACCCATTTTTTGATAAAAACCCTCCAGAAAGAAGGCACAGAGGGAAATTACTTCAACATAATAAAAGCCATAGATGACAAACCCACAGCCAACATCGTTCTCAATGGTGAAAAACTGAAACCATTTCCTCTAAGGTCAGGAACAAGACAAGGATGGACACTCCCACCACTATTATTCAACATAGCTTTGGAAGTTTTAGCCACAGCAATCAGAGAAGAAAAAGAAATAAAAGGAATCCAAATTGGAAAAGAAGAAGTAAAGTTGTCACTGTTTGCAGATGACATGATACTATACATAGAGAATCCTGAAGATGCTACCAGAAAACTACTAGAGCTAATCAATGAATTTGGTATAGTAGCAGAATACAAAATTAATGCACAGATATCTCTTGCAATTCTATAGACTAATGAAAAATCTGAAAGTGAAATTAAGGAAACCCTCCCATTTACCATTGCAACAAAAGGAATAAAATATCTAGAAATAAACCTACCTAGGAAGACAAAAGACCTATATGCAGAAAACTATAAGACACTGATGAAAGAAATTAAAGATGATACAAACAGATGGAGACATGTATCATGTTCTTGGATTGGAAGAATCAACATTGTGAAAATGACTATACTACCCAATGCAATCTACAGATTCAATGCAAACCCTATCAAACTTCCAATGGCATTTTACACAGAACTGGAACAAAAAATTTTACAATTTGTATGGAAACACAAAAGACCCTGAATAGCCAAAGCAATCTTGAGAAATAAAAACAGCTGGAGGAATCAGGCTCCTGGACCTCAGACTATACTACAAACCTACAGTAATCAAGAGAGTATTGCACAAAAACAGAAATATAGATCAATGCAACAGGATAGAAAGACCAGAGATATATCCACTCACATACGGTCACCTTATTTTTGATAAAGGAGGCAAGAATATACAATGGAGAAAAGACAGCCTCTTCAATAAGTGGTACTGGGAAAACTGGACAGCTACACGTAAAATAATGGAATTAGAATACCATACACAAAAATAAACTCAAAATGGATTAAAGATCTAAATGTAAGGCCAGACATCATAAAACTCTTAGAGGAAAACATAGGCAGAACACTTTATGACATAAATCACAGCAAGGTCCTTTTTGACCCACCTCCTAGAGAAATAGAAATAAAAACAAAAATAAACAAATGGGACCTAATGAAACTTCAAAGCTTTTGCACAGCAAAGGAAACCATAAACAAGATGAAAAGACAACCCTCAGAATGGGAGAAAATATTTGCAAATGAAGCAACTGACAAAAGATTAATCTCCAAAATTTACAAATGACACATGCAGCTCAGTATCAAAAAGCAAACAACCCAATCCAAAAATAGGCAGAAGATCTAAATAGACATTTCTCCAAAGAAGATATACAGATTGCCAACAAACACATGAAAGGATGCGCAACATCACTAATCATTAGAGAAATGCAAATCAAAACTACAATGAAGTATCACCTCACACCAGTCAGATGGCCATCATCAAAAAATCTACAAACGATAAATGCTGGAGAGGGTGTGGAGAAAAGGGAACCCTCTTGCACTGTTGGTGGGAATGTAAATTGATACAGCCACTATGGAGAACAGTATGGAGGTTTCTTAAAAAACTAAAAATAGAATTACCATACAACCCAGCAATCCCACTACTGGGCATATACCTTAAGAAAGCCATAATTCAAAAAGAGTCATGTACCACAATGTCCACTGCAGCTCTATTTACAATAGCCAGGACATGGAAGCAACCTAAGTGTCCATCAATGGATGAATGGATAAAGAAGATGTGGCACATATATACAATGGAATATTACTCAGCCATATAAAGAAACGAAATTGAGTTATTTTTAGTAAGGTGGATGGACCTAGAGACTGTCATACAGAGTGAAGTAAGTCAGAAAGAGGAAAATAAATACCATACGCTAACACATATATATGTAATTCAAAAACAAAATGGTCCTGAAAAATCTTGGGGCAGGATAGGAATAAAGCTGCAGACATAGAGAATGGACTTGAGGACATGGGGAGGGGAAAGGTAAGCTGGGAGGAAGTGAGAGAGTGGCATGGGCTTATATATACTACCAAATGTAAAATAGATGGCTAGTGGGAAGCAGCTGCATAGCACAGGGAGATCCTCTCGTTGCTTTGTGACCACCTAGATGGGTGGGATATGGATGGCGGGAGGGAGACACAAAAGAGAGGAGATATGGGGATATATGTATATGTACAACTGATTCACTTTGTTATTAAGCAGAAACTAAGACACCATTGTAAAGCAATTATGTTCCAAGATAGATGTTTAAAAAAAAAATCTATTACAAAGACCCAGACCAATATTCATGGTGCTATTTACATAATGCCTGTGATCATCAGTCAAGATGCCTGATCAGACTGTGCTGTGATAAGATCATAGATTTTACATCAATGCCACTATGTTCTTCAGTTGTTTAGAATAGAGCAAATGATGTGCTGTTGCTTAGGAGTGTTTTCTGAAGGTTTTACAAAGAAAGACACTATTGCTCTTCTTAACTTCTGACTTCCTGCTTCCCATTGCCAGGATAATAATAGGCACAGAAAAGAGACGGGACAGTATAATGGTTTTGAAATCATCGATTGTAGTCATGTTAAATCGTTAAAAACCTAACCTTAGGAAACAAACATCTATATATAAAGCTCTACTAATTTAAGGATACAGTTTTTTCAGTCTTCTATTTGTGGCTGAGATCACCACATTTTTTTTTTTATTCCCAATTCCTTTCATAGTCAGTGTCACATGTTGCCTCAGAGGAGAGTCAAATTCTGGAATGAAAGAAAGAGTTACATCTTGACTTTTTAGTTTAAAAATATTTCCTGTGGTTAGCACTCAGAGGATATAGAAAAATGTGATGAGCCAGAGCAGATTCTGTCTTCCCCTTAGATTAGAAATAGATCTCCAAATTCTGGAAGCTTTCAGTAGACCCTTCATTTGAGCTGAGAATCTGAAAACAGAAGACATCTATGTCAAGATACCCTCAGGTCAAGTCTGGGTCATAGATTAAGTACCAGTTTCCTTCTATGCCCTGTGTGTAGGTAGCAGAATACATTTTCATGTTCAGTGTGTAGGCAAATGGAACACCTCTTCGGAGTTTCAGTATGCTTCGGACAAAGGATTACACTCAAATGAGGCATTGGCTTAGTTAAGGAAGATAAAAGGATGGGAGAGGCTGTGTGGTTGTTAACTGAGCTGCAACAAAACATCAGCCTGCAGTCATTGAAGCTCAAGGTCCAGAGAGGGGAAAAGCCTGTATGTGTATGCAGCTTATGGGGATGAAAACTAAGGAGCAGAAGCCCCCATCAGAATTGTGAAGCTAAGAATATAAATGTCCTAGTCTTAAATGAGAAGTTATACTGCTTATACCATAGACATTTTTGAATGGTAATTACCAAAGTGAAATTCACATGCCTTAAACTTTACCGTTTTAACATGAACAGTTCAGTGGCAATTAGATCATTCACACTGTACAACCACCATTTATATCCAGTTTCTAAATATTTCCATCACTGCAAAGTAATACCTTATACCCATCAATCAGTTTCTCCCCATTCCCTCTCCCTGTCCCCACCACTCTGCCTCTGGCAACCACTGATCCATATTCTGTCTCAATGAATTTGTCTATTCTGGATATTTCATGTAAGTGGAATCATAAAATATGTGATCTTTTGTGCTTGGCTTTTGTCACTTAGCTGTTTTGAAGGTTCATCCATGTCGTCACCTGTATCAGTACTTCATTCCATTTTATGGCTGAATAATATTTCATTGTATGTATATATCACAATGTGTTTATCCGTTCATCTATTGATGAACATTTAGGATTTTTCTGCCTTTGACTATTGTGAATAGTGCTGCTACGAACATGTGTTTGGGTACCCGTTTTTAATTCTTTTGTGTGTATACCTAGAGGTAAAATTTCAGTGTTATGCAGTAACCCTAACTTTTTGAAGAACCACCAAACTCTTTTCCACAGTGGCTCAATTATGCATTACCACCAGAACTTTTTTTTTTTCTTCTGACAGATGAAAGACTATAAGAAAATTATTAAAAGATTTGGGTGAACCAAATATAAAAGAGTATGAAAAACTAATAATAAATGAAGTTAATGATCATTATCTCAAATATGACTCATAGAATATAGATTTAAGTTGCACAATTTAAACACACCCAAATTGTCTATCAGTCTATCTATCATCTATCATCCATTTATCTGTCTACCCACACACACTATTTTTAAAGCTATAATAATGAGAAATCTGCTTCAATACATAAAATAAAATCTACATTACTAAAAACTTGTGTCATAATATAATAATACAGATAAAATATATAGAATTGACTAAAAGGGAGGCATATTAAGTGGATAATACTTTTCTTTGTCAAATCTTCTAGGCAAATTGGTAGAAAATGCTCTTTTAATATTAAGAAAGTTTCGTGAACAGCTCAGATGCCATGGAAACACTCCATATAATTTTTTTAAGAATTCTAAGAAATCGGGATTTATGCTGCATCTGCATAAATGTCATCATTTAGTCTAGATACAAGGTGTTCCTAACAATATTGTACCAACAGTTCACTTTTTATTTTAAAAAATAGTTTTTAGTAAACTTTGAGGTGAAACTTTTAAAAGAAGCATTGATAAGTACATTTTTCCTAAAGTATATACAGACAGATAATGAAATTTCATTCGTACTCATAATCTGACATCTACTCATTTTTTTCTTTAATTTAAGTGGCATTATAAAATGTTTTCCAAATATAAGACTGTTTACTGAGCTAATAAAGTAATTAGTCTGATTAAACTGATGGTCAACTCAGGCAAACAAATTCTGTCAACACAATCTGTGTGTTAACACAGAAGATATTTATAATTTAAAACAAATGTGTTCAAATAAAGTAATTTATGTAGATATAGCTCTGGCCAACCACAGAGAGCTAAACAACTTTTTGGAACATGCTTAGAAACCAATTAAAAGATAAATTTGACAAAGATTAAAGAAAATTAATCATGTATAAACATCAGATTCATGTACAATAATTTCTTTTACAAAAGGTGTGCAGTTGAACTGAATCTGAAGACATAAATGACAAAGGAAACAGATGTGTTAGGCAGATTAATGGCCCCCTCAAGTTGTCCACATCCTAACCCCCCACTTTGAACCTGTGAATATGTTACCTTACATGACAAAAGGGACTTTGCAGATGTGACCAGTTTAAGGATCTTAATTAACCTGGAATATCCAGATGGACCCAATCTAATTACCAGGAGTCCTTGATGGTTGAAAATGGAGGGAGAAGAGAGTCTGAGTGATCCAATGTGAGAAAAACTTGACCTACCATTGCTGGCTTTGAAGATAGAGAAGGCGCCACAAGTCAAGGAATGTGAGTGCCCTCCAGAAGCTGGCAAAGTCAAAGAAAAAGAGACTCCCCTAGAAGTTCCAGAAAGGAGTAGAGCAATGCTGATACCTTGATTTTAGCCTAGTGAAACCCATGTCAAACTTATGACCTACAGAATGGTAAGATAAAACATCTGTATTGTTTAAGCCCCTAAATTGTAGTAATTTGTTATAGTAGCAAGAGAAAACTAATACACCAGAAATGGGTGACAGTGACTCATGAGTGTAAAGTCTTAAGTTATGCCTCCTTTGAGGCACTGTTTTCATTCCTCAACTGTTTATTTTCATTCTGACACCAACTCAAAAATAATGGCATTCATGCAACTAGATTAAATGTTTTTTAAAATTTAGCAAAATAGGGCTTCCCTGGTGGCGCAGTGGTTGAGAATCTGCCTGCTAATGCAGGGGACACGGGTTCGAGCCCTGGTCTGGGAAGATCCCACATGCCACAGAGCAACTGGGCCCGTGAGCCACAATTACCGAGCCTGCGCGTCTGGAGCCTGTGCTCCGCAACAAGAGAGGCCGTGATAGTGTAAGGCCCGCGCACCGCGATGAAGAGTGGCCCCCGCTTGCCGCAACTAGAGAAAGCCCTTGCACAGAAACGAAGACCCAACATAGACAAAAATAAATAAATAAAATTAAATTAAATTAAAAATAAAAAAAAGATAGCATCATGTAATGGCAATTCTATAAATCTGGGTTTAAAAAAAAATTAGCAAAATAGATAAACCACAGAAACGTCTATTGTAAACAAAAATGACATAGTACAATAATATGTGCAAAATGGTATCTACAATTTCTTTATGCTAAAGTTGGAAACATCAATGAAATGAATGATTGTAGACACTACACAGAGAAGTCAATGAATCAATAACTAAGAATAACATTGAAGAGCTCATAAAAACATTTATTAATTGTCAGTGATGAATTATTTAATTTCTCACAGAACAAATTAATTGATATTTTATAAATTGTTCCTGGTCATAAGAGATAAGAAGTTCCATAAATCATAATTTGAAAATAAATAAATGTGCAGTGCAGAATAATTAGCACAGAAATAGAAGTGTTGTTTAACAATTATTAGTAATTTTCAAAAAGAGGTGTAAAGACATTCAATATTAGGGAACTACTAAGA
Organism: Balaenoptera acutorostrata; assembly: GCF_949987535.1. Lineage (NCBI taxonomy): Eukaryota > Metazoa > Chordata > Mammalia > Artiodactyla > Balaenopteridae > Balaenoptera > Balaenoptera acutorostrata. Next base: position 24,156,485 of record NC_080077.1, read on the forward strand.
TCATTTACTGTGTGAGTAAGTCAGATAAAGACATTTTATCCTCAAGCAGTTTGACCAACTTTATTTGACAAAGTCAACACAAATTCTTATTCAAAAGTATTGAGAAAAACTAACAAAGGGCATTTCTTTTTAACAATAAATTTACTTTCAGCAAAGGAAATTATATTAAGTGATGAAATATCAGTAGAATACCTATTAAAATTAGGAAGCCTAACAGGATATCTATTATAAGCATTATTTTAAGAGTATTTTTGAAACTTATGCTTCATGCATTGAGAATGAAACAGAACTAAGAGGTCTATAATCTTATCTTTTAATCTTTCTAAGATTAAAAGGCCGTTATTTTATACAATGTGTGTACACACAAAAATCCCAAGGAAATACATTGAAAAACTTTTCATAAAGATATTCAGTACAGTATCTTACAATAGGGTACCTACACAAAAATTAGTAGGTTTGCTGAGGTAGAAAATAAGTTGTTAATATTCCACACTAACAAGAACAACAACCACAATAATAAAAATATTTGTTATTTATAGGAAAAGGAATATATATTACTTATAAGCACAAAATTAAAAAATTAAGGAGCTATGTCATGATTTTTTCTAAAAAGTTAAAATATTTTAAGATTCAATTAAGTTATTTGAATTCATAGATTAATTCAATCCTAATAATTAGCCTATGGAGAATTTCTTGCTACTCAACAATATGGTTTTTAATATTTAATCATTATTTTTGACAAGAGCAACAGAAAGATATCAAAAATAATGAGATTGTTTTATGGAATATGATAAAATGAACCTCATTTGCATTCTCACTATATTGAAGGATATAAGGCATTCTCCCTGTTTTTGGTTAGAACTCAAATATTAAGCCTTCTAATTTAAACTGGATGTTTGGCAAGCTACATGTTGTAGACTGAATGTTGGGATACCCTAAAATTCATATGTTGAAATTTTAACCCTCACTGAAGTGGAATTTGGGGTTGGGACCTTTGGAAGTTAATTAAGTTTAGTTGAAGTCATGAGGGTGTGGCCCTCAATAGGAGAGTAGTACCCTTATAAGAAGAAAAAGAGATGAGTGCCCTCTCTCTTTCCATGAACTCACATCAAGAAAAGGCCAAGTGAGCACACAACTAGAAGGCAGCTGTCTACAAGTCAGGGTGGGAGCCCTCATTAGACATTGAATCTGCCATCACCTTGATCTTGGACTTCCCAGCCTCCAGACCTAAGAGAAATAAATTTGTTGTTTAAGTCACTCAGTCTTCAGTATTTTGATATAGCAACCTGAGCAGACTAAGACACTACAGTTTGTAAAATCTCCTTCTCAGAACCTCATTTGGAAGATATGTTCCTAGCTTCTTGCAAGCTCAGAAGTCATCAGCTTTCTTTGTTAGTAATTTTTTTTTACTGATTTGATAAAATTTTCTTAAACAATGGAATATGGCAAGAATATGACCTACACAGCATACTCCCTGCTGATACCAGGACTCTTCCTATCTCTAGCCCAGATTGTATCATGTTTTATTTTGGATGCTAGATTATACTACCATGAGGTTCTCTTAGATCATTTTAATAGATCATAGGAATTTTAGTTGTCCAAATCTTTTTGTAAGAAAAGAGTAAGAAAAATTCTCTGCCACTGCAAAAAAGCACAATTCACCTAGTACAGTATGAGTAGCCCAGTTTTCTGACTGAAAGAGACCCAAAGCTTCAGAGTTAATAAAAAATTAGAAAAGTAAATAACTTCTTTTCATCTCTCAGATTATCAGGCAATATCATAGACTAAGAGTCAGACCCCAATCTCTACTAGAAATCATATTTGCATTTTAGCCAAATCTCTCTGATGGGAGGGTGAAAAAAACTTACAGGTTTCAACTAATAAAATGTTACTGTTTTCAATAATATTCCATCATAATTGAAACTCATTTAATACTTGAAAAAATAAATCTTACAGTAAATAATTTAAAGTAAATACTAACAAAATTTGTTTTGCAAAGGTTTTCATATTTGTAACATTCTTTAAACCAGGATGGCAAACTAGTGCCCTCAGGCCAAATCTACTCCACTGCCTTTTTTTTTTTTTTTTTTTTTAATTTTATTTATTTACTTATTTACTTTTGGCTGTGTTGGGTCTTCGTTTCTGTGCGAGGGCTTTCTCCAGTTGCGGCAAGTGGGGGCCACTCTTCATCGCGGTGCGCGGGCCTCTCACTATCGCGGCCTCTCTTGTTGCGGAGCACAGGCTCCAGACGCACAGGCTCAGTAGTTGTGGCTCACGGGCCTAGTTGCTCCGTGGCATGTGGGATCTTCCCAGACCAGGGCTCAAACCCGTGTCCCCTGCATTAGCAGGCAGATTCTCAACCACTGCGCCACCAGGGAAGCCCCACTGCCTGTTTTTGTAAATAAAGTTTTATTGGGATACAACCTCACAAATTTTGTTATGTACTGTTGTCTATGGCAGCTTTCACATTGCAACAGCAGAATTGCCTAATTGCTACAGGGAACATATGGCTGGCAAAGCCAAAAATATTTACTGTCAGGCCCTTTGTAGAAAAAAGTATTCTGACTCCCGATCTGAACAATATCTGATATTGAATTCAATGATTTTAGAAAAGGCAATGTAATTCCTTTCACATATTTACTTAAAATGAAATACAATAGACCAGATGAACACTCCATATGCTTGTCAAATGATATTTGGTAAAACTATCTTATGTTTGTACTGTTTTTGGTTGTAATTAAACTTGCGGCATCGAGAAACTGCATCACCAGCTTGTTGCCATTTAGTTACTGTATTTCAGACATGTATTAGGTGACAGAATAACTTTACATAATTATCACGTTTCTTTTCTAAATTAATTGGAAAGAAAAAATTTTAGTGTTCAAGTAATCTTTCAAGTATGAATAAAAAATATTGATGTTTAGGACCCCTAAATCTTCATAATATCTTTACACTATAAATGAGATGAATGACGACAAATGCTGCTTTGAAAAGAGTGCTTTTGGGTCCACTAATGAAGCCAAGTTTCAATACAACCCTTATAGAGTAGTTGAATAGTCCTAGAAGATTTTAGCTAAAAGCCCACAATAAGGACAGGATATCTTTTTCATACTTATTGTTCTTTTAAGTTATTGCTTAGAATATTTGCATAAAATTAGCTCATCTGCTTCTACTAAAGTCATATTGGTATGATTATGATACCCCATTTGGTTACTGTGGAAATTATAATGATATTAGAAACTGATCATGACTTCCGAATGAGACAAGCTGCAGGATGAGGCTAAATATATAAACCATGAAAAGAATGTGTTTTCATGCAAAGTCTTGAGTGTCATTAAAGAACAAAGGAAAAAGGAAACAAGGAAATGGGAAGATACAAATAAAAATAATGAGCAATTATATTCTGCTTACCAAAATTCCCCCTGCAGTTTCAATCAATGTCTCTGCTTCTGCTTTCTGTTCTAAATAATTGTGCTAGTTCTGGTAATATATTCGGCTTGATCCAAAACAGCTGTGACTGCTTTCCTGTGATTAATTAATTAATTCTTACTCTTTTTTGTTTGTTTACTATTACATTAGCTTTTATTTCTGGTCCAACCTTGCAAGGCACGAATGACTTCAAGAGATAATTCTGACTCCAGGAGGGGAGGAGCTATGTGTGGAGGATATGCACAAAAGAAGCTCTGCACTTATGTAATCATAGGCAGGTTTCTAGACCTCAGTACTACTCAGTACAGAGAGGGCATACAAATATCACCTACCCCATGGAATTCTTGGGCGGTTAAATGAGATAATACATGTACAAAGTGGTAAGGACCATGTCCAGCATGTGGGGAGTGCTCAGCAAATGTTAGTTATTTTAGTACTAAACTTGGAAGATCTATGCTTCATCAAACAATGAGTAATCACTAACATACTTGAGTAACTTCTTCTCCAGATTACTTAAACAAATAGAAAATGCTATCCACTTACAATTTATCATTTAAAAAGCACCAAAGAGTATTATGTTCCTTGAATCCCCGTTTTTCTCTGCAGTATTGATGCTGAGTTACTATTGGCTATTGCCTGAAGTCAAATCCACGTTGGAAGAAAACTGCTAGCTATAAAACCAGAATCTTCACAGTGGACCCTCTTTTGTGACAGTGGTGAGGCAACACCTGCAAATAAAGAGAACTCAGTGAGTGTCCCAGAGAGGTGCTGAAAAGAGAAATGGTTATCAGTTGATGTCATGTACCCAGGAGGTTCCCAGTTATAAATGGGTGAGCCTCTGAAAGAAGATCTTGTGTTATGTAGGTCTCCACTGAAAGGAGCCACTGGAAAATGATTTATAAAAACTAATCTCATCCTATTTGCATGCCAGAACTGATTAATCCCAGATAATATGAAATACATTGATAAAATATTTATTCCTAACTAAAACTGATCTGCATTAAACTTGCACCACCTATGAATGGAATACTGGCATGATCCCTTAATTAGTATACCTACCTTCAAGGTTACAACCCTCAGACTCATAGACCGTGCAGCTACCAGCTATTATCTAAAAACAAAACTTAGCTAGGCCATGTCCAAACTCAGAATCTTTGTTGTTTTCGCATATAGGATAAAGCTCTGGCTTCTTAGCATACGTAAAGGTTCTGTTCATCCTTGTCCTGCCTTCTTCCTCTCCAACCTCATTTTTCACACCTCCCCCTGTACCTCCATGCTAAAAGGCTCTTCCTCTGAGACTCCTACAGCATGAAACACTGAACTGAATTTATCTGGTATGTCCTGGGTTGTGTCAGATTTATTTTTGTTTCAAAGCAGACAGTTTGTCTCCTATTAGATTACAGTCAATAAACATTTATTCAATAAATGCATTTTGGTTTTCTTATTATTCTCATAGGATGTATTTCCTAATGATTTGTCTGAATTTTTCTTTTAAAAATACAAATGCTTTTCCTGCAACCTCCCCCTTAAGGAAATGAAGATTAAATCAAGAATCATTGCATACGTACTTTCGTATACTTGAGACTTGTTGCAGAGCAAGAACATTTTTCTTAAACCATTCATAGCGTCTGTCGTAGAAATTTGCATATTAATAGTTGTTCAATAAATTTTTGAATAGTGAGGGTGGGTGGAGATTCCCTTTAGACTATTTTTCTGGAGTAATATAAACAAGACTTAGAGACTGAGAATCGTATCTTTTAAAAAATGGATAGTAATCATCACTTTGTAAGAGAATGAGAAAACTATGAAATAAATTGAAAAAATATTCATATATATCCCAGTGTGTCAAAACATGACTGCTATATGCAAATGTGGAAAGCTTGATAAATATTACGATTTATTCTCTTAAGAGTGTGGGCATCCTTGAGTTATTATTTTTCCTGAGAGCTGTAGTAAAATAGGCAGCTGCTACTCACACAGGATACACATAACAGCTTTCCCACAACTATGATACAAGTTCTGACATAATTGGATTTTTGAATGAGGTGACAATTACTTCCAAGTTTTCTGTCAGGTATTCTCTAAGGTGTTATTTAAAATACTGCATATAACAACTGGTACAATAAGTGCCAACCAAGCAGAGCACACACCTACCCGTTCAGAACAGACACCAGCCATAAACAGCCAACACAGCAATGTGGATTGGATAAGGCTTCAAAATATACCTCTCTAAACATAAAGGAAAGAAAATTCATCCTAGAATTTCTTCTCTTATTTTCTTTTTTCTTCAAGCACAATAATTTGTGAAGAGCTATTCTCATTTGTGGATATTATGAGATAGATATTGAACCGAGACTGGAAAAGTTGTTAGGCATGCTACTTTTTGAGCATGTAAAATTTTAATAGTGCATGTAAAAATAGTACATGTAAAATTTTTCTACAGAATACGGTCACGTGGCTAGTAAACTTCAGTTAAAGAAAAATAATGCCTTTTGGGAGAAACTTCATCTTGATGCTATTGTAATGTCCCTCTTATACCTCCACCTATAAGTTGAAATAATGCATGTGAAGATTTTCATACAATTTTTAAAAAACATAGTAAGTATTCTAAAAATTCCACTACTGCTATTATTATTGTTGTTTGTGTTTTTGTTATTGACACCAAAGGGCAAGCTCAGGATGAAATTGTGCAGTAGAGAAATGGATTTCATGACACTTGTTATTCTCCCTTCCCTGGCCTGTGTACTTCTCCACCCCCTCATCACCATCATGGACCACATCTGGGTAAAAGTTCTCATTCCTGATGCCACCCTTTCCTCTCTTCTCCATGCACTGATCATATGTATCTTCTTTTTTTCCCAAGCTCTGATTGCAATTGAAAAGAAAATCATTTGAAATTCTTTTAATGGACAGTAATGATTAACAGTATTCCTGTTCTCCTTTGCCCCAACATGCTCATATTTCCACAAGGATCTTATAGAAACATATTGGGAACGTTATTCCAAAGAAACCTTGGCAATTTCAGAGAGAGTGGCTGTAAGAGGAAGAAATATTCAGACATCCACTCACCCCCATGGTACAGAAGGGCCACTTATGCCTTTTTTTTTTCTGTAAAGAGGAAACAGACTTCTAGTTTGTTATACCTTCATATGCATATGGTATTTATTCAGTTGAAACTCCTATTAATGGTGACATGAAACCTCAGGTCAGGAAAAACCTAGTTTATTTTGAATCTTTCCATTGTGTTTTCATAGGAGGTTTCTAAGAATAACTGAAGGTTATAATCTATGGGAACAGCCTTTCTCAATTTAGTTGAACATTTCCAGTTTTATTCATAAAGGTCTTCTTTTTTCTCTTTTTTTGGTTCAGAATAAGAACTGTAGGATTGGATCCATTAAGTTTATTTTATCACTTTTAATGCAAAGATTGTTACTGTAATTTACATATCTGAGTAAGAGCCAAAAGCTTCCTGCTGTGGCTTTTTCCACCAATGTGCTACAAATTAACAATCCAGCTACATTAAAGCAAATGAAAAAAAGTTAATTCTTTTCAATATAAAGAAAATTATCTGCCCACAAGACTATATAATTCCCTCAATAAGATTCCCAGAAACAAGAAAACAAAATTTTTGTGTAAACTACTTTAATGTTTTAGTCCCATGTGAGACAGTAACATATATCTTAAGAAAATGTAGTAAAATCATAGTGATCACCAAAAATGAAAGCATTAACTTTGAAGCTGTGAACTATGCTTAAAGTCATAAGAGAAAAATGTGCATCAATAATATTTTTGAGAATCACTGAGTCATGATTAAGAATCACTTAATCGTGTAGAAATTATTGAAATATGAGTTTTCTTATTTCTCATTGGTATCAAAGCATCAACTTTTGGTAAGCAACTAGTCTAATACTTCAACAATGAGTTCCCACAAAGAAACAGCCCATCTAGAAATCGGGTTAATATGTCATTACTCAAAATATACCAGTGGAGTAATGGACACTTTCTATGCCTTATGTCTTGATGGAAATCCCTAGACCACCTAAGTGTCCCATCTCCCACTGTCACTCACAGGCTTTCTCAGGATAAGGGAAAAATAACTTCAAGAGTCTGTCAACAGAGACCAGTCTTCCAATGACCTGCATTTACTCCTCCCCAAATTCATATGTTGCAGCTCTAACCCTCAATCTGATGGTATTTAGTAGTGTGGCCTGTGAGAGGTAATTAGGTTTAGATGAAGTCACGAGGGTGGGCCCCATGATGGGATTAGTGGCCATGCATGAAGAAGAAGCAGACCAGAGCTTTCTCTCTGCCATATGATGATTCAAGGAGAATGCAGCCATCTACAAACCAAGAGGGCTTTTGCCAGGAACAGAATCTGCCAGCACATTGATGTTTGGACTTTCCAGCCTCCCAGACTGTGGTAAATAAATGTCTGTTGATTAAGCCATCCAGTCTATGGTATTTGTATACCTTAGGCAGCCTGAGCTAAGATATTTACTAAGGACTTATAGTATGCTAGGCAGACACAAATTAATAACTTTTTTCTTATCTCCTTTAATGTTTAAAACAACCTAATATGGTGTTGCCACTATTCTTGTCATTATACAGATGAAGAAACTGAAACAGGGAGATTAAATAATTTGCCCAAGTTTATACATATAGTCAGTGGCAGAAAAATCTTCTGACCTTATGCTATTATATTAATCATAACATGCTGCTATCCCATAAATTTGTGTTATGTTGCTTTTCAATTAAAATCAGAAGCCATTTCTAATAAATGACCTCCAAAATTCAGAGTTATATATCTCAACAGCATGTAATAGAGAATATGTAAGGTGGATTTTATTGCTGAATAAACAGCCTTATTTTAGATAGCAAGAAACAGCTTTGAGGGTGTTATTGCAGAATTAAAATACTTTATATGTCACATATGCACTATTATAACTGTGTAGAGTAAAATAGGCTTATATTCATTCATTATTTTATTCATTCAATTTATGTAAATAAGACCAAATAAGAACCATATATAGTCCTTATATTTAAGAAATTCAGTAATTAAACAGGAGGCCAGATTTTTTATTAAACAATATTCATGGGCTAATAGAGCAAGACAATGATATAGAAAAACAACAAAATAACTAAGTCTGGGAAGTCAGAGAAAGTTTCCAATCAGATGTGACATTTAATTGACATTCAACAATGAGTATCATTTTGCAATCAGGTGATGTCAACACGAAAGTTGGAAGACCTATTCAGGTTGCCAGCTGATAGATCATTAAAAATAATTTTTGCTGACTCTTCACTATATGATTTTTCTAACATAATGCAAAAGGATGTTACGGCAATGATGATGCTGTAACATTTATATACATAGTATCAATAGATTTAGTGTTTATGCCCATAAAACTTAAAGAATGTATTATAAATAATGTTGAACCATTCCTTATTTAAACAAAGTAAACTTTGTCAACGAATGCATAGGTGTATTATAACAAAACACAGTCTCATCTATTATTATCAAAAATTATAATATAACAGTGATGCATTGGCCAACTGTATACTAATTATAATTATAATGATATCAATCAAGAGCAAAATTTTTAAATGTTAGGGGCTTATAGTCATAAAAATTAACATCTTTAAGGATTATACTTAAACTCCTACATGCTTGAGTAATCAATTATATTTTTAAGTGATATGCTGTATTATATTTGCATAAAATCAGGTGGGGGAATTTAAATGGAAAAAGGAAGAAAAAGCAGAATGTAAATATTCTATCTGGTAGTCATGTATGTGTGAAAATGAATGATAGGAGCTAAAAAAACCCTTTGGTATTTAGATTTAATTGACTCCATTTTAAAAAGTAATGTTAACCCTCTTGTTTGAAAAAGACAATATTTTCAATATGCTGGAAATTGCACTTTTCCATGTTTAAACTTATAAGGAAAATTTTTAGATAGAAACTAAAAATGCTCAAAGGATTATGTACTTTTAAAAATTATTTTATGAATAACACAAACAAAATATTTTAATCATACTTATCTGAGGAATGAAGGATAATCTGTGAGATAATATCACAGTAAAATATGGCAGTAAAGACGTAATGAAAAGGAACATATCAAGCTGAGAATATAAGGCAAAAGAGAGCAAGTGTTTTGAGTAGGGTACTTTAAATATCACAATATGCTGTCCATTTCCATTCTAAAATGTGACACAATATGGCACAGTTAGTTTTTGATGCAAATGTTGGAGCTACTAAGTTGTAATTTTATTACCTGCAGTCATATATTTAGCCATGTCTAATAGGCATATTTTCCTAAGATTTTCTCCATTGTAGCTTATATTGGTAAATGTCAATAAGATCTAGATTTCAACATATATGTTGTATATGTAGAACATGAACGCTAAAGTTGTCTTCTGAACATACATTGTGTATCATTCAGGGTAATACACTGCAGGAATTCTTCTGTGTCATTGTAGGTTGGAGTTGATGCATGAACTGTGTTAGACAGGAAGACAGAATTGTTTTCAATGTAATCCTCAGGGAGTCTTTCAGAAAAGGGAAAACAATGATTTTGAAGGTTCATTTCAGTTCCAGCTGGCAGAGATCTTAAAGGTTATTCCATTTTACCCATACTACATAGTTATTTAAATGTCTCCATGTGCAACATATGAGAGGAATGTGTATTTAGAAACACTGGAATTTTAAAAATGTGTTTATAATGGCAAGAAGTGAAAAGCAGGAAACTATATGCTAAATACCACTTTATTTGGCCACATTGCATTAATATTATTGTTTTACAAATATTTAATCTATTTCCATTAAAAGATTGAACTCCAAGCCTGAGATATTTAGCCCTATCTTAACTGGCAGCTGAAGACCTACCTGGACATCTTCTATTGTTTCTATTTTCTACCAAATTAAATATTTATTATATGGGAGCACTATTCTTTTTTTTTTTTTTTTTTAATTTTATTTATTATTTATTTATTATTTATTTTTGGCTGTGTTGGGTCTTCGTTTCTGTGCCAGGGCTTTCTCCAGTTGCGGCAAGTGGGGGCCACTCTTCATTGCGGTGCGCGGGCCTCTCACTGTCGCGGCCTCTCTTGTTGCGGAGCACAGGCTCCAGACGCGCAGGCTCAGTTGTGGCTTACGGGCCTAGTTGCTCCGTGGCATGTGGGATCTTCCCAGACCAGGGCTCGAACCCGTGTCCCCTGCATTGGCAGGCAGATTCTCAACCACTGCGCCACCAGGGAAGCCCTGGGAGCACTATTCTAAAGTCTAGATTCATTTGGTCAGAATAGGTTTGGAGGTGAATAAAGAGATATTGAAAAGATGGGTAATTCACTTAAAAATAAGCAATCTACTGAAGAAATCAAGTGTCATTAGTGGCTTTATTCAAGAAATAGTTCTTTAAGATTAATACAGCTTCAGGATAGCATTATATAATTTTACACTTACTTTTTTAAAAAATGTTCAAATGTTAAATCACCATAAATAGTAAGTGTACAAATAACCTTCACTTTCTTTTTCCTTTTTTTTTTTTTTTTTTTTTTTTTGAACAAGAAGCCTTCACTTTCTTTTTCCTTTTTTTTTTTGTTTTTTTAATTTGGTCAAACAATATTTTGGCTATTCACTAGTAGAAGACATATGAATGTTCCCTTGGCAGAGACAGCTTCATGGGCATGCAACCAATGAGATTTCATAGGGTCTCATACTTGGTTTAATGCTCTGTTGCCATCACTTAGAAATGCATAATAATTTATAAACAAGCAGTCTCACATATTTATTTTACACTGGGCCTTGCAAATTAAGTTCCAGGTCTTGACTGATGAATTTGGTTGAAAGTAGACAAATGTATTTTAAAACAAACAAAAAAGCTCTTTGTTATATATAAAACAGGTCTTGGTTATAATGCAGATAAAAATATGGCATTGCTTAATACTTAAACAGAAAAATAATTCAATTGGAATATTTTGTCTGCAAAAAAATTTCATAGGCAATATTGTGATGAAATGTGTTAGTACAAGAATTAAGCACTGGATGTGTGGGGAGCTTGGGGAGGTGACTGATGAGGCACAACTAACCTTCTCAGGAGTTTCACTGAAGAAGAGTATTATCAAAACAATTATAAATGCCTGTGATGAGAAAACTGGCTTAAATGCAGAATATCTACAATCTAGCTTGCCTTATGACTCAGTGGTACGTATACTTTCGTGCATACAACAGTATTCTTGGTAGCTTTTTAAAATTTAAGTACCCTGATTTATTGGATCAAGTATAAAGCCATAGCAAACATTTTTAACAAACACGTCCAGGTGGTTCTGAATGAGGTTCATCCATGAATCATACTTGGAAAAATACTGATCTAACTGTCATAGTATTCAATTGATTTGAAGACAAAAATTAATTTACTACCCATTAAACAACACTGTCACTAGTTTTTTTGGTTTGTTTATTTGTTTTGTTTTGTTTTGTTCTATTCAAGGCTTGGTTGCAATAGGTACACAATAAATGTTTTTTAAGAAATCAACATTTTTATCTGGGAGTTATACATTGGGTTTTACGTAAAGTTTTCCTTCAATGAGAGGAGAACTCAAAAATCTTCAGTAAAAGAGCTAGATAGATAATGTAATGGGATAGCTATAGTTACATCTAACAAAAAACATCTGGAGAACTTAATACTTGTCTTTGATTAAATTAGCCCCCGAGTTTCCAAAAAGCATCTTTTAAGACAAGTAATATTTGGAGTAAAATAAGAAAATGGGTAGATCATAGTGGGAACAAAACTAAGTCATACTAATAAGCAATTTTTTCCATTGTCTATAAACAAGGCTGGATTAATTTAATATGCAATGATGTTATTTAAAAAGTGTGTTTAATACTTTGCATTTTTGAAGAAAGCAGCATTACTCAGATTAACATCAAGATTTATTTGGCTTTTCATATAAGTGACTAACACAGTTTTATTTTGCAATCAAGTGAAATTGCTATAGAACCAGAAAATATTCTCATGTGTGTGTCTTTTTCCTTCCTCAGCATCTAATTATAACTAACTGGATTATTTTAAGTATCATTCAACATTTGAAATGAAAAATCTGCTTTTTAATGGAGAATTTGCATTCATCATAAAGATAAAACAAAAAAAGTCTTTGGCAGAAGTTTTCTCCACAGAGGCAGACTATTTTTGTCCTGTACATCTAGCAAGTTGTAAAAATACAAATTCCAGAAATTATATCTCAAGAATTTAAAAGACAAAAAGAGCATATATGTAGGAACCTGTGTTTAGTTCTTTCTATTATTGTTAGATTATAAAACTTTCAGGGTGACATTATTATAATTCCTTTTAATAGTCAATCATTTGTAAAGGTTTAATTCATAAGGAAGTTTAGAAGACAGTAAACAACAAATATAAGCAATGAAATGAGACCAACATTGTTCTTTATTTTCTTATTTGGGGAAAATAAATATGTGCTTAAAGGAGGTTATAACATATAATAGGTAGATCCTCTGATCATGAAGTGAGGGGAAGAGAATATTTGATTAGTATTTTTAAAGTTGATGTCAATATTACTAACGACATTGTTTCCTAAACACATAAGATACCATGTTGATGATACAATGGAACAGAGAGTTTACGTTGAATTACGTTAGTCAGAACTTGAGAATAGTTTGTTGTTTCAGTAACAGTAACACGTTACACTGTGTGTAAGAAAATGTCGTATCTATAACAAGGTGATAATCTGCAGAAAACACAAATATTGTAAGGAAAAATTGTGAGCAGATACAACTGACAGCAAATTGAATGTAAATGAAAAATTATTGGATAGTTTACTACCCTGATTAAAAATAGAATCAAACCAAGCTTATATGTGATTTTATGTTTTGATTCTAGTTGTATGTCAAATGATGACATCAAAAACACTACTTCCCTAGTAAAATTAGTAATTTCTGCTCCATAATTACAACTCAGAAATCTATATGCAGTGTTATTACTATCATAAAATATAAAATAAACACAAATAAAGTGACTAATTCATTCTACAGAAATAAAAAATTTTAACCATGCATGCCCTGTTAAACATTTAACTCTGATTCTTCAGAGCTAAAGTAATTTCAATTCTTCCTTCACTATATGTCACATCTCCACCTACAAGAAAAGAAAATAATATGAGAACTCAAATGAAAAACTGTCTTAAATTTGTTAACACCAAGTAGTTCATTGACACATCAGTATAGTCTTGATTGTATTTATTCTCATTCTCCATAGCAGACAGGTGACTATCTTCTAGAGGGACAAAGCAACAATGTTATTCTCTCTATTATTACTATTGTTATTACTCTTAATATTATTATTATTAACTAAACTCCAGACATTTTTTGGATGTCACCAGTTCTGTCATTATTGTCCTTCTTTCTGTTTCATGATCCAATCCAAGGTAACACTAGGATGTTTTAAATTGTGTAAATTTTGAAAATTATGTCTGATCTCTACTACACATTTCTCTCACTTTGCTTAGCCAATTGTTTTTTTCCTGGGTCCAACTATAGTAACTATTTCAAAGTGACATCCTTCCAATAAATCATCAACTCTTTGATAGAGCTCAGCAAATTGTCAACAATCTATGTTTCCATAGACTCTATTTTCACCGCAGAACCGTGTTTTCTGTATGAACCTTCTCTGTAAATTCCACGTCTCTTTCTTGGAAATGTCCTTCCTATTTTTACAGTTTCAAATTTTACACTTATATTTATCTGCAAATCTGTATCAGCAAACTTCAATCTCAAAACTGAATTCTAGGTGCATGTCGCCAACATTTTGTCTGGAAATTTCATATTACACATTCCATCAATAGTTAAGGAAACTATTAATTTTTTTCTTCTTAACATTAATCTCTGATTTCCACTAATGGATCAATTTCTCCAAACTCAGACTTAAAAACTTAAAACACCTCTGCTTTTAGCCTTTTATCTCTCATATTCACCAATCTCAAAATCTCATCAAGTATTTCTTAAAACATCTTTCTTTCAGTTCTTTACATTTCTATTGACCCCACTAACTCATGACTTTGCATGTTATTCCCAGATAGAAATAAAACCTAATCTTTCTGCATCAAAGCATTCTTCAGCAGTTCATCTACAGACAAGAATACATTTTACAAATCTTATTTTTCCAGGTTATTCCTCTAATCAAAATATTGAGGGATTTCCCCTTATTCATGGGACAAAAATCTAAACTTTCAATACTGCCACTTAACTGCCGTCCCCTTTCCAGAGTCTGATTTCAATTTACTGTGCCAGTACTCCCTAGCTGCTTTTGTTATTCTCCTCCAGCTAGCGTATTCACATATGGAGCATCCAGATCTATTCCTTCGAGAGACTGTCTTCTGGAATGGAGGGTGGGGGGTGAGAATCTCAGTGAACCTGCTCTCCCCAAAAAGCAATGAAAATACTGACAAAATAGTAAAAGCCAACAATTTCAGAACTCTGGAAATTAACCAAATTTCACAGAATAAATGAATAAATGAAAAGCATCTACTCAAGATATTCTACTGAACCACAGTAAGAACAGCTGGGACTGCAGCACTTTAACTTGGGGCTACTCCCCTCCTTTCTCACTTCCCAAATCAGTGGCATAGTGGGAATGAAAGCCAGCAGATTTATAGCCAACAGAGATGACTAATCTCTTTTGGGGAGCTCTGTTGAAAACCTCATCCCAGAGTACAACCTATAGTTTGACAAAACAAAAAGCTTTAGGAAAACCTCTATTCTCAGAGTTTTGAAGCAATTTGGTTTAACTTGGAGCTTAGCTCTGAAAAACAAAAACAAAAGTATCAACAAAAAAAGCATCTATTCCCAAGAATTACTGAAGACAATGGCATTTTGCTCTAACAACATCACCTAAGACTGTGAGTAGAGTTGGGGCAGACAAGAGCCTGGGCAAAAATTTAAAAGAAACCACTAAATTGTTTATCTTCTCCATGGTTTTTCCTTTTCTGGGATAGCATATGAATAGAATCATATACTATGCAGCTTTTCAGACTGGCTTCTTTCATTTAGACTTTTTATCACTGGAGAGTGTTCCATGGTATGTCATGTCACAGTTTGTTTTAATTCAACTACTGACGGTTGTCTTGCATGCGTCCAGTTTGGCAATTATGAATATAGCTGCTATAAACACCCACACATAGGTTTTTGTGTGCACATACATTTTCAGATAATTTGGGTAGATATCTTGGAGAGTAATTGTTATGGTAAGTCTGTGTTTAGCTTTGTAAGAAATGCCTAACTGTTTTCAAAACAGCTGTGCCCATATGGTCACCTTATATTTTATAAAGGAGGCAAGAATATACAATAGCAAAAAGACAGCCTCTTCAATAAGTGGTGCTGGGAAAACTGGACAGCTAGATGTAAAAGAATGAAATTAGAACATTCCCTAACACCATACACAAAAATAAACTCAAAATGGATTAAAGACCTAACTGTAAGGCCAGACACTATAAAACTCTTAGAGGAAAAAATAGGCAGAATGCTCTATGGCATAAATCACAGCAAGATCCTTTTTGACCCACTTCCTAGAGAAATGGAAATAAAAAGAAAAACAAATGGGACCTAATGAAACTTCAAAGCTTTTGCACAGCAAAGGAAACCATAAACAAGATGAAAAGACAACCCTCAGAATGGGAGAAAATATTTACAGATGAAGCAACTGACAAAGGATTAATCTCCAAAATTTACAAGCAGCTCATACAGCTCAATATCAAAAAACGAACAACCTAATCCAAAAATGGGCAGAAGACATAAATAGACATTTCTCCAAAGAAGATATACAGATCACCAACACATGAAAGGATGCTCAACATCACTAATCATTAGAGAAATGCAAATCAAAACTACAATGAGGTATCACCTCACACCGGTCAGAATGGCCATCATCAAAAACTCTACAAACATTAAATGCTGGATTGGGTGTGGAGAAAAGGGAACCCTCTTGCACTGTTGGTGGGAATGTAAATTGATATAGCCACTATGGAGAACAGTATGGAGGTTTCTTAAAAAACTAAAAATAGAACTACCATATGACCCAGCAATCCCACTACTGGGCATATACCCTGAGAAAACCATAATTCAGAAAGAGTCATGTACCACAATGTTCATTGCAGCTCTGATTTACAATAACCAGAACATGGAAGCAATCTAAGTGTCCATCAACAGATGAATAGATAAAGAAGATGTGGCACATATATACAATGAAATATTACTCAGCCATAAAAAGGAACAAAATTGAGTTGTTTGTAGTGGGGTGGATGGACCTAGGAGTCTGTTATACAGAGTGAAGTAAGTCAGAAAGAGAAAAACAAATACTGTATGGTTACACATATATATGGAATTTTAAAAAAGAAAAAATGGTTCTGAAGAACCTAGGGGCAGCACAGGAATAAAGACACAGATGTAGAGAATGGACTTGAGGACATGGGGAGGGGGAAGGGTAAACTGAGATGAAGTGAGAGATTAGCAGTGACATATATATACTACCAAATGTAAAATCGATAGCTAGTGGGAAGCAGCCACATAGCACAGGGAGATCAGCTCAGTGCTTTGTGACCACCTAGAGGGATGGGATAGGGAGGGTGAGAGGGATACGCAAGAGGGAAGAGATATGGGGATAGATGTATATGTATGGCTGATTCACTTTGTTATAAAGCAGAAACTAAAACACCATTGTAGAGCAATTATATTTCAATAAAGATGTTAAAAAAAAAAACAAACCAGCTGTGCCATTTTGTACCCCACCAACAGTGAATGAGAGCTCCTGTCACTACATATCCTTACTAGTAATTGGTTTTGTCGTTTTTTGTTTTTTTTAATTTCAGCCATTCTAATAGGTGTGTAATGGTATCTTATTGTTGTTATTTGCACTTCCCTAATGCCAAATGAGGTTTAGAATCTCTTCATGTCTATCAGATCATTTGCCCACTTTTAACTAGGTTGTGTCTTGGACAGAATAAAAACCCCTTCTACTCCCAATATGTGGACATCTAAATCCTTGAATCTTTTAGAATTAATTTGTCAATACCAATAAGCTATTGATTTTGGGAGTATTGAGGTTGTTACCTATAAACTTGCAATAGTTGCTCATTAGTTCCAGGAGGTCTTATGTAGATTCTTTGGTGTTGTCTATATAAATAATCATGTCATTTGTGTAAAAAGACTATTTTATTTTTTCCTTTCTAATCAGTGTACATTTTATTGTTTTTCTTATTGCACAAGCTACAACTTCTAGTATGATACTGAATTGGAATGATGAGAGAGGACATCCTTGCTTTGTTCCTGATCTTAAGAGAATAAGTGTCTAATCTCTCACCATTAAGCACAATAACAGCTGTAAGTCTATTGTAAATGTTCATTAAGTCGAGGAAGTTCCACTCTATTACTAGTTTGCTGAGAATTTTTATCCTGAATGTCTGTTGGATTTTGTCAAATGCTTTTTGTGAGTCAGTTAAACTGATCATATGATATTTCTTTAGCATGTACATATGGTTTATTAAATTTGATGATTTTTAAAATTTTGAGCCAGACTTGTATAGTTGAATTAAATCTCACTTGGTCATGTAATAAGTCATAGAATAAATGCCATAAATATGAGTCGGTCTGATCATCCCTCTTTCATTTCTGATATTGATCATTTTTGTCTTCTCTCTTTTTTTCTTTATTAACCTGGCTAGATATTTCCTAATTTTATTGATTTTTCCCAATAACCAGCTTTTGGTTTTGTTGTTTTGTGTGTTGTTTTCTAATTTGTTGATCTCAGTTCTAATTTTTATTATTCCCTTTCTTCTGCTTGTTGTAGGCTTCATCTGTTTTTTCTCTACATTCCTAAAGTGGAAGCTCAAGTTATTAATTTTAGATCTTTCTTCTTTTCTAATATATGCATTTAATACTATAAATTTCCCTCTAAGCATTGCTTTTGATGCATCCCACAATTTTTGATAGCATGTATTTTCATTTTTATTTAGATCAAATTATTTTTTATTTCTCTTGGGATTACTTTTTGACCCATCTGCTACTTATAAGTATATTTTTTATTTCCAAATATTAAAAGAAATGTTCAGTTATCTATATGTTATTGATATCTACTTTAATTCCACTGTGATATGAGAATATACTTCGTGAGATTTCTTTTTTTTTTTTTTTATTTATTAAGGTGTATTTTATGGCCCAGAATATTGTTTACATTGATGAATGTTTCAAGTGAAGTGGAGAAGAATGTATATTCTGCTCGTGTTGAATGGAGTATTCCATAAATATCAATTAGATAAAGTTGATTGATTTGTGCAGTTCAGTTCATCTACCTCCTCATTGATTTCCTGCCTGCTTGATCTATCAATTACTGACCGAGGGGTGTTGAAGTCTCCAATTATTATTGTAGATTTGTTTATTTCTCCTTGCAGTGCAGTTCTGTCAGTTTTTGCCTCATATATTTTGATGCTCTGTTGTTAGGTGCATACACATTATGGATTGTTATGCTTTTTAAGGAATAGATTTCTTTATCATCACGTAATTTCCCCTCTTAATTAATGAGAATTTTTTTATTCTTGTCTGCTTTTTATGAAATTAATATAATTACTCCAGCTTTCATTTAATTGATGTTATCCTTATGCCTTCCTTTAATTTTAACCTATCTGTACCTTTCTATTTGCAGTGGATTTTATATAGACAATGTATAACTTGGTCTTGTTCTTCTTAAGATGATCAACTAAATAAAACATGTTTACAGAATTAAAGTATGGCAGCTATGTTTCATCAAATGGAGAATTTCAAAAATTTATTGAAAAATAATAATAATAAAAATAATGATTTTTATTGTGGTAAAATTAAAGTATAAAATAGAGATTCTGGAAGTGAACAGTACAATAACTTAAATGAAAAATATTCTAGAGGTACTTAACAAATTTGAGCTGGCAGAAAAACAAAACTATGAAGTTGAACATAGAACAATGAAGATAATCTAGACTGAGGAACAGAAAGAACAAAGAGAGCAAAGAAAAATTAGCAGAGCTTAATAGATGTGAGGGACAACATCAAGCATGGCAACATATGAATAAAGAACCAGAAGAAGAGAACAGTGGTAAATCAGAAGAAAAAATATTTGAAGAAATAAGGAATGAAATGTTCCCAAATTTCATGACATTTAATCTAAATATACTAGAAGCTCAACAAAATCTAAATAGAATAACCTCAAAGAGACCCCTGCTAATTACATACTTCTTAGTAAATCTAATGGAACACAAAGATGAAGAGAAAAGCTTAAAGGTTTCAAGAGAAAAATGAGTCATCATATACAAGGATCCTGTATAAAATCAGAAACTAACTCATCTGAAATCATGGTGGCCAGGAGGCAGTAGGAAAGGACAAGAAAGAAAAAGACTTTCAGCCAAGAATTCTATATCTTATAAAATTATCCTTCATGAATAACTGAGAAATTAAGACAACCCCAGCCAAGCAGGGACCGAAAAAATGATTATACATATTTTTCATTTTATGTACTGTGTATGATAAAGTTTCTAATATATAATAGAATAATATTCATAAAAAAGAAACAATATATGGATATTTTCTGTTACATGAATGAACTTCAAAAACATTTTAGTGAAAGAATGCAAAAAACCATATATTTTATGATTCAATTTATACAAATATCAAAAGAAAAACCCCACAAAGCTCTAAAGATAGCAAGTACATTAGTAGTCACCCAGATGGAGGCAGGGAAGAGGAAGGATAAACAGCAAGTGTGCACAAACAGAATTTTGTTTTAGGGTGCTAAAATGTTCTAAAATAGATTTATTGTGATGGCTTCACATTTAAACAACAATGTATTTATTAAAAATCATTGAATTGTATATTTGAAAAGAATGAATTATATGCTATGCAAAATATGGCTCAAAAAGTCATTTACATAAAACAAAGGGGAGGTAGGAATTGTGCTAGAAACTGCACATATAAAGAAGGATAAGACAGGATCCCCACCTTTATTAGCAAACAATGTAGTAAGTCTAGAGAGAGAGGGAGAGCCAGAAATCACTCCCCCCACCATCAAAAATTGAAAAGAGGAAAAAGATTCCATCAATGGATTCCAATGGATTTTTTTTGAAAGAAAGTTGAGTATTGAGGTTGCAGATTGTCATGTTTGAGGAACTGGAAGTTCCTCTTATTTATCTTTTATAAAACTGTAGTATGATGTGGGCGGTCATGCGAAGTGAAAATCATCTGACAAGTTTGAAACAGAAAGACATCTTTTGTGTAGTGTGTAGAATCTATTATAACAGAAAAATACTGAAAACTTGCAGTAACGCATGTAAGAAATGACAGTTGATTGAACTAAGATAATGGCAGGGACGACCTTAAACAGAAGTAGAAAATAAATAATATTTAAAAGATATACTTGCTACAATTTAGCATAAAGTGACTTGATAATTATCTAAGAGTAAATTTAAGACATTTTATCATGTTCAAATGTCTAAAGCAAGATGATTTTGGAAAAAACCTATATTTGCAATAGTGCTTAATTTTTAGATTATGACTCAAGGATAAAAGTTTATGTAAAAAGTGTAAATATGCTGTCATACTGTACCTTGCAGTTGAGACTATCATATCTTCTTCTAAATTACATCAGTGGTTGTTATTGATTAAGAGTAGTGGGTATAAACCCACAGAAAATCTTCCACAGAAAAACTTCTACTCATCAACACTTAAATATAAGCTACATTAAGTTAGAGATTTTTGTCTATTTTGTTTAATTCTGTATCTCCAAAGCTGAGAACAATGCCTATATATTGTAGGTAAGATATATATTTTTGTTGAATAAATGGATATGCATAAGGAGTCAAGGGAAAAACCTCTTAAGCAGGAAATCACTGAAGGTATCAATGTTGAAGGAGTTGTTTGAAGTGAGATATCACAAATTGAAAATACATTCATGAAGAATTTGTAATAGAGTTAACCAGAAGGGGTCAGTACCATTCTACCTTGGACCCAAACATGATGAACTAAACATATACAGCTAGAAATATAAAATCCCTTCAAGAAGAAACAAAGAGGAATTTAAGTATCTAATCAGATGAAATATCCTCATATCACTCACAGAAACTCTGTGACTCCCATAACTGTAGTACTAATGAAGGCAAATAATTTAGTAAGACTTGTGAAATAATACATATGTCCTATGCGTAATGCACTTGAGTAGCAATCCTGTCATTGCCTGAAGGCAACCAACTCATTTGGAATTGCAGGAGAGGGTGTGTGAAGATTGTCTGCCAATGTTTATCAACAGGTTTTTATCATCACAATTCTCATGATGATTTGTTGAGACTTCCTATGGCTAATTAACTATTGTAAATTCTCTCTACCATTATCTGACATAATCCAGCAACAATCTATAACGTTGTTTTACAGGTGAGGAAACTGAGAATTTAGAGACATTATGCAGAATAATATAAGTTTCAGGATAGCAGTGATTCTTGTCTGTTTCATTCAGTGCTATATTCCCAATGCTCAACTGAGGTGCCTGTTATAGGCTGAATTGTGCCCCACCCACTTCCACATTTACACGTTGAAGCCCTAACCCCCAGTACATCGGAATGTGACTGTATTTGGAGATAGGGCCTTTAAAAAAGGTGATGGGATAAAAATGAGGTCATTAGTGTGGCCCCTAGTCCAATTTGACTAGTGTCTTTTTAAGAAGAGGAAATTTGGACACACAGAGAGACACCATTGGTGCTCCTGCATAGAGGAAGACATGAGAATGCCTGCATACAGAGGAAAGATCATATGAGGACACAGCAGGAGGTGACTATCTACAAGCTAAGGAGAGAATCCTCAGAAGAAATCAACCCTGCTGACACCTTGCTCTTGGACTTCTAGCTTCCAGAACGGTGAGAAATAAATTTCTCTTGTTTAAGCCACCTAGTATGTGGTACTTTGTTACAGCAGCCCTAACAAAATAATATAGTGCCCAAAAATATCTGTTGTATAAATTAAATATTTTCCCAAATTCATAAAATCTAGCATGTCTATAATCAGTCTGCAGATTCTAAACTGTTATACTTACCACTAGAATCTTCTGGCTTGTAGGAGCTAATCTTTTATGTTATTGCAGAAGCCAGATTCTTTAAGGGAATTCTAAATTAGGCACCTTCAAACTCAAATTTCCTTTGCCATAGGGATTTTTCTACAATTTATAAAAGGTTCATATTGTTTGTAGTCTAGATGTTTGAAACTACCTTTTCATGTTGCTAAGAACTTTATCATAGACCCAATTGCAAGACATATGTTCAAGCAAATATAGCATTTAATCTTCAGGATTCCCAAGATCTAAAGAATGTTCCCTCAAACCAAGAAATCAGCAGGCAAAATGTAGATAAAATCAAACTAAATGCTGATCCACAGATCCATAGAAACTTAAAGATAAATTATGTATTTATATATTACATATATATATATATATATATTTCTATACAGCATGAACACAATTACAATGTTGGGACACTTTCTTAACCACAAAAATAGACGTATTTTAAAATTTTCAAGGCAGTAAAGTGTTAGAGTCATTCTAATTTCTTTTACTGAATTTATCTCTCAAAGAGGAAAAGATTTGGTGGGCCAGATCTTAAACCTGACTCTACAGAGATGTTGTGGTTTAATAG
The DNA here is from genome assembly GCF_949987535.1 of Balaenoptera acutorostrata. Lineage (NCBI taxonomy): Eukaryota > Metazoa > Chordata > Mammalia > Artiodactyla > Balaenopteridae > Balaenoptera > Balaenoptera acutorostrata. Next base: position 24,179,618 of record NC_080077.1, read on the forward strand.
TAGATCAACTCCATCTGAGCACAGAATTACCTGTAATCAGTGGGAGCATAGAGTGTGATTGAATCACTCAACTAAAGAATGCCAGGAAGAAAATAAATTTATAGGAGCAGAGACAGGTGTAGTAGAGCAAGCTACACAGTAGGTCTCAAAGGCAGAAACAATCAAAATAAATGAAATAAAATACTGAAATAAAATACACAGTAGTATTGCCCGAATTTATTCCTGAAGTAGCAGATTTTATTTTTTTTCTCCATGAAGAATTAAAGCTCAACTCATATATTCTTTAGGAGAAGGTTGCAGGATATGGTCAATATTTATTCCCAGTTGTGAATGCAATCACACTTTTGATTCTGCATTCAGTTCACTTCATGGATTTCCTACAGGGAAAGCATTTAATAATAATTGTGTAGGTCTTTGCAAACATAAATAGCTTCCTAAATGTGACCACTGGATAGTACTTAAGTTAGATAACAAGTATCTCTTCCTAAAAATTGTATTCTGTTGCTTTAGGGGATTATAATGCAATATATTCAGGAAGTTTATGACCAATAAAATGTGTCACTGATCAAAGACTCTGTGTGTGTGTGTGTGTGTGTGTGTGTGTGTGTGTGTGTGTGTGTGTCTCCTTCTTAGCCTCTGTTAGCAGCTTACCTGTTCTGATGAACTGGAGCAGCCTTCTGACTTCTATAAATAGCTTGCCAAAACCTCAGATTCTATTATTAGCAATTAGATAGATAACAACTAATCAGTATTCACTATTCTAATTGCACTGCATCTGGTTTCTTCAAAGCCCCCTGCAATTTTGTCTTTTAAGAGTGTAAAATGGGAAGCACAAAATCTACATTCTTATTTTGTACAATTTTGTCAAAATTATGATTTAATAGCAATAGAATCTTCAACAGCTAGGTAATTTCCCCCTATTTTTATCCCAAAGTCACATCAAGTGAACCTGAGTCCATGATGAATGTCTACATTAAAGATATCATTGCTAATGGTATTCCATATCATTTGTCTTTGGTTCCGTGGGACCAAATTACAATCACCACATGACTGTAGCTTATCTTGTGATTAATGATGGTTTTACTAAGTCACTGACAGTGAAGCTTCTGGGAGGAAAGTGGTAATATGGTTTGAAATTTTAAATTGCACATTTAAAAAATCATTACCTGATTTCAAAGAGATGGTTAATTTGTACATGATAGGGGGTAAAAACTAGTTCTTTTAGCCGCTAGAGAAAAGAATTTCTCAAGACAATTATTCCAATTTTTAAAGGTCATAAGTAAGATGCTATAAATAACAAGATGTACCCAAAGGAGACTCAAACATCTCTCAGAAGAGATGCTGAGGTTTTTTTTTTTTTTTTTCAGATGAATAAAATTTTAATTCACAAAAAGTGCAAAGACTCAGATTCACACCAATAGCAAATAAGATTGGGTAATATGTTAAAGAGTATTCTATATGATATATTGTAGGTGCAGAAAATTGCTCTGCACCATTTCCTTGAGAGTCATTGGTGCACATCTAAGTCATTAGTGAAGGAATATTATCAGCATTCATTGGACTTTCGATGTTTTCTTCTAAATTACTTCAGCCTCGAAGCTAATATGAACTTACATTATTACTGCGGGACTAATTGGCATTAGTTCACTATAGGCAAAGAGATTTTTAAATTCATTTTGCTTCAGGAAATAGATGGCCAATATCAGAGAAATTTGTTTTGATTGCAACTTTATCTCTCTTTCTACATGAAATTTTAAACGTTTTTTGCAATAGTAGCCTCAGTTAAGTTCCATGATAATAGACAATTTGCAACTCAAATGCCCATAAAATAACCTTAAAACTCTGAAGATAAGTCATAAATGGCTTTGTCCTCTTACAGTTTTGTATAAATAGAACAGAAGAATCAACCTCCATTTCTAGTCCTTCTATGAGTCAATTGACCGTATCTTCTCTGATTGAAATGGTCAAAATATGTCCATCTCTCAAAAGCCCATAATCATCCAAGTGAGTGCAACACTAACAATGCCAGCTTAGATTGTTTTTTTATTTCTGTGCTTTTCATGCCATGTTAGCTACAGAAAAATACTTTTCTCTAGTAGCATGTTGATTCTTTACATGTTCTTGGGCTGAAATATTTCATCTAATGTTTGATATGATATTGTCTGAAAGAATAAAAGCACCCAAGAATTGAAATTTTCTTGACATTATTGTTCTATACTTAAAAAGAGTATATGATGGTGGCATCTGTTTTTAGTGAGACTCATCAAAATGTTGGGTGCCACATTGTTAAATCTGGGCAAGTGATCAATCCTACTTGTGCTCACTCTGCTGTTTAGAAGACTAATTATTGTAGCAATTTTAGATGATTTTAATGTTCTAAGAGCACTTAATGAAGACTGTTAAACATTTATTAGAAGCATATTTGCCTCTATGAACCTCTAAAGCAAGAACAGTACTGCATGCTAACCATTTATTTCTTAGTGATGTTGTTGGTGGTGCTTATAAAGCTATTTAATATTCTTGATTAATATAATCATTTAATGTGTTATTTCAAATAAAAAAGAAGATGGAATTAACGATGTAGTCTGCATGAGTGATGACAATCAACTCTTATGCTATAGTTTGTTTTTTTTTTTCAAAAGGCCAAGTTAAAGAGACATTTGAGGCTATTACCCAAAAGAGTAAAGGTAATAAAAAAAGAAAAGAAAATTTATTTATTAAAGAACAGTCACTGGCATGATTGCATGATGAGCTCTGTGGACCCACTTCCCAGTGGAATAAGTGAAAACAAAACAGAACACAACCATTAAAATCTCTGGAAATGGTGCTAAAAGTTATAGCCAGTAAAGAAGTATTTATTTTTAAAAATCTACTAAAGTTCCATAATAGCAGTGAGAGGCTATAGTATTTGAACAAAGACTGCTCCCTCCTTCCCCTTTCCCAACTCAACCAGATGGAAACTCTACTAGAGGTTAGTAGCAGCCAATAACTCAAGACTGCCTCTACTCTCACCTCCCAGTTGGAGGTCTACTTTCCCTGGAGGGTCAGGATGTCAGTCTTTCTCATGCTGCCCTACAAATAACTGAGTCTAATTTCTAGGGAAGAGGTGGGGGGGAGGGCTCCATTTTTTGCCTAGCACCCACTGCTGTAGAGGAAAAAGAAAATCATAGAAGAGATAGCTCTTGGTCTCTTCCAAAAATAACAAACTACTTTTGCAATAAGGTGTGGAGAAATTGAAGCCTAAATACGCTATCAAAAAGAGTAGAGGATGTGGTGAAAGGAAATTGGAAAGGGACTCATAAATTCATTAAAGATATAGGCTAAATTTGGCTGGCTCATTTGCCAGAGAGAACCTGGGAAAGAGAAACAGCTTGGAGGAGACTTCCTGGAGTCAGAACAAATCTCAAATACTGACCTCTGTAACCATTCTTTCAAAGGAACCTGAATTTGATTGGAAGAGTCTGTAAAACAATCTGTGACCCAGATCACTGTTGAAAATGATTAAGCAGTCAGCTCACAATTAATGGATCTCAATAGTGGAGGATCTCAGTGGATCTCAACAGCAATTAATGGATCTCAATGCTGTTCAAAGAGAGAGACAGTTAAAGAAAGCCCTGCAAAAACAATTGTTATTCCCAAATTGACTCAGGGTGCCCCTTAGTTGCAACATCAAAGGCTTAATAAAGATGGAATGAAATAGACTTAACTAAAATAATCCAGCCAGACCCTAAATCAATAAACAAGCAAATAAAAATAATAAGCCTGGAGCAAGGGGGCAGTACCAGAGTTGCTACAATATAGTATCTAAAATATCCAGTTTCCAACAACATTTCTGGGACATCCAAAGAAATAAGAAAGTGTGACTCATACACCAGAAAAAAAATCAACATGCAACAGAAACTGTTTGTGAGAGTATCCCAATTTAGCATTTAACAGAAAAAAAAAGACTTCAAAGTAGACATTATAAACATATTCAAAGAAATAAAGGAAAACATGATTAAATAAGAAAAGTATTCTGACAATAACAAGATAGAAATTATTTATTAAAAAAGGACCAAATGTAAATTCTACAATTGAAAAGTGCAATAACTGAGATGAAAAATGCACCAGAAGGGCTCAAAAGTAGATCTGTGGGCTTGAATTAGTGAACTTGAAAATAGATCAATAGGAATCATACAAGCTGAAGAAGAGGAGAAAAAAGAAAAAGAAACAAAATTTCAGAGAAATGTGAATACCACTAAGCATACCAGCATATGAATAATGGGAATATCAGAGGTAGAGGAGCGAGAAAGAAACAGAAAAAAATAAAGAAATGTTGGCTGAAAACTTCCAAACTTTGTTGTAGAACAACACTCTACAAATCCAGGAAGCTCAATAGACTTCAAGAAAGATAAATGCAAGGAGATATACAAACAGACACATCATAATTACAATATCAAAAGACAAAGACAAAGCAGTAAAATCTTGAAAACAGTAAAAGAAAAATGACTCATCACTTACAAGGGAACCTCAATAAAATTAACTGACTCCTCATCAGAAAGAATGAAGGCTAGAAAGCAGTGGGTTAACATATTCAAAGCGCTCAAAGAAAAACAACAACAAAAATCAAGATTTGTTACTAGCTGAAAAGAAATACCAAAGGAAATTCTTCAGGCTGAAAGCATTACAGGTGTTACAGATAGCACCAGTAATAGTAATTAAGTAGTTATAAAAGACAGTATAAGTGCACATTTTCCCCCTTTCTTGATATAAAAAAGCAATTGAATAAAACAATGTGTATATAATGTTTTGTTGAGCCTGTATCATGTAGAAATGGAATATATTTGCCAATAGCAGTGCAAAAATGGTGGTTGGGAGCAAATATTGAGCTAAGAAAATGACTCCATGTGGTAACTTGAATCCACAGAACAAATGAAGAGAAACAGAAATGGTAAATCAAAAGGTTAATATAACAAAAGCTACATATAAAAAAGAACATTGATGGTCTTCCTCAAAAATTTTTGCTGATTATACATAATCATTGAATATATAATAAAACTGCTTAATTCTTGGCTTCATTTACAGTATAGATATGGCTTTGGTAACAATGTGGCTTAAATTAGCCCAAATTAGTGAAACTTTAAAACATTATTTATTCTCTTAAATACCAATTTATTCAAATATTATTTTATATATTAACTAAACAGATTTCTATTGTTATATTAGAATAACCACTCTAAGGTTTAAAAAAACCCTTTAAATTGCATTTGTGAAGATCCACAAACTAAGCAAGCCCTTACAACAAATGATTTTTACTTACAAAATATATAACATATAGACTAAGTATAGTGTGTGATTAGTTCACCTGTGCAAACCCTATGGCTCTTAGATGATTGACTCTGATTTGAAGCAATACCTTTTAGATATATGCCATGTGCATTCATTGATCTTAACATTAAATTAATAATGGCAAGAATTCATCTTGCACATATGCAAAGTTCACGTCGTAATTGAGACAAGAGTGAGAAAGCCTGGGTGTTATCATAGAGTCATCTAGCTCATTTTTCTGCTCCTAAGCATACCTATTAAACCATCTCAAAATATGCAAAAGTGTAATATTTTAAACCACAACCAGGTTAAGAAAACTCCTTGAGAAACTTTTCCAAATATGTAACCATTATTAACATTAGAAACAAGTTTAACATGACCTAAATAAATCTATCATTAATGTATTTTTGGTTCATGTAGAAAAGGTTTCTTGATATTATGATGTATCTATTCATTACTTTTAAAAGCAATTTTTCAAAGAAAAATTTTCAAAAAAAATGTTACAGAATGGAAGGGCAGGATCTCTAGGTGTTGCTTTAATTGTAGATATTATAATTACTGATATATTTCCGTAGCCTGTCTCTCTGAAGTTCAAAGCAGAAAAAAAATTGAAGGTAGAACACAATCCCGAGAAAGATTATACATCTTTCAATGTATCTTCCTAAATCAACTGAATTGTAATTAGAAGTTGAACTAGATCTTAAATATGGAGTATCTTATACATTTTGTAAGTATTTGACATGTATTTGATGAAGAGGAAGGTATCTCACTTCCACATTTTGAAAGCAATGAAGTAAAGGAGAAAATGAAGACTAATGGTGATTGAGTTAGAATTCATGCCGACCACCGTTTTCATAGGGAGTATGCACTGTGCCAGCTTCACATTGAAATGCCAAAATGTAACTCTAGTTCAATCAGAAGATTTCATTGTTCCAGACATTTTTCTTCCTTCACCTAAAAGCCATTTTTGAGAGCTGTCACTCACGAGAGTAAAAGGAAGCTTGTGTTACAAGAGAGAATCAATATGAGGTCACCCCTAAAGGAGAAACAGTTCAGATCTCTTCTCTCTGTATTCCCTTTCAACCTGCTCCTTTCTGTTTTTCCTCTCATTCTGACTTTGATATATCTTTCTATAACCTACTTGCTTTTCCTAAATGCTCAACTGAATAAACTGTATAAGGGGAGTGTGATATATTATGAAATCAAAAGGACACTCAAGCCAGTGCCTTCTGTCTGACAGGTTTTGCTTTTAAACCTTTCGAAGGAGACACTACTTGACAGTTGCCAGTGCCTTGAAAGAGGACTTTTCACAAGACAGAGTTGCCTACCACATTGTAACCATCTTTACTGTGTTATTTATGTTATTTATTTGTTTTAAAAAATCAAGCTCTTATCACACTCAAATCAGAGATTATGGATATTCACACATCTTCTCTAAAGCACAACATAGATGGATATCAAACTATATAGTGAGTAATAGATGCCAGACATGTAACTGTACATACTGTATAATTCCATTTATATGAAATTGAAGAAAGAGGAAACTAACCTATTTGACAGAAAGCTTATCAGCAATTTTTTGGACTGGGTGTGAAGTAGAATTAACTGTAAAAAGGCACAAGGGTACATTTTGGGTGATGCCAATATTATATATGTTAATGGTGGAAATTGCATAGGGTCCAATTATTTGTCAGTATTCATTGAACTACAGTTAAGATTTTTTTGTAGGTAAATTATACTTCAATAAGTTGCTTAAAAATAAATAAATTAGGAAACTCTCTTTTCCTATGCTAAGAAAAAACAACTGTATATAACAAGGAAATGAAATGATTTGTTTCTTGAAAGCCTGGGAGACTCACTGGGAAAAACATGGGCTTAGGCAATCACATTGGGGTAGTTGCTTTTCGCATTATTCAATTTTCTCTGATTTATTTCCTCCTTTACAAATATTTTGTAAATTTTTATTCTTTAGACAGTCATCTATTTCCTTATGACTTCTTTTTTTTTATTTTACAAATTAACAAAAAAGTGTCCTATTCTTTTAAAAGTCTTTTTCTCACCTATGAATATATTGCTCTTCTCATTTGTTTGTAAATGCCACAAGTGGAATTGTTGAAGGGTATAGTATATGCTTCTTTAATCTCATAGGAAAAAGTCCAAATGTTTTTTGAATAGTCACACCATTTTACACTTTTTGCCGGCAACTTTTGAGAGTTTCAGTTGTATCACATCCTTGCTAAGTCTTTCTAACTTTATTTAGTCTAATAGGTATGTGGTATGCCTCATGTTGTTTTTACTTTATATATCTCCATTACATATGCATATTGGCCATTCATTTATCTTATTTTGTAAGCTGTTCATTATTTTGTCTATTTTTAAAATAAATGTTTTGTTTGCTGTCTTAGTATTGAGTTCTAAATGTTCTTTATATATATTTCAATACATTTGTTATGTATATATATATTTGTTTTTAGTTTATTTGGGAATATGTTAGCCTGTAAAGGTCAGGTGCCTTCTTTCAGCATATAGAAATCCACTTCTTCTATAACCATTCGTTGAAAAGACTATCCTTTCTCCAGTGATTTATTTCAGCACCTGTTTTGAAAAATCAACTGACTATTATACTTGGGCATATTTCTGAATTTTCCACTCTGTCTCGTTGATCTATTTATCTATCCTCATGCAGATGCCACTGTATCAATTACTGAAACTTTATAGTAAATCTTGAAATCATGTGTTGAAATTTCTCTAACTTTTTACATCTTTTTCAAAATTGTATCAAAGTCCTTGTCCGCTAATCCTATTGTCTCTCACATTTCGAAGATTTCTCTTCTCCCATTTATTGGTCACATTTTCCTGCTTCTTTTACATGTCTAGTTAATTTTTGGTTGGATACTGAACCTACTGATTCTTACATTGTTTAGTATCTGGATTCAGTTCTCAACTTAATGAATGTTGTTATTTCGGTAGACAGTTAAGTTACTTAAGAATTAGCTTGGTCTTTTTGAAGTATGTTTTTAAGTTTTGTTATGATGAGCCTAGAATTGCCATGACTGTGAGACTATAACCCTGTAAAGTTTTTCCTTGTGGGTCCTTTACTGGAAGCCCTGGATGTTCAACAAGCTCTCTCCACTTTGGCTGCTGGTATCTCAACTATATCTCAGCGGTGTATTGACTCTAGCAAGTGCTCAGCTTATGCATCTCTAGTAGTTTCTTGCCCAGCCTGGTGTATCCTTTGGTATTTGGCAAAAGTAGCCAAATGGAGCTTGGGTATTTGACAAAAGTTAAAGAAAATCATATGCATATTTCTACAGCTTTTTCTCTGTATAGATTCTTAATCTTTATACACTAGCCCACAAATTCCATCTGTCACAACATTTTTAAACTCTGATCTTTGCCTCCTCAACTCAGTGAGATGACCATGCTTTGGTTGAGTTTACCCTTCAGGTCTTAAGGTCCAGAAAGTTCCTCCAGGCAGAATGTCAGCCTTTTTCTTCCTCTCAGGAATTACAATCCTTCACTCTTTATGATTCAATGTGTGGAAATTTTTGCTTATTTGTTGTTTTTGTTTGTTTTGTACTTGTCTACAGTGGGAGGACAAATATGGTACCTGTTACCTCATCATGGTCAGAAGGAGAAATCTCTCCAATTTATTTTCAAGGCTTGCAGGACACTGCCAAAGCCTAAAAACAGAGCACAAAAATAAAGCAGAGCTCAGTTTTATTTAAAAATTGGAGTGCAATGATCTTAAATAAATTAGTGTCAAATTGATCCCAGCAATATGCTAAAAAATACTGCCCTAGACTAAATAACATTCGTTTCAGGGATTCTATAATGATTGAATGTTATAAAATCTTAGCATCACATCCATAGGTTAAAGAAGAAAATCCTTTTAGTTATCAGAGTAAGTCCCAATAAATCTTCAGCATGCAGTTATTAAAAATTAAAACTCTTAATATAATAAAGCATATCCATTTCAAATCAAAATTTAGTATCATAAAATAGTGAAGTAAATGTGAAATAATTTTCAATAAATCTATAAGGAATAGAAAAATGTCTGATGTCATCACTAATATTTAATGTATACCTAGCACTATTTTGAGCACTTTGGTAAATACAAGCCACAGAAACTCTTAGAAAATACTACAGGTTTTTTGTTTTTTGTTTTTTGTTTTTGCAAATTCATTCATATGACAGTGATAATGTAAATGAAAGCTAGTAATGTCTAATATTTAAAATTCAAGGTAGTTCTAGGAACTAATAATTTTGGATTTTCCACTAAGCGGCATTTCATCAATACCATAGAAATATTTTCCTATGTATTTGCCAATTTATGAGTCTGTTCTTTCCTTTTGCCTATTAACTATTTGCCATCTCCCATTCAAGATCAAGAGGGTAAGAATGTTATTTTTTATTGTCAGAACTATAAGCAAGATAAAATTTCTGAAAGCCAAAAGGGAGGTTGCACTTAATTATGGGAATTGCATGTCAACCCTTAAGAAAGAACTATATAGTTTTCCAACAGTGATGGTACCAGTAGAGTTGGTCAATTTTTCCTTACATTAGAATGATGGGCAAGGAAGTCCCCATGATTAACATGTAGTACAAAACTTCAGGCAATTCAATAAGGCAAGAAAAAGAAACAAGTTTTATTACTATAAATAATAACCATTGTCTTTAGGTTCTTTCTTCAAAGAAAATTGCAAAAGAAAGATGAGACAATGGAAGGAAAGGAGGAAGGAAAGAAGGAAAGAAAGAAAGAGGAAAAAAAGAAGACTGTGAGTTATGAGTTTGTGAGGCGATCTGCTTAAAAGAACCAACAAAACAAAACAAAAACAGTGTACAAGTCTTAAATAATATTGAAAGCATGAAAAAAGTATAAGCCTAGTAGAAAACAGGCACTACATATATAATGGAAAAGATAATATTTTACTAAGAGAGATGAATGTAAAAATAGTCTGAAGTATATAGTATTTGCAAAAGTTGTCTTGATTAAAGTTTTCAATTCTTTCAAAATTAATATATATTTTAAAGTTTTGAATGAAAATGCTAACGGAAATTTTTTTGTAAGTTCTTAAGAAAGAACAATCTGGAATGATTACAAAGAATAGAATGGAAAAAAACATTTTGAAATAAATTATTAATTAGATACAACTTTCCTTAGTAGATAACACAAGGTATTTTTAAAATACAGCAAATAAAACATCGCTGGTGCTAGAATAGACAAAACTGTAAACAGAACAAAAGAGAAAAGATGATGTACTCAGTGTAATATATTAGAACAGATGGGAAATTATTTTTTAAATGAGGTCACTGCTACCTGCTATATATCAAAATAAATTTCAGATAAATATAAGGTAAAAAGCTAAATCATAAACCTACTAGAATGAAATTATGGAGTATGTTTGTATAATCTTATTATCGTAACAATAAAGGTGCACCATTAGAAAACATAGCACTAGTTTTGACAATGTGAAACTCTAAAATGTTTATATGCCAGAAAACACCATTAACTGTTTTAAAATGAAAATGAAAAAATAGGAAGTACATTTGTAACATATGCTGCAATTTAATTTTCATGCATAAGCAGTATTGCCAATCAATAAGAATTCAAACATTCAAATGAAAAATGTTCACGTGAGAGAGTGGCATCGACATATATACACTACCAGATGTAAAATAGATAGCTAGTGGGAAGCAGCCGCATAGCACAGGGAGATCAGCTCGGTGCTTTGTGACCACCTAGAGGGGTGGGATAGGGAGGGTGGGAGGGAGACACAAGAGGGAGGAGATATGGGGATATATGTATATGTATAGCTGATTCACTTTGTTATACAGCAGAAACTAACACACCATTGTAAAGCAATTATACTCCAATAAAGATGTTAGAAAAAAAAAATGGTCAAGAGACACACATTAGCAAATCATAAGTTAAAATGTATTTGGGTAATAATCATAGGAAAATTTTCAATGTTATCAGTCATCAAAAAATTCAGAAAGCATAATGATTCAGTGTCTGGGATTCAAAGATGAACAGTCATAAGTTTCAGTTCCAGGTTTGACATTTACTAGATATGTGACCCACTGAATTACTTTATCTCTTTGAACATCAGCTTCCTCAAATGTTTTTATGAGGAGTAAATGTTGTAACTCATTGTGGAACTCAATAAACTTCTTTATACACTACATGTTTTTACTTAATATTTATCTTGCATTAATATATTCAATTATATATTATTTTTGGAAACAGTGAGGTATCTTTACCTATCAAACTGGCAAATATTTTATTGTAATGATAATGCATCATGTTATTATATAAATATCCAGGTGGAGTGGGTATGGGAATTCAGTATTCTCATATATTGAGAAGGATTTTCATTTCTAGACATTTGCCTTAAGAAATAATAAATTATGTCCACAAAAGTTTTTAGCTATAAGAAAATAAAAAGTATTACTATTTTGTTTACAGTGTTAGTTGCTAAATCTGACTCCGTTATGTACTAAGAGTGTGATGTTGGAAAAGTTAGTATACCTTCCTATGTCACAAGTTCTTGATTTTCAGAGAAGGAGAGAATGATAATGCTTATTGTATAGAGATACTTTAGTCATTAAAATCACCATCAGAGATTTGTGAGGATTTGTAATCTGTTTTTATGTTGACCAATGATGAACAAAAGCAAATAAGGTAACATATTTCCTGAGTAAAAACAGCAATACAAGTTTAAAAATATATTCTCGAATCCTACGTATTTTATTTGTTATATTCTGAGGCAAATTTCATAATCTCTCTGAGCTTCAGATTCCTCAGCTGTGAAATGTGGTTGAACTAACTGATTTATGGAGTTGGGAGACTGAAGATGATGTAGATAAAAGGCCTAGTTCATAATAGGTGCAAAAGAGAGACTAGCTTTTGCTTTACACATTATCTACCTTAAGAAAAAGAAACTTTAATAATACTCAAATCTCAATATTTAATTGTCTTTCAAAGTAAGGACAATGCCTAACTTGTAAGATTTTTGGCTTTTAATTTATTGTAAGCTGCATACATGAACTCAATATGTAATGAAGTTACAGTTTGGAAAAGAAACATTTCTTTCAAATTACAAAATATTAGTATAGAGGATCTCAGGAGTACTGATTGTTGATTTTCATGAATTTTCCTTTTCTGCTTGACTTTCCTTTTCATGGACAGCTGCCTATGTTATGAAAGATTGCTGTTTGTGTTTAGTGTAGATTTGTTCTTGTTAATATTTTAATAGTTGCTATTTTTAGTTTTAATAAAAGACTACTTCTAACTCTTATCTTTTTAGGCTTGAAAGTTGAAATGCTTAGGAAATCTATTGGTTGTGCCCATTTAAAAACCCTTTGTAAAATAAAGTGTTGGGGCTCAAGCTTCCAAGTGGCCACCAGCCTGGTGCACCGCATGTTGGCAGGATCCTACACACCTGTTTGGCTTGCTTGCATTCTCTCCCTCTATTTTTCTCTCTCTTGCCCTTGATGGCCACCCCAACTGAATGGTGACATTTACTTTTTAAATTTTATTAAACAGAAAATAAACCCTACCTTAACACTAGCTCCTTCTATAATTTTGAAATGTGAGTTAAAGAGAACTAACTTTTGCACGATAGCTCCAAACACATTTTACTAAGACAAAATGCACTTAAAAATTCTATATGATAAATTATATTTGAGATGGCTCAATTTCTAAATTGTGAAATAGTCATATATATACGTTCCACTGGTAGTAATAACCTACAAATTACATAGCATTGACTAGGTGTCAGCAACTTGGTTAACCTTTTCTTGGTTAAGTGACATGTTCTTCATTTTCCTTAGTTGTTCAACTTCTGATAACAGGAATGGGTGTTACTAATGATTTTCGTACAACTGTTTCCCAAAGAGATTCCCTTTTGGAACTTAATTTCAATGATAAGAGTAAGAGAATGACCGTTTAAAAAATAACAGAGGAAGTATTTTAAAATAGAAACTCAGGTTTTATTTTGTTAATTTTTTTTTTTTTTTTAAACAGGGAAGCAGGGTGGTTTGCTTCATCACCTTTCAGCATCTCTTACTATAGAGGATGGCAATATCCCAAGACCTGGTGCTGAAGGTAGCAGCAGCTGGAACTCGTCTGCATCCTGGACTCACAAAGGTACCTAGAGTGGCTGAGTTCAATAACCATTTACAAAGTTATGTTGTATTTATATTATTTTATTTTTCTCAAAAAATATCCCAGGCCTCATATTTAGGCAGGGTAATACAGAATGCTAAAGAGTTAAGGAAATGAAATAAGAGGCAATTAAGTTATGTTTGTTAGAGAGAACACTGAAAGACAGTCTATTTTAGCTCTACAACTGGCATTTTCTATCCTGCAAAGTAGAATATGATTAGTTACTACCAAATTTAGTGGGTGTTGCAAGCATTGCTAAAATTACATTTAAAAAAAATCCTTTGATCTCTTGAAAGCAGTGATCTGTATAAAAATAAGGTGATTTGGGTATTATATATGCAAAATTCATCACTGCAACAAAAAAAGACAATTAGCTTATTTCAATATTTTGGCTTGCAGTGAAGTGAATTTGTTCTGGGTAAAAGAGAACATGATCAACTGTAATATTTGCAGTTTTAATAGCTTATATAAGTCTGTTTAATTATTAATAGTATGACTGACTCCTGAGGACAGAGTTTACTGCTCTTGAACTGGGTAAGCAAATAAAAACTCTTATAATGCGTTTACATTTATCAGCAATATATTTATGCCCAGAATGGTGGTTGATTACTGTTGGGTCTCAACCTCCTGGGAAGCTTCCCAGGTGTAATCTGAAACCAGTCCCCCATACTTGGAGGACAGGGAGAGACCACCGAAAGAGACAGACCACTCTAGGTTGGTAGTGGCAGGTTTAATAAGCAAGGGAACTTACTTATGAGGCTTGTCTTGGGTGGCTGCAAGACAGCAGATTTCCATACCTGCCCTTCAAAATCTTAACGTTTATATAGAACCTTAACTGCGCTCAGTCACATATATCATTCAGATGCTCTCAACAGCTCATGATTATCGCAAGGCTGTATCCTTGGGGCAGCTTCTGAGAGTGGGGAAAGCAAGTGGAAAGAACATTCCAAGGACAGGAATGAGGGTGAGAAGCCTCCAATTGCCCGGGCCCAGTTTTAGGGTCAAACCAGGGGTCATGTCTTCTTGATGACCTCTCCCAACAATTACACAACAGCAAACCTTATTTCAAAGTTTATTGTATTGATTAATTTTCTTTGGACTATGGTTTTTGCTGTATGAAAAAACAAGAGCAGAGATTATGATTATCTGTTTAATTTTGCCAGGGCATGTAGGCCAATAAAATAACTCAGTCCAAGATTAAGCAGATATTGGCGTGAGTTATAAAGTTTGATTTCACTACTTGATCAAATTAATTTGGAAATTGCTAAACCCCCTTCCTTTTTATAGCTATCATTATATGTTTATGTCTCTACATTATTTCCTAGAACATGGGTAGTTTAAGGGAGAGGGAAATACGTTGACTATGTCAGCGTGCAAATTTGAAAAATGTCTTTAAATCAAGTTGTTTACTTGAAGAAATGTTTCTTTGGAGCAATGGAGAGAAAAAAGATCCTATTTTATATCAGTGGATTGGGTTGATTGCTCACTAATAAATTTTAGTTTCATATAATCTGGGAAAATGTCTTTCACCTCTGACTTTACATATGCCTGTGAATTTGCATATGCCATGAAGTTTACTGAGAGATAGTTTCCATAAGTCAGTGAAGTCAAGAAAGACATACAAGTGGGGAAGGGTGAGAAGCAAATTTTAAGATAATGATGTAAACCTTAAAAGGCTGTACTGAGAGCAGCAAAGTGTAAAATGGTGATCCCGAAGAAGCATCAACAATTAAACTCATCCTGAGGTTGAAACCTTTAGTGCAACAGACTGATTTCTTATTACTCAGATCTATCCTTTCTCTCACCTCCCTTGCCATTGGTATACTTTCCACCGAATTTTAAAAGAAGAGCTTGCTTTTAAGAAGCCACTTGCTAAAGAACTTAATCTATACCTTAAGGTCAGCTATATGTCAACAACAAAATTTATAAATACCAACCATGCATTTTCTTTTTTATGTCATCTTATTAGGACTAAAAAAAGAAAAAAAAAAAAAAGAAAGAAGCAGCTAAACTAAAGTGGGCTACATAAGTAAACTACCTTTTCTGGACTCCAGGATTTAATTTGTTCTTATCATCTAAAAGTTGACTATGTTTCAGACAGAATAAATATCTTGCTTTCATGTTTTCATTGATATTGACAAATCCTACTAAAATCTTACTTTTAGTGGCTTCTGCTTTTTCAGGGTGGAGATAAACCGAAAATACGGTGAATATTGTTTTTCTTTTCCAAATTATTAAATCAGAAGTTCATTTTCTTGAAACAAAAAAACTTCAAGAGCCTGAATTAAACAGGTCTGGGAGAGAATGAAATAGATTGTGGCCTTCCTTTTCCAATGCTACTTTTAAAAGCTTTTGCTTGCAGGAATTACCTGATCTGAGTAAGAAGAAGAAGAATTTACTCTTCCTTTAACTTTATCAAATTTCTGTTCTTTTACCTTGCTTTGAATTCTGGGATTGCTCCTACATGCTTTACTTCATATACATATTCCTATGTTGCCTCAGAACTTGAGAATTTCTATCATTTTTGATAAGGCATTATATCTAATTTTGTCTGGAAAATGTGTAGAATATACTACAATACCAAACTTCCCTTTTTGAAAACAATCTTAGAATCACAGACTTATATATCATGATAGAGTTTGAGCAGAAATGAATTGCTTTGCAAAAACAGGTTGTAGATGGTAAACAGATCTCTATTTTGTTAATTAAGTTTTCATATAACTTGGGATGGTTGCATATATTATGGTATATGACATAACATATATAAAAATACTTTGGAAGAAATGTTTGTGTTTTCATTTTTACCCAAGTAATGTCCCATAATCTATAGTACTACTGTGAAAGGACAATTTATTTAGCCAATAAAGAATCTAAATTCCAATAGGATTAAGTTAATTATAAATAAAATAGGATGTTAAAATAAAATAGGACATTCTTCTCTGCATTAATTTTAATTGAAAAGCCCATGTTGTATTATTCATATATCTTTATTAATAAATCATTTATTGAGTATTTATAGAGTGAATATCATTTGTTTTATCATTCATTGAAATTAGCTGTTTTAGAAAACATATTTTATATATGAATATACATATATAAAGAATTTACAGTTTATTGAATAAAGGGGGAAAACAGTGAAAATATAGCATAAATAGAATTATAAAATATAGAACTCCACCTGCTTATTTCTTGTGTTGACATTTCCAGAGAATTGAAATCAAAATAGATAAAGCTATATAGTGACAAAATTGTCCCAGTGCATGTCATATGATAGATAGTCTAGCAACCTTTATCAGATGAATGAATTGTTTGTTAATTAACAAATAATTCTAATTCTTCTACAAGTTTTATGCTTCATTTTTCTTCCCCAAACGAATCTTTTCTACAAATATTTAAGATATATTTAGTTTACTTTGGATTGTGTAACTGCTGAGAAATGACCTAAGTAGATATTTCCTGTGTAAAACAGTAAAGCTCTTACTTTAATTTGGATCTAACTTAAGCTATAAATAACATTTGAATCTGGAGAAATCTTAAATGGCTTAGCATTTTACATATTTTTTTTTTTATCTTAGTAGGACTAAGAAAATGAGGAAGTGTCAAGGAATGGGTATAAAAGGAGGAATTACTACACATATTATTCCTAGAGATTTACTTGTTAGTTTTATGAATATTATTGAATTTTCTGAATTTATTTTGGTAATCTTAAAATACATATAAGCATACCATAGATTGTGTGCATTGTCGACCTATGATCATGTTCTGCGGCTTTATTGCATTTCTAGAGTTTACATTTGCATTGGCCCCAAGTAAAGGACAAATTACCTCATGGCAAGCTGTGTAAATAAAGCTTTTATAGTAATTTACATAAAGATGAATAGTGGGGAAATTAAGTCATCAAATAGCACATGGTCTTTGAACTCTGCAAAACTCAATAGACCTGTACTGTAGCCTTCAATATCATAATCATTTCACTAGCAGATGTGTTGTTAGATTTAATTTTTATACAAGTAATTATGATAATATATGATAAAGGATTTCACACTGCAAAACTTTGGCTGTGTTTTATTGAATCCAATTCGGTTCATTGGATCTTCAAAATAATTTCCTGATAGTTAAAACTATTAGTTTTCTAAAGGCCAAAAAAATGGCAATGATATAATTATAACTCAAATAATAGTCCAGCATGCTCAAAATAGGATGAGAAAAGTGAAAACATACCATTTCATAATTTAAAATTCATTGATAATTGTGTTTTTTTAAAAAATCCTAAAATGTATGTCATATTAAATTAATGTTGTTAACTTGAAATTTATTGGTTTAGTGGGAAGTTTTAGTACTTTATTTGAAAATGTGGTTTAATAGAGTTTCAGAGTTACAAGTAAAATAAATTTTGTTTGTACATATTTAAGTAATTATATAAAAGCTAACACACTTGGAATTAAAGAGTCCTTGGCTTTGTATTTTATTTTAATCTGAAAGGGCTCATAGATATGTAAAGTTGAAGAAACACTAGGAAAGAGAGTCCTAATTATTTTGCCTTTCAATGTAGACCAATGTTTGCTAATTTTTTGTTACTTGTTTTCTCTTTGTTTTCATAATCAGTAACAATAAAAGCCCATAAATATTTTTAACATATGTGTATGCTCATTTCAGGGATAACAAAGAAAAGCAGAGGAAACAATATTTTCTTCTCTCTGCAAGAAGTTTAACAGAACCCAGTAGGTAGGACAGATGGTATCAGTAGAAGTGGTGCGAGCAAGTCAAGTGACTTAACGTTATTGAAATTAAAAGCAGAGATATATGCACGACATGTATTAGCAATGTGTTCCTAAGAACAAAATCAGTGGAAAACTACCATCTGTTCTCTGACCATACTATCTGAATGGCCATAATAACCTGCTTTAACTGGACGAGAGCAGGGTTCTTTAAGACAGGACTTTGACAAGTTCTTCTGTAACTTCCTTCGTAGGGAGCATGACCAATCACTGTAGCCCATAGACATCTCTCCAGCATAAGCAACAAGACAATTCATCTTTTCACATGACTTTTATTCTCTTAGCCACCTGTTCACTTCCATTCCAACAAATATCACAAAATTCAAAGAACCTAAATTACATCCTACTCTAGAAATGGCAGACTAGAGAATTTTTTCTGGGTTCTGTCCCTCAAATTCAATATCTGTTGGTAGATAATAATTTTACCTCTTTAATTAGCACAGATATATAATACAGCTTTTTCTCAGGATTGTGCTATTCATGTAATATTAAACGTTACATTTAATAACAATAAAGATCTGAAGGGGTGTGTGTTGGGGGTGAAAGAGAGACAGAGAGAAAAAGAAAGTGAAAAAAACAACAAATATTGAAATATTCTTGGAAGAAATATTTAAAGAATTTTAATCCTAAAGACTATATCATGGCCTCACTGATACTCCTATAAGTTTAAAATAAGCAAAATAGTTTATGTATACCTATAACATCTAAGACTTTCTGCTGAGGTAATACATATAATATCAATGACATGCATGTGTGTAGAACTCTGTCTTATTTATCTTTTCAACCTCTGTGTTTCATTTTGTGCCTGATATATGTAGGTTCTGTAATGATTTTTCTGGTACTAATGACAGAGCTTGTGACCATAGGAGCTTATAATTTAGTACAAGAAAAAGAAAGGTACATATATAAAAAGTTTGAGAATAGCTAATTTGCTCATAAGACATAAGAAAAACATTTCAAAGAGATAGAGAATCTATGGCTAAGTGAATTAAAAGCCCTTTAAAACCTTATAAAGTAGTCTTGAGGTATGGCTAGAACTTTGACAGATAAATACAGTGATGGAATTCCACGTAGAAGGAACATGAACAAAATCAGAAGAGGTGATATATGTACAATTACTAAATCGACCAGTTGGACTAAGAAAAGAAAACCTGATAAATGAAAGTTTAGAGTCGAACATATTTGGGTGGCCTTAACTGTAAGGGGAAGAGCAGGATATTTACCTTGAGAGCAATAGACTATTGAAGAAGGATTTTTCTTCAGGAGTAAAATACAATTAGGTTTACTTTTCAGACACGAATGTTGGGGAGATGTAAAGGAGATTATATGGGAAGAGAGAAGGTATAAGAAAATGGGAAACTGTACATAAATGAAGAAAACTCCTGAGAACATAATCCATGCAAAGTCAATGAAAATGCCAAGGACCATAAGAATGAAAAAGACTATAGAGACCAACAGCATAATTTAGCATCTGGCCCTAAGTGATGAGTGAAAAGGAGTTGCCACAGATGTCTCTGTAGGTTTTAAGAATAAAAACTTAGAAAATGACACAAGCATTAATTTTTAAAAGGTAGGGGGGGTATCAAGTAAAAGGACAGATGAATTTTCATTTGAACATGTCCAGTGTAAAACATTATTGGTAAGCCATCTGGAAAAGTCCAGCAGAGAATTTGAAATGACAGTTTAGAAATCAGGCAAATGTTTAGGATTTGATCACTATATCAAGGAATTAATTACTTGACATAATTCTTGAAGATGGGGTAGTGCTTGTCCTCCCCAAGGGAAAGACTAGAACCACAGAATATTGTTTAGTCCAGTGTATTTAATACTCCTTGCTGCATTTTTTATTTACTTACTGTGAGGGGAGCCCCGCTCCCATTCCTTATTTTTACATACTTCCATACTTTCACTCACCACACACACAAACATGTTTGTGTGCACAGGCAGACACATGCACACACATGAACGTTTTCATCACCTTATCCCTGTTGGTACAATAGGCAGTATGTTTTGTGCCTGAACTTACAGCACATTCTGGAATGCTGCATAGTTATATGGGGTCAGAACGTCAATTTAAATTAAACTCACAGATGAGATGATGGACACCACCCCATTTGTCTCAGGCAGGATTTTGCTTCACCAGAGAGAATCTGACAGCTGTTGTTTAAAAGAAGCCTCACTTCCACTCATTTCCTTATTGTGACATGCCAATTTCCTTCCTGAGACTTTCTTCCAAGTTCTTGATCCCAATCCTAGAAATTTGCATATATAGTTCCCCGGGCAGCTATAGTATTGAAACAGCTGCATGATTAGCCCAGCAATCATTCTTCCACCTTTCTGCTCCTATAACACCTGCACTTCTGCTCCTCGGGCAGCTCTCAGCTCATACTGTCTTGCAAAAGAGCTGTCTTTGGTCTTATCTCTGCTACTAAAATTGTAAACACTGAGAGGGCAGTAGCCTTCCTCGTGCTTAACATACAGAAGGGACTTAAAAATAGTACATACTTGACAGTTGAATAAATGACTAAATGAAAGGATAACTTTATCTGTGAAGATTTTTTCAATTGTTTGACATTGTTAAAATAACTACAATGCCTTGGATATGCTCTGAGCTCCATAGGGGTATCCAAAAGTCAAATGAGATTCACACATCTAAGAAACCTAACAGACAAGAAATTGCAAGAGCTTGCATCTCTCTAGGGCAGCGTATTGAAAGGTATACTATATTCCTTTAAAGCTTAAAATAGAGAGTGAAGAATAAATATTTTTAAAATGTAATATATAGTGAATAGAGTCAAAGTAATATTTTAAACTATGTTTTGTAAGTTAAAAAGAATAGTGATAGAATGAACACGTGTGTACAGGACAGTAAGGTGAATTCTAGAAAAAAAGAAAACCACTGTAGTTCCTGGTATGTTCTTCCCCTTTCATCCCTTTCCTTCCCAATAACACAAATTTTATATTCCTCATTTCCTTTTTTTTTTTTTTTTTTTGCATGCTTTTACCACAAAAATTTGTATTTCTAAGCAAAATGCCACTTCTTGTGAATTTTAAAAAAGGGAATTGTGCACTGTAAACTCTGCTGCAATTTTCTTTCTTCCCTAATCATTATGTTTCTAATATTCATCTACATAATTGCATGCATGTATATCTATTTTTCTAATTTATGACTTTACCATGATATACTTTTCATGCTAACACTGATGAGCATTTTGGTTGCTTTTGAATATTTGCCATTATATGTGTTGCTGAGAATATTTTTCCATTTGTCTCCCAGTGCACATGTACAGGAGTGATATTCTAGGATCATAGATTATGAACATTTTTAAGTGTTCTCTACGAAGCCACATTTTCCCCAAAGTGCCCAGTGATCCCCATTTCCAACAGCAGTACCCAAATGCTCCCATTGCTCCGTATCCACAGCATTTGATATTACCAGATTCCGGTGTCCGCGAGTCCCATAGGCACAGACTGGGGCATCAGGTTATGAATTTGCATGTTTCTGATTACAAATCAGAGTGGAAATCTACCCACAGGTTTATTGGTTATTTGTGTTTCCTATTATACGAAGTGCTTATTTTTACATTTTCTCATTTTTATCAGATTGTGTATTTTTACTTGATTCATAGGAGTTATTCACTCATTCTGGATACTTACACTGATTACTTCCACGTGCTGCATGTGTTTTCTCCCAGTTTGGGGCTTCTCTTTTTACTCTATGGTGGTTGATACTTAACGTAGTTGAAATAATCAGTGATGTTTGGTTTAATAAATTCTTCTCTATTTAAATTCATGAAGATATTATCCTAAATTGTCATCTAAAATATTGCTATTTTTACCTTTCAGTCATAAATGTGTATAGATGTCAATCAGAGGACCAATTTTGTATTTTCTCCGTATAGGTGACTAATTGTGCCAGCAGGATTTGCTGAAAAATCTATTCTTTTCAACAGATCTTGAGTGAAACAATGTTATAAATCGTGTCCATATATGTGTAGGTCCGTTCCTTTGATTTTTCTATTTGTATCAGTACCATATTGTGTAATTAATTATAACCTTATAATAATTCTTGAAAACTGGCAGAGCAAATTCCACCCACCTCACCCCCATGATATTCTTCTTCTTTAGGAGTATTTGGCTGTTCCTCCATATCGGTCTAGAATCATCCCCTTAAGTTTCATACACAAAAAGAACAGAGAAAAAGAGAGAAAGAAAAGTAATTCTGTGGGGTCTTTAATTGGAATTGATTTGGATCTATGAATAACTTAGGGTAGAAATGGGAGCTACAAGTTTTTATCCTATTAAATATTATTTTCACAGTTTTTTCTACCTGACTGAGACAAGTGTGTATAAATGCAATTGATTTTGTACTTTGATTCTGTATCCCACAGCTTTGAAAATTTTGCTAAAACTTTCTAATCTCTTGTAATAATTTATCAGTAATTTACTTTGGTTTTTCTACATAGATAATCATATATTCACAGAGTGCCCTTCTTCCATTTTAATTTTACTTGTTTTTCTTGCCATTAGTATCTTGCCATTAATATACTAGTTCCCAGAACTTGGTATAATGCTGAAGAGAATAATGAGATCAAACAGCTTTGTCTAGTTTCCTGAATGCTTTCAATGCTGTCACATTATAAATGTGTGTGCTACATGCATTTTTGCAAATAACTTTGCAACATTAAGGAATTTCCTTCTATTCCTAGATATATAACTGATTTTGTTTTGATTAAATATTGAATTTTGACAAACATTACTCTTCAACTATTAAAATAATCATAATAATCATTAAATGATAATATATTAATTTATTTTAAAAATGTTAAACCCAACTTGTAAGCCTTGAACATAATGTATTACCTTTTATGCAATGCTTGCATTTTGTTTACTAATAATTTGTTGGTAACTTTTCAATCTATTTTCATGGTAATACTGTGCTAGCAAGATGGTTTATACTACACTTTATATGTTTTAAGATAGGACAGCCCAGCCTTTATTTCCCACACGTATCATTATATGTAGCTTATAATTTTAATGTTCCTTATTGATCCCTCCTACTTGCAGTCTAGTAGTTTACTATATCTCATAAGGTTTGTTATGGTCCATGACATATGTAACTGGTATACTAAGTGGCATGCAGATACAGCGTTGTCCAATATTTCATTTTATCAGAGAGCACACAATATGTTGTCATTGACAGGGGAAATATTAGTTGCTTTTTGCTGAAAACAAAACAGAGATGTATCATCAGTGTTCTTCCACACGTAAGAATGAAGTTCTATTTACTACATATATCTTTCAGATTCCTAGATGAGGCCATGGCAGAAGTGGCTTATATTGATGCAATTATTAATACTACTATCACATTGTTGGATGAAAAACTCATAGTAAATTCTAAATTGGCACTATGCTGGATAAACTGGAATGTATGATCACCCTACTTTGATCTAGCTTATTATGTGCCAGGTACTGTTCTAAGCACTTTTCATTTCATTTCTAAGTTTCTTATGTTTCTAAGAACTTTGA
Source organism: Balaenoptera acutorostrata (assembly GCF_949987535.1). NCBI lineage: Eukaryota > Metazoa > Chordata > Mammalia > Artiodactyla > Balaenopteridae > Balaenoptera > Balaenoptera acutorostrata. Next base: position 24,203,402 of record NC_080077.1, read on the forward strand.
ATTCTCACATCAGCCTTGTAGCATATGCACTATTATTTACTCTTTTTTTGTAGCTGGGGAAATTGAGGCATAGAGAGGTAAAGTACCTCGCCCAAGATGTTAGCGATTATAAGTGATAGAACTGGGAATAAAGACGAGTCAAGTTTTGGACTTTATACTCTTAATTCCTATTTTCTTGTATATTTTCTTCCCTCTGTTTGCTTTGAGTATACTTTCATTTTATTTCCCTAGATTCCTAAAATAGAAATTTATTGTTCTGAGGTCTTTCTTTTTTCCTAGTATAAGCATTTGCTACCACAAATATTCTCAAACTTAAATAATACATCATTTTTAAAAAGGAAAAAATTTTGTAAGGACCAAATAATGACTAGTTATTTTACTACAGCATTACTGAAGGGTACAAACATACATCAATATGTGGCATTCTTATCTTTAAATATTTTATACAACTTTATCCAAAACAAATGAAAAAAATTAGGGAAATTCAAAATAAATATATTAATTTAATGTGATAAATGAGGATGTGTTTCTTAAATGAAATAGCTACTCATAGTAAGCATACAAAATCAAATGATCCAAATAACTGTGGTGTGCTTTTGTTGGGCCCTGTATGCCTATATTACACAGCCCATTATGCCATGTGATGACTCAGCCCTCCAAATACGTTTCTCTATGAGAAGTTTCCTTTGTTCAGCTGGCCATGATATAATTTAGCCTTCATTTGACAGGAACATCATTTATGTTTTAAGTCCAATTGAATCTTCTTAATTAAGTGCATACCACAAAGCCAAAAAGATAAACACAGGAGGCATTGAAATTTAATACATGAATGTATAATTGTATAGCTCAGTTATCAATGAAATTCAAAAGATCCAAACTGTGCGTATGTTGTGTTTTGGTCTATTATGAAGGTGGAGACATTTTTAAAAATGACATCTTCTGTATGATTCTCATGTCTCCTTGCTGTGATCCTCCCACCACTCAATGACATATACGTTTGAATTTGTAGGAGTTCCTGACTCTCATTATGAGAATAATTCATCTAGTCTGTAAGCACCTCTTCAAATTCATCAAACTACATTCCAAACTGTCATCTTTTCTAGTAGTCTAGAATCCCCTGTGTGTCTACATCTGCCAAACTATATGTGGCAGATAATCACTGAATACTCGCCTCCAAATGTGTCTATATCATAATCCTAGGCAATTGTAAATGTTACCTTACATGGCAAAAAGTTTCTGCAGAGGTAATTAAGTTAAGGATCTTGGGATGAGAAAATTATCCTGCATTAATGTGTATCCCAATGTAATCGCAACAGTCTAGGAAGATTCAGATAGAGAGAGGAAAAGTTAGTGTCATGACATGATGATGGATGCAGAAACTGGAGTGATGCATTTTGAAGATGGAGGAAGTGGCCACAAGCCAAGGGATGCAGATGACCTCTAAAGGCTGAAAATGACAAGGAATAGAATTCGTCCCTCAGAGCCTGCAAAAGGAGCCAGAGCTCCTGACATCTTCACTTTAGCCCAGAGAAACTACTTTTAAATTTCTGACCTCCAAAACTTTAAGAGAATAAATTTGTGTTGTCCTAAGGCAACAAATTGGTGTTGTTTACAGCAGCAATAGGAAACTAACACACTAAGACTTTGCAATGCTCCTTCTCTCTAGAAACCATCTGCCGTCCTTTGCCTGATTAGTTATTGATTCTCCAAGATTGAGTCAGTCTCCCCACATTCGTTCCTCAGGAAAGCCTAGGTAGGAATTTATCTGCTTGCTTAGGTCCAAGGTCATGCCTTTATCATAGCACCTACCTCGTTTCATTTAAAGTTGTCCTTTAAGGTTCTGCCCACTTAAAATATGCATAGCTCTCTGATGGCAAAGCAACGGTCTTACTCATATTTTTGGTTTTTAGCAACTAGAGTAGAATCTGGAAAAGAGTTAACAATAAATCTTTGTTTAATTGATTTTCTTATACAAGAAAAGATTTTCAAGAGGGTTTTAGAGCGTATGCCATCTTAGAGAAATTTTTAATTAAAAATTTTAATCTAAGAAAAACTTAAAACCTAAAAACGGAAATTTGATCTGCTTGAGTGAAACAAGAAAATTTGTTCATGTATACATATATACATGTCTATCTATATTTACAAAAAATATTCTGATTTTTAGTGACATCCAGCTTCTGAATATATTGATGATAAATGATCTGAATGCTAGATAACAAGTGGGAAAGGTAATCCAGGGTTGGTATCCTCAGTTTAACTGGTTATAATAATAACCCCAAGAGTTAGGAAGAACATTAGAATTGACAAAATCCAGATAATACTAATCCCTCAAATACATATAAGTAAGATATTTCTGAATGAAAAATAATATTCTGAGTTTTATGTAATGTCCATTATTTTGTTTAGTGCTTATTTGTTTTCACTCTGATGAGAATAAGTCACAATATTTGGTTATTAAATGATTCCCCTAAAAGGAATAATGTTGTAATTTTCCCTTCTTGCTTAGGAGTCAGAAGAGCAACAATATGTGGAAAATGTAGTTTGTAAAAGATATTTAGAGTTGACTCTATGGTTATTGGCACCTAAAATTATGTCAATCATTCTCTTTGCTTTGTCTTTTGTCATTGTTGTAGATAGAATTCTTTCTGTTATGCACCTGGAGATGGTGTCAAGCAGCCAAGTGTAAATTCTAAGAATATTGATTGATTTAGAATTATCAAAAGTGAGTCAGGGAATATCTCAGCCAGATTTTAGTGGACATGGCCTCAGTTCTACTTCTGTGACTTTTTTGGTGTCAGTTTTGACAACCATAACATTATAATAAAGGGGAACATCCAAAGATGAGGAACAAAGTCGTGTCCTGTGACTATGGCTTTATGGAATCACTTTGCCCCAGGGACTGCTATAATACAAAAACTAATTAAATATTATTTTGCATGGAGACTAGTCAAATGATAGCCTTGTAATCCAAGTTATGTTGAGTAGAGGCTTATACCCAGAAGTCTTTATTGCTATCTGGCTGCATGGATATTATGTTAAAAATGTTGATATTGCTAATGCGTAAGGATGCAAACACTAACTCCGTGAAAGGTTTTCTGTATAATCATTGTTTTCAGATTTACAAGCACTAAGATATTTTAAACACGTGTACATGATGGCATTTTTATGAGAGCATTCTGGTTATTTGGATAATATTTGCAGGAGGATTTTTAAGAATGTGGGAAGAGGTGCTAAGGGCATTGTTTCTTATTTGCTTCTCTGTGTATTGTCAAATAAAAGTGTTTAGAGGTAAAATTGTTATTTAAGCTCCAATTTTCACATATACAAAATGTTATACCTCTGTATCCTACCCTAGAAGCTGCAAAGGCAGGCATCTATCTAATTAAATATGTTTCAAAGGGATTTGTTTTCAATACCATTTTAAATGCACAGCATGGAAATCCCCATTCTTGTTTGACCCATAATAAACCATTCTGTTAAAAAAAAAATTAAAAACACTATTAGATTAAAAATTAGAACAGTGGAAATGAAAAACTCCACCAGGAGCTGCAAAAGATTCTCTTCTGATCTCTCAAGTCTGTAGCCTAAGTTGGGAGATTATATATATAAAATATCAACTTTAAGGTCTTTTCCACATTCTGAGATGCAGACAAGAAAGAGAAATATGCATTTTTAGTGGAAGTCCCCAACCTTCAGCTTTTCCTAGGAACCGCAAGAAGGAAAAGTGCATTTGATCTGAGTGCGATGGGCTGGGGAGTATTATGAGGAACAGAGAGTGAAGGGTGAATGCACGGACTCTAAAGCCACTGCAGCCACTTGTCTAGAACCGCTTATATCACAAAGGAGTTTACCTGGCAAACTGGTGTAAATATTTTGTGAAAATTCTACATATCTGTCTGCTCATACTTCAGGGGAGAAAGGAGAGAAGGTATGATTCTACATCTACAATTAAATTAGCCAAATTAAGAAGTGATAGACCCATCTGCTCCTAAATGCAGGAGGAGAGCATTCAAGTTATAAGATGAAAATGTCAGTGATTAACTAGGTTTCATTTTGCCCTCCCTTTTAATCCTCCATCCACATTCCCCAGGTCCACCCCACTGAGTTTTCAGAATTTACTGCTTCAGGATTTCTGTTGGGGGAAAGACACAAAGTTTTACAGAGAAAATGAGATTGGCTCTAGACTTTGTGTTCCAAAACAGTCCACTGAAGCCTGAAACAAAGATTGTAGTTTTATTAAAGTTCACTGTTTTAAAATGCAAAAACAGTTGATAGTCTGAAAATCATGTTGTTGAATTTACATGTGAAGACCATTCACGACATTCCTCCATTATACCTTTAATCTATGTTGTGGTCTGCAGTGATAGCTCCTCATTCAGTTCCTGATATTGGTCATTTTTGTTTCACGATTTTTCTTTGTCAAAGTTGCTAGCAGTTTACCAATTTTATGGATTTCAAAGAACCAGTTTTTGGTTTCAAGGAATCTCTTTTGATTCTTTTTTTGTTTATTTGTTTTAAATTGCATTGATTTCTGATCTTATCTTTATTATTGTCTTTCTTCTGCTTGCTCTGGGTATATTTTGATCATATTTTCCAAACTTTTTTTTTTTTTTGGCTGTGTTGGGTCTTCGTTTCTGTGCAAGGGCTTTCTCTAGTTGCGGCAAGCGGGGGCCACTCTTCATCGCGGTGCGCGTGCCTCTCACTATTGCGGCCTCTCTTGTTGCGGAGCACAGGCTCCAGACGCGCAGGCTCAGTAGTTGTGGCTCACGGGCCTAGTTGCTCCGTGGCATGTGGGATCTTCCCAGACCAGGGCTTGAACCCGTGTCCCCTGCATTGGCAGGCGGATTCTCAACCACTGCACCACCAGGGAAGCCCCCTCGAACTTCTTAAAAGAGAAACTTAGATTATTGTTTTGAGATCCTTGTTCTTTTCTAATATAAACATTTAGTGCTATAAATTTTCCTTTAAGTAAATTATCTTAATTAGTCAGGACCTTCACAAAAATGTTGATACAGGTGGTAATAATGCACACCCTTGTTTGGTTCCCTATTTTAAAGGGAATATATCTAATTTCAACATTAACAATGATGTGTAGGTTTTGGAGACAAACTTTAGAAGGACAAAAATGTTTATTAAACTAACAGTTTGTACCATATGTGGGTGTGGAATTTTATCAACCGCATTTACTGCATTTTTTATATCATTTTGTTTTTTCTCCCTTAATTAGTAAATGTTGTTAATTATATTTGTGGATCTTCTAAAATTAAACAATACTTATATAAACCTGGGCATAAAAACATATATCATTTCACTCTTTTTTTCTTTTACAATTGCTGGATTTAGATTGCTAATATTTTACTTATGACAGTATAAATGTGCATGAGTAATTCTGAGTTGTAATTTTCCATTCTTGGACTGTCTTTGGTTTTGGTGTCTTCATAGAATGGTTTGGAGAGTATTTGCTAGAAAAGTTTGTGTAACTTGGCTATGAGATTCCTTCAGAATTTTGGGAACTCGTCTGGAAGGCAGTTTTGACTTTTCTTTCTGGGAAAAATGGTAAATTCAACTTAATTTTTCTATTTTTCTTCAGTTTTTAGTTAGTTATATTTCCTAGATTTTGTCCATTAAATCTAAGTTTTCAAATTTGTTGATATAAATTACCTTAGTAACTTTTTAGTGGGTGTTATATTTATAATTTTATCTTCAGTTTAATTTCTAATAGGATTTATTAGTCTCCTGCCCCCCAAACCCCACATATCTCTCCGCTCTCTCTTTCTCTCAAAACGTTTCCAGAAATTCCATTTTTGTATTATTTCTTAAAAACTCACTTTTGGCCTTGTGGTTCTGTTTTTTTTTTTTTTTTTTAATTTGTATTATTTTTTGTTTGTATATGTATCTTCTTTGTTTTGCATTCTGTTTTTATTTGGTTCTTTTTCTAACTTTCTAATTTGAAACTTAGATCATTAATTTTTAGAAAAAAATTTTTTCAAACATAAGCAGTTAACACTAGAAACAATTTTTTGAAGAAACACTTTCATTCAGTTCAGTTTTATACATTTGTGTTTTCATTAAAATTCAAAGTAAAATTTGATTTCCATTATGATTTCTTCTTCACTTCTTGGCTATCTATAAGTGTGTTGTTAATTTTCAAACACATGGGGAGTTTTTATGTCCATTTTTATTGGCATCCTGCTTATTTTTTGTATTTGTTTTATATGCTGGTTTGTATGATTTCATAGAATATGGCTTCTATGACCACATAGGCCTAAAAACAATGTTTCTTTGCAAACTGTTGGCTGCTGAGTTCTATATATTTCTATTAAATGAAGCAAATTCACCCTGTTGTTCAGGTCTTACATATCTTTGATAATTTTTGTCTTAGAACAACCATAAATAAGAGAGCAGCACTTTAATCTCACAGTATGATAATAGATTTTAAAATTTTTCCCTGTAATTCTATGAAATATTGTTCAACATAATTGAGGCTATTATATGATTAATAGTTTAGGATAGTATGTATATAATAACTCAAAAATGTTGTCATTATGTAGTGATGGGCTCTATGTTTTTTTCACTTTCCTTTGATTAGCATTTTCTTGATATATCTATTTTCTTCATTTTACTTTCCACAATTTCATGTTTTTACGTTTTCAGCCTCTATTAAATAGTGTATAGTTGGATTTTTAAAAATCTGATAATCTCTGGCTTTAAACTGGTGAGTTTAAACAATTTGCATTAATTTTAATGGTCAGTTTATATTTTCTCTTATCTTACTTTTTTGCTTTCTTTGTGGATCTCATTTTTTGGTTTTTTTTTTTTTTCCTCTTCCATTGACTCTTTACAATTGATTTAGGGGCATTTTATTGCCATTTTTTTTCTCATTCAGAAATTTTACAGTCTAATTTTCTAATATTAGTGGGACCTTTGAAAATTATAATGAATATTTAAAAACTAAAGTTATCTTACGTATCTTTCTTAGCAACATGAGGAAATTAGAACATTTTGACTTCAATTACTCCTCACCAAATTTATATAGTTTTATGTTCTGTATTGTAATTCTGTCTCTTCTTTAACTTTGTAATATTAGACATTAGTTTGGTTATTATTTTATATGGTTTGCTTAAGTCTGCTTAAATGTTTGCCAATTTATTTTCCGAGTATTTTTCTTATATTTCAGTATTCTTATCTAGGGTAATTTGTATTTATACCTAAGGAGTGTTATTTTGGTATTTTTTCAGTGAATAGCTGTTCTTGATAAAATCTTTCAATTTGTATTTATCTCAAAATGTACTTAATTTGCTTTTGTTCTCAAAATATTTTTGTTGTTGTTAAATAGAGAATTCTAGATCAACTGTTACTTTCGCACAGCAGCTTAAAGAAAGTATAATTATATCTCATGGTTCTATTGTGGATGTTGTGATGACTGTTGTCAGGATGTCATTCCTTTAGAGTTGTTTCATTTTTTTCTCTCTAATTGTTTTAAATATCTTCTTTTTCTTTGGTATACTCTCTTAATTAAAATATTACTCAATCTAAATATTTTCCTGTTTGGTATACATTTAGTTTTCTCTATCTATAAATATATGTCTGGAAAATTCTCAGAAATAAACTCTTCAAATATTGCCTTTTTTCTCTTCACTCTATTTCTTCCTGGGAAAGCCCAGTTAAACAAATAATAAAAAGTTTCAGTTCACCTTATCTATCTCTTATCATCTTTTTCCTATTTTCTAACTCCTTGTTACTATCCTATATTCTGAATATTTCTTATACTCTAGCATTATTGCCTCTTCATCTGGGTCTAATTTGTCTTTATCTCATTTATTAAAGTTTTATTTCAAATCTGTATATTTTTATTTTATGATCCTTATGGTATGATTTAAATCTGCCTGGTCAATTGCATAATCATACTTTTCTGCTTTGACTAAGTAATCAGTTTATTTATTTCATTTAACTTTTAATATATTAAACAATTAATCCATAATTAGGTTATATTTCTAAACTAGTGACTTCGTTTTCTAATGTTCTTGAAAGTCTAAATCTGTTTTGTTTGTTTGTTTCTGATACATTTCATTCAAGATGGCTTATTTTCCTATATAGAGATCTTTATTTATAAGCTGGTTTTTGAACTTTGGGAGACCTGAAGGTCTAAACTAAAGCTGTTTTTCTACAGAGGGTGGCTGGGTTGGGGTTGGGGAATAGGGATAGAGTGTGTTTCCAGTGTTCTTCAGAGTCTCAAGTTTATTGTGGAAATGGTTATCAAATCTTGTTCATTAGGTTGATGCTGATATTGGCATTTGCTTTCAAAGTGACCAACATATTGTGTTTTCTTAAAGTTATCCATCTGTGCCGATTTGTCAGTTTTGTTTATTTGTTCTGGGAGAGTGTATCCCTTACTTCTCATAGACCCAGCAATGTATTAAAGTTAATGCATTAAGCTTTATACATTTGTAAATAAGTACGCTCTGGGTCACTAGTCTGCCATATTTCCAGGATAAAGAGATACACACACAGACTGAGAGAGAGAGAGAGGGAGAAGGAGGAAATTAGGCTACATTGTGGCTTCAGGAGATTTGCACGTTTTGTTCTTTCTCTTTGCAATGTCCTGAATCTCCAGCCTTCCTCCCACCCCCAGGCGCACACACACACACACACACACACACACACACACACACACACACACACACACCCCTCACCTCCCAGGACATTGCATAGTCCTTCCCTGTATTTTCTTATCTCTCTCACTACCTGTACTAGATTAGGTTCCACCATTATATGTTCTCATTGTAACTTTTCCTCCATAGCATGCAAGACTGCTGTAATTAGATAAATGATAGGAAAAAGGGAGCTCTTTTGTCTCTTTAACATCATCATGTCCTCAGTGAGCAGCATTGTTCCTGTCCTCATAAATATTTTTCAGCGAATAAGTTAAATGAAGTGGCAAAGAAATGTAACTTATAACAAGTAGAGGTGGAGTTTCTGTCAATACCAAATTTGAGCTCATCAAAATTAGATGAATCTACTGAATTTGAAAATTCTTCTCACTATTGAATGTATAAAGCACACTTAAGTTCCAAAATGCCTTGGAAGCCAATGTTATTTAAAATCTAATTTGACTAGCTTAACAGCAGTTGAAACTGGGAATTCAGATGTAAAAGGCCATATTCAGGTTATTCCATAAAATATTCAAAAGGTCTATATCCTACTACAAACATTCCTTGAATATATCTCCTGGAGAAATAGATACCTGATTTGTAGAGACTTAATAAATAACAGACATAAATAGTTACTATAAATAATAACACTGATTATCCTGGGTAATCAAACCCTTCACCTGCTGAGATATGCAGTGCATTTATGCAGATCAGCTGTAGACCTTTCATCCATGAAATTATAGAATGTATAATGTGATGGGCCATGATATATTCACTGTAATTGCTTATTTATAAAAAGAGCTATCAACAGCCCACTTTAAATAAATTCAGAAATCACTGTAGGGCATTTAGAAATGAATATTTTATATGACATTTTAAAAAGATTATGAGCATTTCTTTGAACAGTAAAATTAATGGCTGTTTGACTGTTTAAACTCATCCAGTGTAGATTTAGGATAATAGCATATAAACTGTAATTACTGTATTTGTGTTTTAATTAGGAATAACCAGCTACCTTTCTAACAATGCAAATCTTTTACCTAAAATATGAATAAAGGGAAAACAAATTAATAAGTGTTAAATTTCCTCATAGGTCTTTCAAGAGTAAAGTATATTTAATAGTAACTGTAAGCTTATCTACCTACCTACTCACACATCTATACACACATCTATACTTTACCACAATAGTTTTAAGCAAATTTATATTTCTCATAAAGAATCAAACTTTTTGAACCTAGAATGTAATATTTAAAAATCTAAAGCTTTTAACATAATCAGAAACAATGCATCTTTTGTGTAATCCTTAGTGTAAATGAATTTTACAGGAGTCTGAAATGCATTATAAAGTTAGAATTAGCATTAAAGCCCCGTATTCCCAAAATCAAGGTTAGGGAAGGTCAAGAATAATGATCTTAGTCCAGAATTAGCTAAAGGATATTATATTACTGAATCATTCACAATGGTCACTGTCATAGCAGAGAAGAAAGGGCACATTTAAAATCTGTGAAATACTGGACGATAGAAATAGGTGTTCTTATAAAATAACTCATCAGACATTGATTAAAAAGCTTCAGAGGGCCACAAAGTTATCTACATATTCCCTTTCATTCTTTGAACAAAAAATATTTTCAATACATTCTTTTGTACATGTTTTTTTTTTCCATGTTGACATTAGAAATCATTAAAACAAGACCAAATGTCTTTTTAAAAATTTTTTTTTTTAAGTTGCCAGTTACAATTTTTTTTAATAAAGTTATTTATTTACTTATTTTTGCTGCGTTGGGTCTGTTGCTGCATGCGGGCTTTTCTCTAGTTGCGGCAGGCGGGGGCTACTCTTTGTTGTGGTGTGCGGGCTTTTCATTGTGGTGGCTTCTCTTGTTGTGGAGCAAAGACTCTAGGCGTGAGGGGTTCAGTAGTTGTGGCACGTGGGCTCAGTATTTGTGGCTCCTGGGCTCTAGAGCACAGGCTCAGTAGTTGTGGCGTACGGGCTTAGTTGCTCCGCAGCATGTGGGATCTTCCTGGACCAGGGCTCAAACCCACATTTGCATTGGCAGCCGGATTCTCAACCACTGCACCACCAGGGAAGCCCCAAATGTCTTTTTCTATATTTTAAAGTTTTTCTGCTGATCTTAGTATGTAATCTCATACATAGAGACTTGGTTATCACTCTTAGCAGTAAATCTAGTGCTATGAAGGATATAAATGATATAGGAAATAGTATCTGAGGATCTCTTTTGGTCCTAAAACAATTTCTACATTTAGAAAATCTTTGGAAGTTTTCTTTAAAAATCATGGAAGTATTTTGTCTAAAAGTAATCGATGTTATGGTGAAGTATCAAGTTTGTATTGTCAGGATAGGCTAGGAAGAACAACTTGGAAAGAATGGTCGAATTCGCAATATTTAATATTATATTAAAACTAATACTGGAGAGAAAGGATGAAGATACAGTGAATATGAACCCTAAAACACATGGAATTAACATTAATTTTGTGAGACTCCAGAAAGAAGGGGATTGGGAATGAGATCTATTTACATGAGATGTATGACTTCTTTTTCATAAAAAATGCAACTGTTGACAGAATTGGGTGGTGTACCAGTTCTATGATAGTTAAACTTATCTATCTAAGAATTCCATGAGAAAGAGCTAGGATCAAGCCAATTAAAAGTGAACACATATAGAGACAGGGATTTTGAAACATGTGTAGGTATTAGCTGTTAAGCAATAGTTTAAACTAATCTCTCTAGATATCATCCACCAGTGAAAGTCTCAAGTCCTTTGGTTGTATGGAGGCTTAAAGGACTTCCAAAACTCTGGAGAAACTAGGGAGTGAATGCTTGGATACACTTCTTGTCTCAAGTCTCCTCTGTCCCTATTCACATACCATTTAGGGTTATTGGCTCATTTGGAACTATACCTATCCATAAATGGGAAGGAAAGAAGGAAAAAGAGACATCTTCTCCTTCAATTTGAATTCTTAATATTCATTTCAACTTGGCATCTCTTTCCTCCAACAGTTAAATTCAAGTAGTAAAGAATGCCAAAATGAGAATTAATTTCATATTATTAAAAAATAAATAAAAATCACATGATCCTATTAATTTCATTTTCTCTATACACATTCTAAAAAACACTAAACACTTTATTATTTTCAACCCACTAATTTATATAAGCAGTGGAAACATTAATTTTATGATGTTACTTTTTAATAATCTGTTCTCAAATATTACAGAACTTTAGAAGTTGAGTAAAAAGTAAAGACATGTATAAAAATGGAATGGTGATGCATTTACATTGTAAACATTTAGAACATGTTTCTCAGTATATTTATATATTATGAATTATATTTGAGTTCAATTTCTGGCTAAATACTGATGCAAATGAGAATATTAGACGTTTGTTCCAGCAATGGCACCTAAGTATTTGAAAAGATTTTTTTTTGAATTTTCCATTGTTGTAGATTACCTTAATGATAAAAATCACATAGGAAATTAATGATGAAGTCTTTTAACTCAGTCTGTTAGGGGAAAACTGTATACTATCATATTTGAAAATTTCCTAGTTTTTGAACCAAAATGGCAATACAGGAGACTCCTTAATTTTGCTTCTCCATTGAATCCACCAAATACACTGAGCTGTATATTTCACCCTCTGAGTGAAATCAAGAAAATAGATGAGTGAGTCCTACACATGAGCAACAGAAAAAAATACCCATATTGAAACAGGTAGGAAAGACTGAGACATATTTTCACCATAAACCCCATTCCTGGTACAGCACCACACAATCAGGAGATTGAGGAGCAAAGGGTTGGACCACACATCTTATGCCCTAATTTTTAATGCTGTCTCCCAAGAGATGCACCCCCAAATCATCCATTTCTGAAAGCCACTGGGGCATGTGTTCATGTGTCCTGTAGGACATAATAAACAAAGAATTTTTAAATGGGCACAGGAGTACCTCCCAAGGTTATACACCAAGGCTCAGTGCGGAGAAATCAAGCAAAATTTCCCATCTCCCAGTTTCTCCCTAGAAGGAATCTGACTACATACTTCCCTAGCTGCTGCCTGAGGGTATGGCTTCTACTATGCTTGCAACTAGTGCTGACTGAATCCTCCCCAAAATGGATGGGTCTTGGAATATCCTCAACTACAGAGAGCCACTAAGAACAAAGATGATGGCTTGGACAATCACAAAGGTTTGAGAAGCAAAAGAGGTCTGGTCAGGCTGATTGATGTGGTTCCTCTCACATAGGAGATCAGTCTGTCAAGAGTGGAAGAGGTGGCTATTTTATCTAATACACAGAAACCAACAGGAAGAGTACAGGAAAATGAGGAAACAGGGGAATATGTTCCAAACAATAGAATAAGATGAATCCCCATTAACCATTCTCAATAAAAATGGAGATAATTAATTTACCTGATAAGGTATTCAAAATAATGGTCATAAAGATGCTCACTAAGCTCCGGAGAGCAATACATAAACAAATTAAGAATTTCAACTAAGAGACAGAAAATAGAAAAATGTACCAAACCGAAATCTTGGAGATGAAGAATACAGTAACTGAAATGAAAAAGTCAGTAGAGGGATGTGACAATAGATTATATGGAAGAAAGGATCAGTGAACTCGAAGACAAGGCAATGGAATTCATTCTATCAGAAGAGCAAAAAGAATGAAAAAGAGTGAAGCTAGTTTAAGAGACTTATGGGACACCATCCAGTTGACCAATATGTACATTTTAAGTTCCCAGAAGAAGAGAAAAAGAAACAGAAAGTTTCTTCAAAGAAATAAAGGCCAAGAGGTACATGAAAGGGTGCTCAACATCACTAATCAGAGACATGCAAGTTAAAACCACAATGAAGTATCACCTCACACCTGTTAGGATAGCTATTCTCAAAATGACAAGAGATAACAAATGCTAAGAAGGCTGTGGAGAAAAGGAAACCCTTGTGAACTACAAGTGGGAACGTAAACGGCTATAGACATTATGGAAAACAGTATGCAAGCTCCTCAAGAAATTAAAAATAGTATGCAAGCTCCTCAAGAAATTAAAAATAGTATTACCATATGATTCAGCATTCCTACTTCTGGTTATGTACCCAAAGGAAACTAAATTATTACCTCAAAAAGATATCTGTGCCCTCATGTTTATTGTAGCATTATTCACAACAGCCAAGGTCTGGAAACACCCTGTGTCTATCATGAGATGAATAGATAAAGAAAATGTGAAAATAATATAATAGGAAATCTTGTCATCTGTGACGACATGGATGAAAATGGAGGGAATTATGCCAAGTGAAATAAACCAAACAGACAAAGACAAATACTGCATCGTGTCACTTACATGTAGAATCTAAAAAACAAAGTCAAATTTATAGAAATAGTGAGTAGAACAGTGGTTGCCAAGGGCTGGAGAGTGTGAGAAATAGAAAGAGTACAATTTTTCAGTTATAAGATAAATGAGGTCTGAGGATCTAATGTATATCATGATGACTATAGTTGATAATACTGTATTACCTAACCGAAATTTGCTGAATAGAACTTGTGTTCTCAAAAGAAAAAAAAAAAAAAATTAAATATGTGAGGTGATGGATGTGTTGATTAACTCAACTGTGGAAATCCTTCCACAATGTGTACATATATCATCTCTTCACATTATGCACTTTAAACATATTACAATTTTATTTGCTACTTGTAACTCAATAAGAGAAATTTTCTACATTTTCCTTCCTATTGATAAAAGGGAAATTTTCTATGAAAAACTAAAGGACAGTACATTCGAACTTCAAGATTATATCATGAAGGTTGAAAAATACTATCTGACCAACCAACATGGAAAGAGGATTTTTCATTTTGCAAGTTATAATGTGTTCACAAGATTTGTTTCTTATTTTAATATGCACTTTAATCTCCTGTTTCTAGGTCCCTGGGGGGAAAAATAAGTGATTTGTGAAAGAATATGATGTGGAATGAAACTTTATTTAACTCCTATTCACACATACACACACACACACACACACATACACACAGACAAAGTAAACTGTATTTGACATCTAATATGTATTTTTCATATAAGAGTAACTTTTAACCTGTGATTTACACTAACTTCTTTTGCCATACAAATACTACAAGCATCAGAGTATTAAATAAAAAGTGACTTCTTTTTTCCCAAAGAAAGTATCTTTAAAAATCAACAGAAATAAGAACACCTTACTTTTGGCTCAGTGAAAATGATTTTAGACTTCTGGCTTCCAGAAACAGTGAGAGAATAATTTTGTGTTGTTGTTTTAAGCCACCAAATTTGTAGTGTTTGTTAGAGTAACCACAAGTAAATAATCCACTAGTTACTGTTACCCATAAACCTTTGGACAAATTTAGGTTGATCTACAATTTAATGCTTTAAAATTTGAATCCAGAAGATATTATATTCATTCCTTTAATACAGTGTCTCACATTCACTTTTTGATGAAGTATTGAAATTAGTAGTTCATGTTCTAAAGCTCAGGAACATCAATAAAGACTTCAGATCTAAAATTATACATCAGCCAGACAAGACAAAGTCAAAATTGCTCACCTTGTATTAATGGGAAAAAAAAGCATATTCAATTTCCCAAAGAAATTTCAAAATGAAAAAAATATAACACTTAAACATAGATGTGTGAACACACTCCTTTTGCATCTAAATCTGAGGGGATTTTAAAATTCCAAATCATGCATTTTAAAATGTTTCTTTTATAAAAATATAAATTTAATCTATAAATATTTATTTTGTACAGTTTATGCATTGTTTTATGTCAAATTTAGCACATTTTCTGTAATCTATTAAAATAATTTTGCCATCAGAAAAAAAGTTGTATATTTTTCTACTTTTAGTAATTAGGATAATTTCTAATGAAGACAAAGGTTTTCTAGAAAGGAAATGAAAACCACATAGTTTTCACCACTGACGAGAATGTATTTACTTGAACTCATTTATCTTCCCTATGAGGAATTTCTCTTCCTGGATGTTCTAAAATCTGTCAGCAGCAAGGACTTGTAGAAAGAACACTATATGAGGCATGTGAAAGCCTGAGTTTCTAGCTCTGGTTTTAATACTCTTTACATGCAGACTAAGCAACCTCAATCTTTTGGAATTTCTGCTTGAGATCTATAACATACAGATACCACTTTTATCTACTTGTAGGATTATTATAAAGATCAAGTAGGCTAATATGAAAAATCATTTTAAAAACTTTATTAGATTCTACAAAAATAATTATTTTATGATAAAATACCAATGTACTTGGATAATTATCTATCAATTAATTATTATGTAAGACAATGACCATATGACACTTTGAATAAAGTAGCACATTACAGCATATTTAAAAATTCTTAATGGATCTCTTTTTTTTTTTTTTTAGTTTCAAGTCTTTTTTTTTTTTTAAACATCTTTTTTTTTTTTTTTTTTAAGGATTTTCTTTTTAATTAATTAATTTATTTATTTTTGTCTGTATTGGGTCTTCGGTTCGTGCGAGGGCTTTCTCCAGTTGCGGCAAGCGGGGGCCACTCTTCATCGCGGTGCGGGGACCGCTCTTCATCGCGGTGCGCGGGCCTTTCTCCATCGCGGCCCCTCCCGTTGCGGGGCACAGGCTCCAGACGCGCAGGCTCAGCAATTGTGGCTCACGGGCCCAGCTGCTCCGTGGCATGTGGGATCTTCCCAGACCAGGGCTCGAACCCGTGTCCCCTGCATTAGCAGGCAGATTCTCAACCACTGCGCCACCAGGGAAGCCCTAAACATCTTTATTGAAGTATAATTGCCTTACAATAGTGTGTTAGCTTCTGCTCTATAACAAAGTGAATCAGTTATACATATACAATATGTTCCCATTTCTCTTCCCTCTTGCATCTCCCTCCCTCCCACCCTCCCCATCCCACCCCTTTAGGTGGTCACAAAGCACCGAGCTGATCTCCCTGTGCTATGCGGCTGCTTCCCACTAGTTATCTATTTTACATTTGGTAGTGTATATATGTCCATGACACTCTCTTACCCTGTCACATCTCACCCCACCCCCTCCCCATATCCTCAAGTCCATTCTCTAGTAGGTCTGTGTCTTTATTCCCGTCTTGCCACTAGGTTCTTCATGGCCTTTTTTTTTTTTTTCCCTTAGATTCCGTATATATGTGTTAGCATACTGTATTTGTTTTTCTCTTTCTGACTTACTTCACTCTGTATGACAGACTCTAACTCCATCCACCTCATTACAAATACCTCCATTTCATTTCTTTTTATGGCTGAGTAATATTCCATTGTATATATGTGCCACATCTTCTTTATCCATTCATCTGTCGATGGACATTTAGGTTGCTTCCATGTCCTGGCTATTGTAAATAGAGCTGCAATGAACATTTTGGTACATGACTCTTTTTGACCTATGGTTTTCTCAGGGTATATGCCCAGTAGTGGGATTGCTGGGTCGTATGGTAGTTCTATTTGTAGTTTTTTAAGGAACCTCCATACTGTTCTCCATAGTGGCTGTATCAATTTACATTCCCACCAACAGTGCAAGAGTGTTCCCTTTCCTCCACACCCTCTCCAGCATTTATTGTTTCTAGATTTTTTGATGATGGCCATTCTGACTGGTGTGAGATGATATCTCATTGTAGTTTTGATTTGCATTTCTCTAATGATTAATGATGTTGAGCATTCTTTCATGTGTCTGTAGGCCATCTGTATATCTTCTTTGGAGAAATGTCTATTTAGATCTTCTGCCCATTTTTGGATTGGGTTGTTCGTTTTTTTGTTATTGAGCTGCATGAGCTGCTTGTAAATCTTGGAGATTAATCCTTTGTCAGTTGCTTCATTTGCAAATATTTTCTCCCATTCTGAGGGTTGTCTTTTGGTCTTGTTTATGGTTTCCTTTGCTGTGCAAAAGCTTTTCAGTTTCATTAGGTCCCATTTGTTTATTTGTGTTCTTATTTCCATTTCTCTGGAAGCTGGGTCAAAAAGAATCTTGCTGTGATGTATGTCATAGAGTGTACTGCCTATGTTTTCCTCTAAGAGTTTGATAGTGTCTGCCCTTACACTTAGGTCTTTAATCCATTTTGAGTTTATTTTTGTGCATGGTGTCAGGGAGTGTTCCAATTTCATACTTTTACATGTTCCTGTCCAATTTTCCCAGCACCACTTATTGAAGAGGCTGTCTTTTCTCCACTGTATATGCTTGCCTCCTTTATCAAAGATAAGTTGACCATATGTGTGTGGGTTTATCTCTGGGCTTTCTATCCTGTTCCATTGATCTATATTTCTGTTTTTGTGCCAGTACCAAACTGTCTTGATTACTGAAGCTTTGTAATATAGTCTGAAGTCAGGGAGCCTGATTCCCCCGGCTCCATTTTTCGTTCTCAAGATTGCTTTGGCTATTCGGGGTCTTTTGTGTTTCCATACAAATTGTGAAATTTTTTGTTCTAGTTCTGTGAAAAATGCCAGTGGTAGTTTGATAGGGATTGCATTGAATCTGTAGATTGCTTTGGGTAGTAGAGTCATTTTCACAATGTTGATTCTTCCAATCCAGGAACATGGTATATCTCTCCATCTATTTGTATCATCTTTAATTTCTTTCATCAGTGTCTTATAATTTTCTGCATACAGGCCTTTTGCCTCCTTAGGTAGGTTTATTCCTAGATATTTTATTCTTTTTGTTGCAATGGTAAATGGGAGTGTTTTCTTAATTTCACTTTCAGATTTTTCGTCATTAGTGTATAGAAATGCAAGAGATTTCTGTGCATTAATTTTGTATACTGCTACTTTACCAAATTCATTGATTAGCTCTAGGAGTTTTCTGGTAGCATCTTTAGGATTCTCTATGTATAGTATCATGTCATCTGCAAACAGTGACAGCTTTACTTCTTCTTTTCCGATTTGGATTCCTTTTATTTCTTTGTCTTCTCTGATTGCTGTGGCTAACACTTCCAAAACTATGTTGAATAATGGTGGTGAGAGTGGGCAACCTTGTCTTGTTCCTGATCTTAGTGGAAATGGTTTCAGTTTTTCACCATTGAGGACAATGTTGGCTGTGGGTTTGTTATATATGTCCTTTATTATGTTGAGGAAAGTTCCCTCTATGCCTACTTTCTGCAGGGCTTTTATCATAAATGGGTGTTGAATTTTGTCGAAAGCTTTCTCTGCATCTATTGAGATGATCATATGGTTTTTCTCCTTCAATTTGTTAATATGGTGTATCACATTGATTGATTTGCGTATATTGAAGAATCCTTGCATTCCTGGGATAAACCCCACTTGATCATGGTGTATAATCCTTTTAATGTGCTGTTGGATTCTGTTTGCTAGTATTTTGTTGAGGATTTTTGCATCTATGTTCATCAGTGATATTGGCCTGTAGTTTTCTTTCTTTGTGACATCTTTGTCTGGTTTTGGTATCAGGGTGATGGTGGCCTCGTAGAATGAGTTTGGGAGTGTTCCTCCCTCTGCAATATTTTGGAAGAGTTTGAGAAGGATAGGTGTTAGCTCTTCTCTAAATGTTTGATAGAATTCACCTGTGAAGCCATCTGGTCCTGGGCTTTTGTTTGTTGGAAGGTTTTTAATCACAGTTTCAATTTCAGTGCTTGTGATTGGTCTGTTCATATTTTCTATTTCTTCCTGGTTCAGTCTCGGCAGTTTGTGCATTTCTAAGAATCTGTCCATTTCTTCCAGGTTGTCCATTTTATTGGCATATAGTTGCTTGTAGTAATCTCTCATGATCTTTTGTATTTCTGCAGTGTCAGTGGTTACTTCTCCTTTTTCATTTCTAATTCTATTGATCTGAGTCTTCTCCCTTTTTCTCTTGATGAGTCTGGCTAATGGTTTATCAATTTTGTTTATCTTCTCAAAGAACCAGCTTTTAGTTTCATTGATTTTTGCTATTGTTTCCTTCATTTCTTTTTCATTTATTTCTGACCTGATCTTTATAATTTCTTTCCTTCTGCTGGCTTCGGGGTTTTTTTGTTCTTCTTTCTCTAATTGCTTTAGGTGCAAGGTTAGGTTGTTTATACGAGATGTTTCCTGTTTCTTGAGGTAGGCTTGTATTGCTATAAACTTCCCTCTTAGCACTGCTTTTGCTGCGTCCCATAGGTTTTGGGTCGTCGTGTCTCCATTGTCATTTGTTTCTAGGTATTTTTCGATTTCCCCTTTGATTTCTTCAGTAATCACTTTGTTATTAAGTAATGTATTGTGTAGCCTCCATGTCTTTGTATTTTTTACAGATCTTTTCCTGTAATTGATATCTAGTCTCATAGCGTTTGGTCGGAAAAGATACTTGATATGATTTCAATTTTCTTAAATTTACCAAGGCTTGATTTGTGACCCAAGATATGATCTATCCTGGAGAATGTTCCATGAGCACTTGAGAAAAATGTGTATTCTGTTGTTTTTGGGTGGAATGTCCTATAAATATCAATTAAGTCCATCTTGTTTAATGTATCATTTAAAGCTTGTGTTTCCTTATTTATTTTCATTTTGGATGATCTGTCCATTGGTGAAAGTGGGGTGTTAAAGTCCCCTACTATGATTGTGTTGCTGTCAATTTCCCCTTTTATGGCTGTTAGTATTTGCCTTATGTATTGAGGTGCTCCTATGTTGGGTGCATAAATATTTACAATTGTTATACCTTCCTCTTGGATCGATCCCTTGATCATTATATAGTGTCCTTCTTTGTCTCTTGTAATAGTCTTTATTTTAAAGTCTATTTTGTCTGATATGAGAATTGCTACTCCAGCTTTCTTTTGCTTTCCCTTTGCATGGAATATCTTTTTCCATCCCCTCACTTTCAGTCTGTATGTGTCTCTAGGTCTGAAGTGGGTCTCTTGTAGACAGCATATATATGGGTCTTGTTTTTGTATCCATTCAGCCAGCCTGTGTCTTTTGGTGGGAGCATTTAATCCATTTACATTCAAGGTAATTATCGATATGTATGTTCCTATTCCCATTTTCTTAAATGTATTGGGTTTGTTATTGTAGGTGTTTTCCTTCTCTTGTGTTTCTTGCCTAGAGAATTTCCTTTAGCATTTGTTGTAAAGCTGGTTTGGTGGTGCTGAACTCTCTCAGCTTTTGCTTGTCTGTAAAGGTTTTAATTTCTCCATCAAATCTGAATGAGATCCTTGCTGGGTAGAGTAATCTTGGTTGTAGGTTTTTCTCCTTCATCACTTTAAGTATATCCTGCCACTCCCTTCTGGCTTGCAGAGTTTCTGCTGATAGATCAGATGTTAACCTTATGGGGATTCCCTTGTGTGTTATTTGTTTTTTTTTCCCTTGCTGCCTTTAATATGTTTTCCTTATATTTAATTTTTGACAGTTTGATTAATATGTGTCTTGGCGTGTTCCTCCTTGGGTTTATCCTGTATGGGACTCTCTGTGCTTCCAGGACTTGATTAACTATTTCCTTTCCCATATTAGGGAAGTTTTCAACTATAATCTCTTCAAAAATTTTCTCAGTCCCTTTCTTTTTCTCTTCTTCTTCTGGTACCCCTATAATTTGAATGTTGGCGCGTTTAATGTCCCAGAGGTCCCTGAGACTGTCCTCAGTTCTTTTCATTCTTTTTTCTTTATCCTGCTCTGTAGTAGTTATTTCCACCATTTTATCTTCCAGGTCACTTATCCTTTCTTCTGCCTCAGTTATTCTACTATTGATCCCATCTAGAGTATTTTTAATTTCATTTATTGTGTTTTTCATCATTGCTTGGTTCCTCTTTAGTTCTTCTACATCCTTGTTAAATGTTTCTTGCGTTTTGTCTATTCTATTTCCAAGATTTTGGATCATCCTTACTATCATTATTCTGAATTCTTTTTCAGGTAGACTACCTATTTCCTCTTCATTTGTTAAGTCCAGTGTGTTCTGAGCCTGCTCCTTCATCTGCTGTGTGTTTTTCTGTCGTCTCATTTTGCCTATCTTACTGTGTTTGGGGTCTCCTTTTCACAGGCTGCAGGTTCGTAGTTCCC
The DNA here is from genome assembly GCF_949987535.1 of Balaenoptera acutorostrata. Classification (NCBI taxonomy): domain Eukaryota; kingdom Metazoa; phylum Chordata; class Mammalia; order Artiodactyla; family Balaenopteridae; genus Balaenoptera; species Balaenoptera acutorostrata. Next base: position 24,225,024 of record NC_080077.1, read on the forward strand.
GTTGTTTTTGGTATCTGTCCCCAGTGGCTAAGGTTGGTTCAGTGGGTTGTGTAGGCTTCCTGGTGGAGGGAACTAGTGCCTGAGTTCTGGTGGATGAGGCTAGATCTTGTCTTTCTGGTGGGTACGTCCACGTCTGGTGGTGTATTTTGGGGTGTCTGTGGCCTTATTATGATTTTAGGCAGCCTCTCTGCTAATGGATGGGGTTGTGTTCCTGTCTAGCTAGTTGTTTGGCATAGGGTGTCCAGCACTGTAGCTTGCTGGTCGTTGAGTGAAGCTGGGTCTTGATGTTGAGATGGAGATCTCTGGGAGATTTTTGCCGTTTGGTATTACGTGGAGCTGGGAGGTCTCTTGTGGACCAGTGTTCTGAAGTTGGCTCTCCCACCTCAGAGGCACGGCCCTGATGCCTGGCTGGAGCACCAAGAGCCTTTCATCCACACGGCTCAGAGTAAAAGGGAGAAAAAAATAGAAAGAAAGAAAGAAAGAGGCTATAATATAGTGAAGTAAAATAAAGCTATTGTAAAGCAAAGCTATACAGACAAAATCTCACCCAGAAGCATATACATATACACTCACAAAAAAAAGGAAAAGGGGAAAAATTAATATCTCCTGCTCCCAGAGTCCACCTCCTGCATTTGGGCTGATTCGTTGTCTATTCAGGTATTCCACAGATGCAGGCACATCACGTTGTTTGTGGAGGTTTAATCCGCAGCTTCTGAGGCTGCTGGGAGAGATTTCCCCTTCTCTTCCCTGTTCGCACAGCTCCTGGGGTTCAGCTTTGGATTTGGACCTGCCTCTGCATGTAGGTCGCCTGAGTGCATCTGTTCCCCGCCCAGACAGGACGGGGTTAAAGGAGCAGCTGCTTCGGGGGCTCTGGCTCACCCAGGCCGTGGGGAGGGAGGGGTACAGAGGAGGCGGGGCGAGCCTGCGGCGGCCGAGGCCGGCGTGACGTTGCACCAGCCCGAGGCACGCAGTACGTTCTCCCGGGGATGTTGTCCCCGGATCCCGGGACCCTGGCAGTGGCGGGCTGCACAGGCTACTGGGAGGGGCGGTGTGGAGAGTGACCTGTGCTCACACACAGGCTTTTTGGAGGCGGCAGCAGCAGCCCCAGTGTCTCACGCCCGTCTCTGGGGTCCGCGCTGTTCGCCGCGGCTCGCGCCCTTCTCTGGAGTTCGTTTAGGCGGCGCTCTGAATCCCCTCTCCTTGCGCGCAGCGAAACAAAGAGGCAAGAAAAAGTCTCTTGCCTCTTCGGCAGCTGCAGACCTTTTCCCGGGCTCCCTCCCGGCTAGCTGTGGTGCGCCAACCCCTTCAGGCTGTGTTCACGCCGCCAGCCCCAGTCCTCTCCCTGAGATCCTACCGAAGCCGAGCCTCAGCTCCCAGCCCCGCCCGCCCCGGTGGGTGAGCAGACAAGCCTCTCGGGCTGCTGAGTGCTACTCAGCGCCGAGCCTCTGTGCGGGAATCTCTCCGTTTTTTCCCTCTGTGCCCCTGTTGCTGTGGGGTCCGCGCTGATAGCTGCGGCTCGCGCCCGTCTCTGGAGTTCGTTTAGGCGGCGCTCTGAATCCCCTCTCCTCGCGCACCAGGAAACACAGAGGGAAGAAAAAGTCTCTTGCCTCTTCGGCAGCTGCAGACTTTTTCCCGGTCTCCCTCCCGGCTAGCTGTGGTGCGCCAACCCCTTCAGGCTGTGTTCACGCTGCGAACCCCAGTCCTCTCCCTGCGATCTGACCGAAGCCCGAGCCTCAGCTCCCAGCCCCGCCCACCCAGGTGGGTGAGCAGACAAGCCTCTCGGGCTGGTGAGTGCTGGTCGGCACCGATCCTCTGTGCGGGAATCTCTCAGCTTTGCCCTCCGCACCTCTGTGGCTGCGCTCTCCTCCGTGGCTCCAAAGCTTCCCCCCTCTGCCACCCGCAGTCTCCGCCCGCGAAGGGGCTTCCTAGTGCGTGGAAACCTTTCCTCCTTCACAGCTCCCTCCCACTGGTGCAGGTGCCGTCCCTATTCTTTTGTCTCTGTTATTTCTTTTTTCTTTTGCCCTACCCAAGTACGGGGGGAGTTTCTTGCCTTTTTGGAGGTCGGACGTTTTCTGCCAGCGTTCAGTGGGTGTTCTGTAGGAGCAGTTCCACGTGTAGATGTATTTCTACTGTATCTGTGGGAAGGAAGGTGATCTCTGCGTCTTACTCTTCCGCCATCTTCTCTATTTTCTCTCTGGATCTCTTTTTATTTGCATGGCATTGGTGCTACTGCTGTGGGAAAATATCACAGTGTGCTATTCTCAGATAACTTTCTCATAATTATGCTGATTGAATGGTATTCTAAAACTTTACTTTTTAACATGTAAATACATTATCACTAATAGAATCTAATATAATTTAAAATCTAGTAATAAAACATTACTTAAATACATTTAAAATCTAACATAATAAATGAAATATTATGTCAAATGTTTTTCTTAATGCAATGGACAATTCATTTCCAGGTTTCTTGGATCTGATGTGATAATAGACCCTTACCTTACACACCTTCACTGGGTAAAAACACTGTTTACTCTTTCAAGAATAATTTTTTTCTAGATCATACCATGGTACACTCTCACCTCCTTCTGGTCTTGACACATGGGTCTCCTTCCCAGTGAAGACTTTCCTTGCCCCAGTCTGAATTAAATACTCCATTCCTGACACCCACTTCCCCTTTATTGCTATATTTTCTATATATTTTTTTCTTTCTGGTCACCAACTAACGTGCTCTATGTTTTACTTATTCATCTGCATTGAATGTTGTTGTATTCTCTTAAGAGAATGCAATGTCCACAGAAGCAACCTTTTCACAAAAATGTTTTTCTTTGTTGTACCTACAATGGTGTTGACATCCAAATAGTTTTGAGTAAATGAATTAATAAATATTGATGCATGAATAAATGTATGATTGAATAAGTAAATGAAGAAAGAGAGTAGAAAGTTCCACATTTAATATTAACTTATTTTACCAATAAAGGTCTAAATGGTATCTCACGTATGCTTAGCTCAACAAACAGTTATATAAGGATAAGAGTGTTATGAGGATAAGAGTTATATAAAAATAGGAGGGGTAAAATAAATACCAAATGATTTTCTTTTCGGGTGCTTGAAGTAATTCCTTCTCTTTCTTTTCTTAAATATACTAGGTGACACAGATATAAGTTTTCTTCTAAACTAAAGAAATAACCAGAGATGTAAATTGCAATGAAAATATGATAAAATATAGTAAAAATAAACAGAGATATTTTATTATTATTATTTTATGTATCCAACGGTCATTTGGATTTACCCTCCTTTTGAGCATTTGTTTTTGCTTTTGTTGTTTTGTTTTGTTGTTGGTAAAATGAGTAGTAAGACTCCAACAAAGAGTTCATAAGATAACTTTCTTTCTAACACTTTTGTTTTGTTTTGTCTTTTAATCTAAAAAAAAAATCTTTATTAAGCCCTCTTCCTTAGGATATCTTCTTGGGTATAGAATTCTACATGGAAGTTATTTTTTTTTTGCAGTATATTAGTACTATTCTTTCACTGGTTTCTAGCCTCCATTGTTGATATAGAAAAGCCAACTGACCTTTGAATAAAATTTGCGTTTTTTTCCTAGACGCTTTCAAGATATTTCTCTCTATCTTGTTTTTTGTAACTTGACAATGATATTTCTAGTTGTATTTTTCTTTCTTTCTTGGAATTCTTAGGTACATTGATTGTATAAATTGATCACCTCTAAATATCTGTAAAATTCTCACTTGAATCTGGAAATAGTGTTTTCTGCTTCATTCTCTCTCTTCCTTTTTGTAAATCAATTAAATATATGTTAGAATTTCTCACTAGATATTCCGTTTCTCTTAACTGGACTTTTTTTTCATATTTAAAGATTTATTTTTTAGAGTAGGTTTAGGTTCACAGTAAAATTAAGAAGGAGGTACAGACAGTTCCCAAATATGCCCTGCTCCCCTACATGCTCAGCCTCCCCCATTATCAACACCATCCCACCAGGGTGGTATACTTGTTACAATTGATGAACCTACATTGCCACATCATTATCACCCCATCCATAGGTTACATTATGTTTCACTCTTGGTGTTGTACATTCTAGGGGTTTGGACAAATATATGACATTTGTTCATTGTTATAATATCATAGAGAGTATTTTCATTGCCTGAAAAATCCCCTGCACTCTGTCTATTTATCCCACTTCCCTCAAGCCCTGGCAACCACTGATCCTTTTACTGTCTCCATAGCTTTGCCTTTTCCAGAGTGTTATATAGTTGGAACCATACAGTATGTAGCCTTTTCACATTGGCTTCTTTCACTTAGTAATATGCATTTAAGGTTTCTCTATGTCTTTTTGTGGTTTCATAGCTCATTTCTTTTTAATGCTGAATAATTTTCCATTGTCAGGGTGCAATCCAGTTTGTTTATCCATTCACCTACTGAGGGATGTCTAGATTGCTTCCAAGTTCTGGCAATTATGAATAAAGTTTCTATAAACCTCATTGTGCAGGTTTTTGTATGGCTATAAACTTTAAACTCCTTTAGGTATATACCAAGGGGCACAATTGCTAGATTGTGTGTCAAGAGTATGTTTGTAGGAAACCACCAATCTGTCTTCTAAAATGGGTGTAACATTTTGCCTTCCCACCAGTAATGAATAAGAGTTCCTGTCACTTCACATTTTTGCCAGCCTTTAGTTTTGCCAGTGTTCCAGATTTGGGGCATTCTAATATGTGTGTAGGTGTGTCTTGTTGTTTTAATTTGCATTTTCTAGATGACATATGAAGTGGAGCACCTTTTCACATGCTTATTTGCCATCTCTATTTCTTCTTTGGTGAAGAGTCTGCTAAGGTCTTTGGTCTATTTTTGATTGAGTTGTTTCTTTTATTTTTGTTGAGTTTTAAAAATTCTTTGTGTATTTTAGAAAACAGTTCTTTATCTGATGTGTCTTTTGAAAATATTTTCTCCCCATCTGTGGCTTGTTTTTCATTCTCCTGATGTACTTTTCATCCTTTGCTAACTCCAGGCTACATTCTGGACACTTCTTACTGACCTATTATCCAGTTTCTTATTTATCTCCTTAGCTATTTCTAATCTGGGGTGACATCTATCCATCAGATCCAAAATGGCTTCATTTCATTACTAGAATTTCTATTTGGTTCCTTTTGAAATCTGTTTTCTATATTCCCTGAAAAAAATTTTTTTCAAGATTTTCTTTTATTTATTTAACTATAGAAATGATACTTGTTTTACAGTCTCTGTCTGATACATTCAAGATATGATTTTTAAAATTGGTTATGTTATATGTTACATTTTCTATGTCTCACTCATGGTGTCTTGTTTCTACAAGAGCCCGGTTTTCATTGCCTGTGGGAATCATTTATTTTATTTTAAAATATATTGTAGAAGTGAAATGTATAAAATGTATTATAGGAATAAAAACATTAAGAGAGTTCACTCTGCCTTCATGAAAGATAATCTTTTGTTTCTGTAAGGGGACTGGAGATGTTACTTGTCTTACTATAATTTATAATCAAGGCTTAAGATTTCCTTCAACACACCATCCCCTAGCCCCCTGCAAGAGATACAGTGGTGAGCAATGGACACTGACGTACTTTAGGTCTCTTTCTTTACTCTAAAGGATCATCCCTTTGTGGTCACGGCCTAATGTTTCATTTTAGTTTACCAAATACATTAAAATTGTTAATATTATCTATTTTATAACTAAAGTTCTCAACTTTTGTAAAGCTTGGGCTTTTACTTTTTAACCATTTTCACTTCACTTTTTAGCCATTTTCACTTTTTTTGGCTGAGCCGTGTGGCATGGGGGATCTTAGTTCCCCAATTAGGGATCGAATCCGTGGCCTCTGCAGTGGAAGCATGGAGCTTAACCACTGGACTGCCAGGGAATTCCCACACAGCTCTTTCTTACTAATTGGCAAATGCCCTTAGAATACAAACAACTTTGTTTGCCCTTGTCTTTCCCATGGTTTTGGCCTCGAGATTCCTCAATGTCTTCAAAGCTCTTAAACTGACTTTTTAAATGATTTCATCCAGCTCTTTTTGTTGTCCTAAGTAGGAAGATTGGTCTTAATCACCTGGCCCATCATTGCAGGAAGCAGAATCTGTTTTATAGAAAGGTCACTTGCTACAAATATATTCACATGTGTACACTCTGAAATATGTTTTAGATAATTTAACATACAGATAGATGTAGGTAATGTTGGCCTTAATCAGAATTAATGGCAATTATTATTAGGCAAAGATGAGTTTGTTTGGGCAAGCAGAGAAATCACAGTTTGGGACAAGGAAACTATGGTGACCTATGGGCAAATCTGAGGGGACAAAGGAAAAGTTAGCTTTTATTAGGTTCTGGGAGGAAATTAGGGAAGACTGTCTTGAACAAAAGTTCACTGGAGGAGAAATAGAGTTTGGAATTGTGGCAGTTTCACAATGGTTGCAAGTGATGGGCAGTTTGCTGTTACTGAGGAATGCAGAAATCTTCTTTCTTCCTGCTATGTAAGTTGATATGAGGGGTATATGTATGAGAGCTCTTCCTTCATGGCTTCTTGACTCCACTTTAAATCAGATTTCCTTTATCCATTTTCACATTTCCCCTTTCTGATCAAGATCTTTCTCTGAAAGCATCATTGATCAAGCATCAGGTTATTTGTTTTGGTTGAAATCTTTTTTGTCTGGGTTACTTTGTGCCAGGAAGGACCTTTCCTGGAAGTCATGTCCCACGTGGAGAGGGAAAGAGCAAGTAGCAGTCATAAATCATAGGGGCCACAAGGAAGGTAGAAGGAGGGGCTCTCAGGCATCTGTCATTCTTAAGTTCATATTTAGTCAAGGTTGTAAGCATTGGAGGTCATCTCAAAGTGATGAGCTAACATCATTCTGTTTGGTGCATTATTTCTGCCGATATATGACAGGTAAGAGATACAAAGTTTAAAAATGATTATGCAAAGCATAATTAAAAGTAATATGACAAATCTAGTTTGTATAATCGTCCTGAGCCATGAACCTAGACTTGTAGTCAGCCAACTGAACAAATCAAAGGACCATGGGGAATCAAGAGAAACTTGTAACCAGAGTGTTTGTTTCCTGATTTTATGCAATTAAGTTTCTGCTTCCCCAGAGGAATTTATCCATGTGCAGGAAGTGGTATTTGCTACCATGCATACACCACCTTGTTCTGCTAGGAGGTAGTTTAGGACAATTTGATTACCTAATATCATCTTAGCTAAGGAATCTAATGACTTGTTGGGTAGCTACTGCTTTAGCGGTAGAGTCAGCTATGTTACCTAGGATAGTGGATAGATTTCTAACCATGCACTCATTGGTGTGTACATCGAGCCAAGGAAGGAGTAAAGATCTGCCAAAGGAGGCAGACCCAGAGTCATAGACCCTATTGTGTGGTTCACATTTGGTTTTTTGATGTAGGCCTAAGTGGTTGGCCCAGTAATTGGTCCAGATCGATTATGAATGGACAGTGGAACAACTAGGTATCCTAACGAGTATTGTCTTCCTATTCACCAACTATCTAGACATTCATAAGCCCAGGGATGACACCACCATCCACAAAAGATGAAGCCAGGTATGGTGCAGAGGACTTCAGCTAAGTTTGTATTATTTATTTAGATGTCTGCTAAAATGGAGTTATTTACAGTGAGCAACCAGGAATCAGGTCCAAACCACAAATATTTATACAGATAGAGGATACACCTTTAGAGTAGCCAATGACTTTGGAATATTATGGAAGTAGTGAGGTTTTCTTACGTCTAATGGAGATAAAGTTTTAAATGGCCCATATGTTCAAGATTTATTAGATGTCATACTCCTACCAGCAACTTTGGCTATTATTAAAATTCCTAGAAATTCCAAACTTGACCCCCCTGGAAGCAAGAGGGAACCACCTGTTGATATCGCTGCCAAAGCACTACTCTCAAAGGAACCAACAACCAAACCTCTGTCATGGTCCAAAGGGATGTTCTCCCACATGATAATCTAGAAAATTGACTAAAGATGTCCAATAATTGGCCCCCTAAAAGGAAAAACAATATTGGAAATCTAATAACTGTTGGTTTGATGAAAAGAGAGAGCTCTGCTTTCAACCAAGTAATAATCCAGTTCTGCCAGACACTCTAAAATCCCTGTTAATGACCACTCGACATGCATTGAACAATTGGTTTACTGATAAAACGATAAACTTTATGAATCAATACTGGTGGTTAAATATTAATAAAGCCACTAAAAGTGCCTACTTTGTTTGCCCCACCTGTCCAAACCACAATCCTGGAAAACCTATCCGCACTGCCTCAGGACACTTTAAATTGTCCAATGGACCATTCCAGGTTTGTTTGGCAAATTATTTATAATCTTTTGCTGTCTCACGGATATAAATATGTTTTTGTAATGGTTTATATATTTTTTCACTTGACTGAATCTTTCCATTATAGACAGGCTACTGCCTCTTCGATAGCTAAAATTCTATTAGAAAAGATTATCTTTACATGGGGAATCCTCCTCAAACTTCATAGTGACAAGGGAACTCGGTTCATGGGTAAAATGTTTTGCCAACTGTACTGCCTGGCCGGTTCTACAACACTTTCACTGTGCTTATCCCCCTCGATCCTCAGTGCTAGTTGAACACACTAATGGCACCATTAAAATTCAATTTGCAAAATTTATAGAAAATACCTTGACCAAAGACACTGGCATTGTTCCTTCTAAATATTAGGTCACCCCTTTGGGAACCCATAAACTTTCACCCTTTAAGATAATCACAGAATGCCTCATGTTCCTGCTTCTTTTGACCTATATAAGGGGGGAAATACTTCAGTATTGTAAAGGCTGAATTGTTTCTACTGAAAATAACCATGCTTAATAGGACAGTCTTTTCACAGCATGCTCCCATGAGATGAAGGCCTTAAGCATCATACCTTACAACCTGGAGATTTCATTTGTTGGAAGAGACATCTTCAGAAAGATTCTCTCCAGTCTCACTGGAAGGGCTCTTACTGGTGTGCTGCCAACTCCAGGACACTTGGATCCATGTGTCACATCTAAAGAAAACACCAAACACTGCCTGATCTGTACACCAACTGGTGACCTGAAAGTAAAGATTTCTAAGAATTAGAGCAGATGACAGCTGAAGGAGACAGCTTTTCCAAGATGACTAGACCAACCCTGTATAACTTTTTCCTGCTGCTGTTTCTTACTTTATTTTCTCTCCACTTTCTTTGAATGACAATGTTTTTGTCCACATTTAGCAATCTATTGCAAAAGTGGGAAGCTAATCTGATTGTTGGGTTGCCACCTGAAACTCTGACCTGTACATGAGAGTAGTGACCCTTCAGTCCATCCTGTAACTAATTTTTCACTTGTCCCTAATGTCACTGCTAATTTCACCCCATGTCCGCTTGATGTCAGTTGCAGATTAAGACTCTTGAAGACAGATCTTCCAGTGTCCTGTTTCTGTCTTCAGTTATCCTTGTGAAGGCTCAGCTGAACAAAACCTTTTTTGCTAATAGAACTATACTTTCAATTCCCACCTCTTTTTTTCTTTTTTCTTTCCATACCTTAATGCTGCCTCTCCAAATGCACCAAAAGAGAATACTATTCATAGGGCTAAATTTTGTAGAGCCTTCAGAAAAGACCCTTGAATCTCCTTGAATGCTCTGAGAGAGGGAGTAAGGTAGCTTGAGAGATGAAGAGTTGACTTAGTGAGAGAATGAGAGAGTAAATAAATGTGACAGAGAAATAACAACTCTAGTTTAAAAGCTAAACAGCTTGGAGTAAATCATATCTTGAAGTGAAGGAAATAGAAATTCCAGAGTCATCAACAATGCAAAATCAAGCAGAGAGATCAAGGTTTAGAAATAGCCATTAGATTTATCAATTAATAGGTATGCTGTTTTGTGTTTTGGATGTACTACAGTTTAAGGAATGTGATAAATAATTTGAATGACTAATGCAGATGTTGATAAAGAATTCCATGTTTACAATTATATTAATCTGGTAGGGTTGCCATAACAGACTGGGGATTGAAACAACAAAAATTTATTTCTCACAATTCTGAAATCTAGAAGTTCAAGGTCAAGGTGTCAGCAGGTTAGGCTTCTTCTTAGGCCTCTCTCTTTGACCTTCAACTTCTCACTGTGTCCTTACATGGTCTTTCTTCTGTATGCACATTCCTGGTGAGTCCTAATCTCTTTTTATAAAGATAGCAGTTGGATTAGGGCCTGCCCCAAAGACTTCATTTAAACTTTATCACTTCTTTCAAGATCTCTAAAGAGAGAGTCACGTTGTGAGATACTGGAAGTTGGGGTTTCAACATATGTTTTTTGGGAGAACACAGTTCAGCCCATAACAATGATCTTAATTCAGATATGTCCAGATTTCTTAGCGATCTTGTAGTCATTAATCTCTTCTATCAAATAAAAATACTTTCAACTGTTGGGCTCAATTCTTGTTCTGCTTTCTGATGGATTATAACAAAGTCATCCAATTCCTATCACTGTAACTATTCAGTTAATGGGGATTAAGAGACCTCTGAAGTGATCTTGAAAGAAAGTATCCTGTACCCAACACATCTTATAAAATGGCCAAAATACAGTACCTGAAGAGCATATACAGAAATTGCCATATTCGCTGTACTTCTTCTTTCCAAGGTATCTTGAAGTCCCCTTTTCTGTATCATGGACATTTATTTTCTTATGTTTGGATGACATATTTGGTGTGAGAGTGTGTCAGGGGTGGGGCATACAGATAAAGCATCCTTAACAGGTGTCCTGAGGTATCCAGATGATTGCCCTGCAGTGTAGGACATTGAGGCAGAGGAGAAACTGTACATCATTATAAGTTTAGAGCCTAAAAGCACATCCCAACGGAGTCAAATTAACTTCCCATTGTCATGTAGCACATGGTATATTGACAGTTGAATAAAAATATTAATGGAAAGAATGTATTATATCAGCTTGGCTAGGATTATATAAAGATTTAATTTTAGGTTCAAAGCCTGGATGGGAAAATAAATGTAATTAGAGATTAATATGAATCTGCTGGTAATATGCTCATAGTTACTACTGTCAGAGACTAAAAGAATATACAATAATTGCTTAAGTATGCATTTGAATCCAGAAGTTTGAACCTGAGAAGATTTTTTCCCTAGTTAGCTTTGATTTTCTGAGGGTCAGAGAAGATTTGGGTTGACTGCATGTACTGGATTCCAGACGAGTCATACACTAGTTCTTGAAATGAATAATAAGTGTGCATGTCAAGAAAGCCTAGCCAGCAAATGGAAAGAGAAGAAAAGTGTGAAGAGGAGGAAACTTAGCACGTGACAATTCTGAGGCAGGAAACTGGAAACAGGAAGTATTTTTAGATACATAATACGTTAAAATTATGTTAATTTGTTGAAGTCACCCTCAAGGATTTTATGATTCAGAGAAGAATAATATCCCTCCTCTTTTGGTAAAAGTGTCGGTCAAACCTGAAAAGTAATGTTGACCAGTTGACAAGGTAGTGGACCCTATATTCTAGGCCTCTATTTTTTTCTGTTATTCTTCTCTGTTATTCTTCTGTCTTCTCCATTATTTTTCAGTATGACCTTAGGCAATTTACTTAACCCTCCTTCAGCGCATTTTCTCTGCCAAACAATAATTACTCCAATTGTTCCCTCTGAATCCTAATTTTCACTTATAATATTATTAGGTACCTTCATTGTCTATTATGCATGAAGGCTATGGAAAAGTAAACCAACCAAAAATACTTCCAAAGCAAAATATATCATTCCCACTTACAAGAAGTTCATAGTCAAAAAGAGGGGAAAAAATACAGATCTGTACATATTATAAAAGAGTCGTCCAACAAACAATGCTGAGCAGAAACAATTTCTGCCCAATTTCAAATGAAATGTTCTTGATATGTTTATTGGTTGGTTTTCTTTGTGTTGTTCATATATTATGTTAATTTTTTGACATCTTATTATGTCATACACTCTCCTCTATATTTCTCCTTCAGTATGCAGACACACCATGTAAGCCAGGTATTACTATTTTCATTTCATAAATGAGGGACTAAATTCTAGAAAACTTAGTTAACTTACTCAAATTCACATGGCCACAATTGCTCTAACTGGGAGAGAAAAATATAAACAAACAGACAAACAAAAAACAGTTTCTATAACCTGCTTCTTAATGTTTTGGTTAGATTTTGTGGCCTTACTTTCTTGTTTGGCAAGTGCTAAAGATGTATCAAGTCAAATACTTTGGGCCAGCTCAAATTTTTTATAGAACTGGACCATACCTTTTTGGTATTTTTAAATGAATGAATGGAGATGAATTGACATAAACTAATGCATAGTTTCCACCTTCTATCCCTCAAAAAGAAACCCTCTCTTTCTCTGTCTTTATACATTCTTTGCACAAGGATGAAAAAAGAAAAAAAGGAAACAGTAATTTTAGAATGAAATGTATTTGTTAACTCTGTCTGCATACCTTCCAAGACCAAGTTTTCCCAGAAGTTAAATAAATATATACATAGATAGTTTTGTATTCCCAGTGCCTAGTAAGAAGGGGAGGAATGGGGGGAGAGAATTTAGATTCTCCCTAAATGTTTATTGGATTGACTCAACACCAATAGAAGGTTGAAAGAAGATGCCAAGGAGTAGAAAACCACAAATAGAGGTAAGGAAGACATGTGCATGCATAAGATAATAGTTTCCAAGTACTGTAAATACCATATAGAGTGCTGCTTGTACTAAATGCAAACTGATGCTAATCTCACCATCACCACCACTGTTTCTTATTTTCAACTCAGTCAAGCAGCTTTCAAAGGCAAGAGGAGCTTCGCAGCTCCCAGGGAGGAAGTGCAGGGTCGTAACTTCCTAGCACAGTGGTCTAACTACACTGAGCATCTGACAAACCCCAGACCATTACCACCCCAACCAAGCAGTCGCTGGTCATTCAGAGGAAAAGGGAAGAGTGTGGAGAGTGGGAGCAGAAGCTGCATGTAGCCCTGATCTGTGCATAAGCCTCTGGGCTTTGTTCACGTGGCTCCAGCAGACTGTAGAATTCAGGTTGTTCCTTCTTCTGGCCTTAGATAGACATGGCACAGTTTCAAAAATAGCCTGTGCTTTTTTAGACCTTTAAAGACATCATCAATCATTGTCTTCTATGGTAATGCTTCAATTACCCAGGAGGAAAAAAAAAAAAAAAAACAGCAGCCGTGGAAGTGACGTCCTGATGTGCTGAAAATCCCAACTAAAAAAGGGCAGTGTTTGCATATTAGCCGTGTAAGCAGCATAAGAACTGTGATGAACCATTAATAAGCCTCTCTCATGCTTTCCAAGTATTCAGGAAATGTGCTGCCTGACAGGCCGGATCTTTATAGGATTAGCTTAATGGTTTGTCACTTTCTGCCTTGCTTGCTGCCCTTCTGCCTTTTTTTATGCTGAACACTATTGTACTGAGCATTCTGGCCACACAGAACTCCGTGGCCGTACAAGCCTCGTGTTTCTCCATGATAAGCGCCCCTATTTTAGGCACTTACAGCTCATCCATGTTAAATGACGTCCAGCAAAAATGAAGCCCTGGGGTCATTCATTACCCTCTGTACAAATCTCGTCCATTGCTTACTGCCAAGGTGGTTTCGAATCGGCCACTCCCAGGTGATCACCTAGAATAATGAATACCCAGGGGGACGGCTCCCTCCACTCCACACCATTTGTATCCCTGGGAAACGAGCACATGCACCACACCACGTCAGCCTGGAGAGGCACACAGGTGCAGCTTGCTTGAGCGCAGCTTGTGTGGGGCTCCCATTTGGTAGCCAAGGAGTTCCAAAGCATGTTAGGAAAAAAAAAAGCCGTATGACAAAAAAAATATATATATATATACCACATTGAGGTGCTTGTGTGACCCACTTCTGCAGCAAAGAAATATATGGGCTTTTATTATTAAAACAAGATCTTTTTCTATAGCTTCTTATGCAAACAAAAAATATTCAGTGTCTATGGGAAAAGGTTAATGGAGGTTTTGGATATTTAATGAATATGAAATATTAAGAGGGCAGGTTTCATCTATTACTATTTTTATTGATACATTTTGCATACCCACGAAATATACATGGTGGCTTTATTTGCAATATGAAAAGTTTCACATTGCAGTAAGCCTTTAATTAGAGTTTTCAGATTATCATCTGTGACTGCTTTATGTTAAGTACACCAATTCCCTTGAAACATTTGAGGTGGCGACTGCCTGCACCACTGATTTTATGAAGGTTCACAATCTGTGAACACCATAGAATTTAAACTTGCTTTATATGCCATGCAAACCCCTCATATATACCACCACAAAATCACATCCGATTGCTCCTTACTCCTGATCACACATACACACGTTATTGATAGCACTTCAGGGGTTCTTCTTCAACTGTTTTAATTTGCCTCAAGGGATTGATAATGGGATAAAGAGCTTTTCACCACTCAATCACATTTTACAAACCTAGTTTGAGTCTGTAATGACCACTAATGCTTAGTTTGAAAATATTGTTGTCTGCAATCCATTTTCTCTTTGAACTGCTTATGTTTCAAACAACCTGTTTTTTGAATATTATTAGGTGTTTTTCGTGGTAATGACATTTTGAATTTTAATGATTGGCTGGAAATTGTATAGTGATGATTCACTCTATTTTAGACCTTCAGGGTTTATCCTCTTTAAATTGTAAAATTAGAGTGAGAATTAATTCATATTATATAGCATGTATATCACTAAGATCATTTGACTAGACAAAGCTAACCACAACTCAATATCTATTCCAACACCACGTACTACGAACAAGCTTAGTTCTCTACTAAAAACTAAAGTACTAAAAGTCTGCTAAATACTAAACTAGTTTTTGAATAACATTCAAATAATTCAGTACTAGTTTAGCAGGGGACTGCTACAAGAGTTTATGATCACATCGCTTTTATATGACAATCAAAATGTATTTCAGATAACAGAGACTGATACAGATATGGATATATAGAAATAGATGATTAATAGACAGACAGAAATACACTATTCTTTCATGATATTGAGATGGATAAACCAGGAGCTGGTGGGAGAAAATCCCAAGATTCTATCAACACTTAAATATTGTAGAAATAATGACTATTTAAGATTTCATCATCTACTACAGAATGCATCTCAGTGATTTCTGTTAGATTCACAAGTCCTTCCTTGTGTCATCAAGAAAGACACTTTAAGGCTGGGTTGAGAAAGCAAAGGAGAAGGGAAAAATTTCCTACTTATGGCCCCACCATAAGAAAGGGAGACTTATTAATATAAATCTGAAGCTTGAGAAATGTAGCTAAATCTTTGTCAAAATAGAACTGTCTCTAGAAAGTGACACTTTGTAATTCTCACGGTATCACATCTCCACATGCCACATTCCATCTCACTCAGCATTGACCTGTCAATGGACAAGAAAGATTCAGATGGAAGATTAAACTGGGAGCAAAAAATGATGGACATTTAAAAAAAGATTCTAAAGATAGGCAAAAGTGGAAGATGATATACCAAAACAAAAACAAAAAACAAAACAGTCCATGGGTTGCATAATTAGATCAGAAACTCAAAAAGGTTGCTTAAAGGACAGAAAGTGGTAAAAAAGTTGTGAATCAATGCTGCTGCTATTTGTCTCATCAGTCTCTGGTATGAAAACTGGGTCTTCATCAGAACAACAGCTACTTCACTTTGTTACAGTATGGGATTACAACTCATCATAAACATTCAGTCACTAAAAAATGGGGGCATTCATCGTAGACAGAGGTTGGAAGGAATGTGACTTAGTAGAAATGGCCAAAGCAGGGAAATGAGAAAAAGGGCAATCACAGATCATGAAACCACTGTAAAAATCTGTGAGTGAATTTAGCGGTAGCCAATTCATGTATAAAGGCCGATTCATAGAAAAAAGATAATTTTTAGACATTCAGACATTAGTGGACTTTTCAGTACTGAAATGCATTTTACTTTACTTTGACATCCAAGTTATTTTGAAATGTGTAAAATTATAAAAGAGTTGATTAGAGCAGCATGGCATTATGTAAATAAGTAAATGAATACACCCACACACTTCATCTCTAATCAACACCACTGTTTCTTAAACTTTCTTTTTTCCTTCCTACTACCAGGTAAAATTTCTATGACTACTGGTTGATAAAATGGTCAACATTTCTTCACCAAATTTTCCAATGTTGAAAATGCACAGACTTATGCAAACATGTCTATTTCCTTCTAGTTTATAGCTGGTTGGACTTTTTAATGGTTTACTGGTTTAAATGGATGGAAGGGTCTTGACTAATCTTTTCCTCAAGATCATTTTCTAGATAACAGTCATGGCTTAATTTTTTAATTGTAAATGTCTCTGCAAATCAATATAAAATAAAAATAATTTCTTTACAATTAGAAAAAGAAAAGAGCTACCTCATTCTTATTCTAATTTTGAGGACACTGATTTTCTATTTAGGCTCTTTCCCTCAGTGCCAGACATTCAGGGACACTTACAAAAATGTTTAGGGTTGATATATATAGTACTGTGTCCATAGGCCCCTCAGAGGTCAAGAAAGTTATGATAATGATTTTCCCAGGGTTAGTTCCTGTACTTAATGTTCATCGGCTGATAGATATTTTTATTTCTTTGGATTTATTGCTTAGCTTCTGGTGGATTGTTTTCTGAGTTATCCTTTGATCACAAGGTGAATTAGATTTGTTTTCTAGTTTCAAATATTATCCATCTGTTGCATGAAACAAGTTATATTAATTCACGTCTCTCTTATTCAAAAACTTGATTTCCTTTTATAAATTGTGCCATTAACAAATTATTTAAGAACACAAAATATGAGATTGACTCTCAGTTTAAAAGTTTCTATGTTGAAAATGGAATATTATCACTGTCTATACCGTTTGGCCAAATATCTTTTCCTTTTTTGTTTTCATTAACATTTATGAGGGCAAACAATGTAAGTAGATATCTAGTATATCATAATATTTAAATAGAGCTTTATTTTACAGTATTTATTGGAGTTAATAAAAACACATGCATTTAAAAAATTTGAGTATTTTTAAAAATTTGTCCTTGTACTAGAAATAAGTTGAAAATAAAGTTGAAGGAAGATCTGGAATGTAAAGCTTATGAAACAAGAAGACTTTATTATTTTTAAATTTGATTTTTTTTTTCAGAAGTAAATCTAAAAGAAACATTTACCTAATCTGAGATATGTAGATGTGAATTATCCAGAGAAGAAAGGACATTATAGACAGTCTAGTTTATATTCTTGATTGTTGGGATGTGGTCCTTTTACTCTTTTTTATGCTTCTAGGTTCTTTGTAAAATACTTAATATACATGTTATACGGGGCAGCTCTCCATCCTACCCTCTACCAACAGTGTTTGGTATAATTGTCTATTCATTGTTTTAAATCATGGGATATATTTTGAATAAAGACACAGTCTCATTTTTTTACACTGACCATTGGAATCTGTGATATTTGGAACTCTAAGAAATACATACAAAAACTGATCAAGAGTTTATTTTTTTCTTCATAATGGAGTACATTAATTCACATGTACACACAAATCAGTCACCTCTGTACAGAAGTTACTAAGACTATCAGAAAATAAAACTATACATTTAAACTGAACTTTGTTTCCATATGCTTTAATCAGTTGAAACGTTACTTAATTCAAAGAGTTCCTTCTATAGCATTGTAAAATTAACTCTACCTTCTTTTAGGCTGTTCAGGTAACACCAATAGTTCTGATAACAATTTATCTATAGAAACACTAACATGATTGAGAATATAGATGTATTTATTACTTTTAATTCTTTAAATTTATCCACTGAACACAAAATCAATTAATACAAAGTTAGATTAGGTAAAAGAACATTTTAACATTTTTGTACTTATTGTTTAACATTCTGTACTTTTTTTTTTTTTAATTTCTTTCTTTAGGCTGCTTCGGGTCTTAGTTGTGGCACGTGGGATCTTTTAGTTGCGGCATGTGGGCTTCTTAGTTGCGGCATGCATACAAGATCTAGTTCCCAGACCAGGGATTGAACCCAGGCCCCCTGCATTGGGAGCATGGAGTCTTACCCACTGGACCACAGTTTGATAAAAGAGTATAAAATCTCAGTCTTCTGAGATTTTAAAATCTCAATTTTATAAGCTCTTCTTGGTACTGAGCAACACCTACAGTAGGCTTCCATGATACAGCTCATGGGAAAACTGATTTTACATCTTCACAGTAATACAACTAGAGAAATGACCATGCTTAAAGAAATATTGGCTAAAACATTAGTGCTTAAAAATATTAGGAACATTTTTGTTTCTAATCGGTGTTTCAAAAATTAGGAACATCCAGTATTTGGGAATTTTCAAAACAATTTCTATAAAGTCTAAAATTTTTGAGTTTCTCTGATAGGAAATTTTAAAATATGAATAACTTTAAATAGTAGTATTACCACGTTCTCAGTATGTATCTAAGATGTCCCAGAAGTTTGTTTACTAAAGTAGTATTAGAATTCTTTTGAAAACCTCAAACCAAGGACTGGTTTGGGCTTTCTTGGAATTTTGATTGCCTTGGGAAAAGAAGAAAGATGTAAAGGTTATAGCCCCATAAGTATCCATATCAGTCTATATTCATCTCAGGACAGAAGAAGAATTCTAAAAGGAACTTCTAGCATATCAGATTCTTCTAATTTCTCATTAATTTGGAATGTGCCTTTAATAAACATATTCTTGAATATTATTGAAATAAATGGTCTTAGTGAATTGAACATTCATTAATTTGAACATTATATTGTGCATGTGTTTGTGTTATAATATTCACACTCATGTGCCCCATATTCTATGTTTCATCATCCAAAAGGAATTGACAATTTTAGATATAAAATTTACACCTTCACCACAGTATTTTTAAATGGAGTATTAGGCAAATCATTTTACTTTATAGTTATTTTATATTAATATCTGCTTTCATTGATCTTCACAGGTCATACCATAGTATATAAAGGTGTTTTTGTAACTGCCAGAAATGATATTCATTGGAAGTAATACACATTCCTGTTTCCTCCATTCAATCCATTTCAATTTCATAAATTGTATTGCATGTACACTGGGAGAAAGCTCTGCTTTACACATTAGAATACAGGGAATAAACTTCACTCAATGAACTTACTATTTTATATGCGATTAACTTACAATTAACTAAGCCCCCCACACAATTGTGATAAAATGTAAAAGGAGGAAATGCCCAAACAGGTCGAACCAAAATGCTAAAATAATTTCTTGAGAAGGGAAAATATTTTCTGTAAGAGTTTCAAAAGGTTTCATTTAAAAAATGGAGATCTGATCCTTGATTTTAAACATATTTTATTGAGGTATAGTTTACATATTTTAAATTCAGTAAAATGTACAAATATTAAGGGTATCACTGGATGATTTTTTCTATATGTATACATTAACCATGTGTTCACTAACCAGATCAAAGTATAGAAAACCATCACCCTCCTCCCCCTTTCTAGCCAATGCCAGTGACAATCACTATTTGATGTTATTATTATTTAGAGCATTCTGCTGGCTCCACAGCTTGCCTCCACTTGGTATTGCTGGGCTTTTTAATAAAATGCTTGTGAAATCACATTTCCTATGATTTTAATTGGTATATTCCTGATAACTAATGATGCTGAATGTTCTTATGTACCTTTCAGATACATTCTTTGATGAAATACTTGTTCAACTTTGAATCCTCTGTCAGAAATTAGAGATAAAGGTAGATAAAATAGGTAGTTAGATGATAGATAGATAGATAGATAGATAGATAGATAGATAGATGATAGAATGTATGGATGAATGACTGGAGAGACAGAAAGAGGTATAGATAATAATTAATTTGCTATAATGGAATATATGTATCCCTAATAATTGCCGTGCTGTGCAAAAATCACAAATAAAAATACATGAGGCTTATGCAAAAAGTGGAGTTAGGGAAGTAACATTCAAAAAAGTTTTTAGTAGAGCACACATACGCACACACACACACACACAAACAAAAACCTATTAAAATGATAGCACTATTTTCCACATATGAAATGATTAAGAAATGCATAAATATTAAAATAAATTTTGTACTTTTTTTCCTTGAAAAAGACCAGAAGTTTGCTTGGGGAAGTGAGCATGAAAAGGATTGCAGCTTGTGATTATTATGAATTGGTAGAAGGAGGGTTATGTGAAATATGATGGAAAGTTGTAACACCAGCTGAGGAAGTGTGGCTCACAGCAGACACAGTGATCAGAGGTAGCTGGTAGAAGTTTGAGGTATATGCTTGTATACGCTGGTATTCCTATGTAGCTCAGTTCAGCTGGGAACAGGTTTGTTGTTTGTTTGTTTGTTGTGGGGGTTTTTTTTTTTTCCTGTTTTCAGGTAGTGTTTCTTACAGAAGACATTGTATATAAACAAAAGTAAAATTTGCAGTATGCTCAAATTTTTCCTTAATATATCAAATGTATTGGAACATATCCATGTTTCCAGAACAAATTTTGGAGCAGAATTGACTTCATATTCTCTTGAACATAATTTTCAAGATTCATAGGTAATCATGTAAAACCTTAGGAGAACTGGATACCTAACTGAAGCAAACTTGTTCTGTAAAGGGCCAGATGTTAAATATATGTGACTTTCCAGATTACAAGGTCTCTTTTTGCAATTACTTAAATATGAGTAGTCGCACAAAAGAATCCACAGTCAATGTGAAAATGAATAAGCATGGCTGTCTTAAATAACACTATAAAAACAGGTGACAAGCAAAAAGTTTATAAATGTCTGCTTATCCATTTTACATTCTATAGAGGACTATAATTTTGGGAGGTGTTAATAAACTTGGATTTTTTTTGTCACTTTAAGAAATTACAAAAAGGATGTACATGACTGGCAAAAGGTTAATGCCTACTATAACATTCTCTAGTTTGCTGTCTATGTTTATGCAGGATAGAGAGTTTACATTGTATCCTTGTTTTCTCTCTTAACTAGAAATTAAAAGTTATTTTGTTAAAATCTATAATTAACGGTGATTGAGGCTACACCAGAAGCAATAGTGATAGAAAAAATACAGATATTTCTGTAAGGTAATTGAGTGATTTTTTTCAAAGGAAAAAGAGAAATTTTGACCAAAAATAAAGTCTCAATTTATCCAGAATATGAAAGAGCATAGCAAGAGACAAAACTTGAATGTTTTTTAGCAAGTTGAAGAGGGTTTGGGGACATGCAATTTCATTTTCCTTCGTTTGTAATACTTGAGTCTGAAAAAAGGCTATGAAATATGTTTAAATTTTGGAAAAAATTTGCTCCAATTTACTTGTTCGCAAGATGATTATGTGAAAAAAATGGAGAGAGAAAGTTGTGAAACATTTACTGCAAGGTACTATGTTAATCTTAATAGAGAATTTGTCTTTTTCTTGTTAAAATAATAAATTAGTGTTAGAAATGTTAACACGGGCTAATGAAAAATATACTTTATATTCTATATAATATGCTGCTATCACAGAAATTCCAAATCTTACCTGGATGATTTCTTTGTTTGGTGGTGAATGTTTCAAGAGTTTGTTTATTACAAAATATAACAATACATTTCCAAATATTTTAAAATAACAAAGATTTCTCACTCGTGTTAACATCATGTTTATTTTAGAATATTTTATTGCCACTTTGATTAAATAAATATCCAAGTCATTATTTCTCAGGTCCATGAACGTATTTTCATCTATCAGTCAAATCTCCTATCAACTCTTCATTTAACTTTCTCAAGATCAGGACCTAAAAAAATTAAAATTAAAATTAAAAAATAAAAAATAAATTCATGATATCCTTTACCTCTAAAACTATCTTTAAGATTTTCCGAACAGCCTATGGAAAATCGAAAAGATTTCATATTCACTTTAAAAAATAAAAATGGTAGAAATAGTTTGATTTGTTTGGTATGCTTCATATTTCTTCATTAGTTCAACACTGTATTAACATCTGCATCGGATGAGTTGTCAACTCAAAAGAGATGCTCAGTCTCAGTCTTCCAAAGATTAAGTTTGTACAGGCAAAATATCATTAACATGAATATTTCAGATATTGTATTTTCACGGGAAGGACCTGTAGGTTTGTTGATGGCCTCATTGTTAATAATATTTTTACCACCAGGGTAAACTTTTACCAAACCCTTTTAAAATAGTTACATATTATACTCCAACAGAAAATTGCACTTTCCTCCATTCTGATATCACTGGTTACTGTAATAAATTAACCACAGCTTTTCAGTCTCATGATCAAACAGGCTTCTACTTATCTCTGATTTTTGCCTGAAGGCTCTGCAGTAAAAACACAGGCTAGAAGAACAGGAGGTGTCAGAATAGAATGCAGACTGTGACAAAAGAAACCAACTTTATTACAAATGTATAAAACAACCTCACCAAGGGGGCTACACGAAAATTCAATTGACTTAAGTAACTTCGGAAATGACAGATTACTGCAAGATTCAAGACGAAAGGAAATGTCAATAAGAACCGCTGGTAATATTTCTTATAAGAGTACGAGTTAACAATTCTGGAATCACTGTTTATGTTTACTGGAATTGCACAAATAAATAAATGAATGATAGATGATAGGAACAAGGTTTCTCATCTGTTGGTGTGTGAGTTTACAGATAAGTAAAGAGGAAGACCGGAATGATCCATGGACTAGAGTTGGAGAAATCAGTAGAAGTATAGTTTTTCTTAACATAAATAGAGATGGATAAATATAGGACTATTTAACTTATGTGTGTATAAGTTAAATATATACATGAGTGAATATGTACACATATATTCCCTTACTGTGTCAACTGAGAGGCAGAAAAGCAACAACACCCAGTAGCCATGAGCATTCCTAGTGACCAGATCTTTGTTACTAACACGATTCTCCAATGAAAGGAACCAGGGATACTTGGATAGATGGATGATTCTAGGTCTAGAGCAGGAAGCATACTAGGTAGGCATGGAGCAATTTGTAGTGCCTAAAAGTAAGGAATTCCTACACACACACACACAGAGTGATGGGGCTGTGTCACAGGGACAAGGAACCAATTGAAAGAGCTGGAACAATTTGGGCAACAAATCAAAATGCTGATTAAATATATACAATGGAATATTAATCAGCCATTAAAAAGAATGAAATAATGCCATTTGCAGTAACATGGATGGACCTAGAGATTATCATACTGAGTGAAGTAAGTCAGACAGAGAAAGACAAATATTGTATGATATTACTTATGCAGAATCTAAAAAATAAATGATACAAATGAACTTATTTACAAAACAGAAACAGACTCACACACTTAGAGTATGACCTTATGGTTATCAGGGGGGAATGGTGGGGGGAGGATAGTTAGAGAGTTTGAGGTTGACATATACACACTGCTATATTTAAAATGGATAACCAACAAGGACCTACCATACAGCACAGGGAACTCTGCTCAATATTATGTAACAACCTAAATGGGAAAAGAATTTGAAAAAGAATAGAAAAAAAAGATCATTAAAAAAATAAAAATAAAAAAATTAAGTATCCAAAAAAAAAGCAAAGAATCTCTAAATAAATGGAGAAGCGTAGTGTGTTTCTGGGTTGGAAGGCTCAACATAAGAAAGTTCAGTTCTCCCTAAATTGATATACGGGAATATACAGTCCCAATGAAAATCCCAACAATATTTTTCATACTTAGAGACAAGATTTTTCAAAACAAAATTTTATGGAATGCCAAAGGAATTTGGTTTAGTTAAACAATTGTGAAAAAATAATAAAACAAGAGAAATTAATCTACCCAGTTTCAACTTATTATATATCTATAGTAATCCAAACAGCGCTGTACTGGTGGAAAAGTAGGCACATAAATGAGTGGAACTTGCCAGAACCCTGAAATAGACATGAACAAATATACCCAACTGATTTTTGGCAAAAGTAACAAAGAAATTCAATGGAGGAAGGATGGACTTCTCAACAAATGGTGCTGGAACAACTGGATACTTATAAGCAAAGTAAAATAAAATAAACCTCAGCCTAAACCTCATACCTCATACAAATATTAACTCAAAATGGATCACAGAACTTACATGTAAAACGTAAAACTGGAAAACTTTTAGAAAAAAACCATAAGGGAAAAATCTTCATGATTTATATATAGACAGAAAGCACATATTGATACCAAAAACACAACCCATAAAAGGGAAATATATAAACTGGATATCATTAAAATTAAACACTTTTGTTCTAAGAAAGACATTATTCAGAGATGAAAATATGAGCTTTGGACTGGTAGAAAATATTTTCAAGCCATATATCTGACAAATATCTACTATCAAGAATGCGACTGACCCTTGAACACAGGTTTGAAATGCATGAGTCCACTTATACACAGACTTTTTTCAATAAATTCTATAGCAGTACACGATCTGCAGTTGGTTGAATCCAGGTGGATGGTCGACTCCAAAGTTATATGTGGATTTTCAACTGTGTGAGAAGTGGAGGCCCCTAACCCCCATGTTGTTCAAGGGTCAACGGTATTTAAAGAACACCCAAAACTCAGAGTAAAAACTATCTAGTTAGAAACTGGGCAAAATAAATGAGGGGATTTTGCACCAAAGAAGATATCCAGATGGCAAAAAGCACATAAGAAGATATTTAACATTATTATTCTTTAGGCAAATGCAAATTTAAGAAATAATTATGTATCACTATACACCTAACCAGAAGTTCTCAAATGAAATATAAGGACAACACCAAATGCTTATGAAGATATAGAGAAACTGTATCACTCATACGTTGCCAGTGGAAATGTAAAATGTTCTGCCACTCTGGAAAACAGTTTGGCAATGTCTTAATAAACATACACACCCACTCTATGATCCTGCAATTGCACTCCTGGTCTTTTATCACAGAGAAAAATGTTATGCTCACACAACAACTTATAGACAAATATGTTCATAATAGCTCTATTCATAGTAGCCCCAAACTGGAAATAACCCAGGTGCCTTCAATGGGTGCATGAGCAAACAAACTTTGGTATATCTGTGTCATGGAATAATATTCCAGCAATAAAAGGGAACAAACTGTTGATACATCAACTGTTTGGATAAATCTCCAGATTATTTATGCTGAGTGAAAAAAATCTTTAAAAATTAAATACTGTATGCTTCTTTTTATATAGCATTCTTGAAATGACAAAATAATAGAAATAAAGAATATATTAATGGCCAGACATCAAGTAAAGAATGGAAAAGGGAGAGAACTGATTGCGGCTCTAAAAGGGCAACATGAAGGACAATTCAGATATTGGAAAAGTTGTGTATCTTGCTTTTATCAATGTCAACATCCTGGTTGTATTATTTGTACTTTTGATTTTCAAGATGCTAGACTGGGAGAAACTGGGGAAAGGATGCATGGGATTTCCCTGTAATATTTTTTAATATTGCATGTGAATCTACATTTATTTCAAAATCAAATTTAAATTTTAAAATGACGTGCTATACAAGAAGCACTGGTAAAAACTACCTGCAGTAAACATTGAATATTGAGATTAATCACTAAGGAATAACGGTTATAGAACACATGGTCAATGTTACTTTAACAAAGTGTTAATAATCTTAGCAACAGAATTGGAAAATAAGTTGAATGGAAGAGGGAGAAAAAATAACAGTGGCAATCATGTTATTTCTTACAGCAGTATTCAAAAAATTCTGTAAAAGTAGTTAAAACCTTATTAGGAAAACCATTAAGAGACTGAATCAGTTTTCTTAATATTAAAAGTTTCTTTCAGAAATTATATCTGTCTTGGTGGAAAACATTAATGTGAATTTCTAATTCTCTTCAGAGTCACTTCAGGTTGTTTGTTATTCCTTAAAGTAAAACTAAAATATGTTTATTAAATATGAATATAGTATAACTCATTATTATAAAATCTCTATATGCCTATAGAGCAAATTTTAGATTGATATTAATAAAATATTGAAACAGGTTATTTGTAATTGGCTTAATTTTGAATTTTATGTATTTATTTGTACATTTATTCATGTATTGTTTCCCCCTTTATAGTTTTGTACAAGTATGATTTGCAATTTAAACACTGGACTTTTTCTTTAAAACAAAATGTTTAAAATAAATTAAAGCAGAATAAATTCTGCTTTTTGTTATTGATACTTTTAAGATGAATTGAAGTAGAAGGATGAGAATTGTGTCTGTCTTTCTCCTCCCCTTCTATCATGGATAGTTTCCATTATATCAATATTAAAATATGCCAAGTATAAGAATTTTATTCTGAGATTCTTTTTTCCTGTGCAATATCTTTCATTCCCTGGAGGAGTATCAAGCATGTCACCCTGTCTCACTGAAATAGGTAGATCCATTCATATGCCCAAAGAAATAAACATACAGTTACAATTACATTATGGAGTAGGTTCATATCTTAATATTCTCTTTACAGTAAAAAGTTCTTAAACTCTCCGTTGGCTTTCACCAAATTCCATTAACATATATCTCTATGGGGAGTAAAATATTATAAAACAATAAATACTTTGCTGGGAAAAAAATATTTTAAAAAATTAAGAAAAAACTAATATTTTCTAATTGAGATAAATATTGCCGCACGTCACACTGCATTTTTACCATAATATGATGTTCTGTTTGGTTTTGGTTTTGGTTTTTATCTTTTAAGAACTATATGTTTTCCTAAAATAAAATTATTGAGAGAGATAGGGCATTTGATCATGGTTTTCTGTCTTTTAGGCAAAATTGTTAGCTCTATCTAGTCCTTAACTATACATTTACTTTCAAGCCTAAGGTTTTTGCCATTGCTTTTCATAACCAAAAGTCATCTTGTATAATAGCTTTTAAATGTTTATGTAAGGGTCCTATTTAGCACACTTATTACTGTTTATACTTATTTATATTCTTTACAATTCATTTGTTTATGGTCTAGTGTTAGGTCTAAGTATCAAATAAGTTTTAAAAAGTTGTTATGAAATCTATTACTTTTTAAATAAACATTCTACTATATCAACCTAATGTGAGATATGTTTTTATTTGTTTATATTCCTGATAATTTTTAAAGCTTAACATCTAAATGTCATGCAGACTACAATAGAGTACAGTGGAGAAGACAGTGGAATAAGTAGGTTGTAATATCAATTTATTTAATAACTATGTTTCCTTGATTACTTCAACTTCTGGTGTTTTAATTGCCTCAGTTCTAACATTGACATCATTAATCTTCCTTACAGTGATACACAATTTAAGAACCAAAGGAGATGCTGTAAAAAAGCACTTTAAGACTATATATTCAATATTAATAGGAAGTATTACTTATTATGCTCATAAGTCTCTAATATTGGCAACTGGGATATTTTATAAATTGAAAATAATATAATTCTACACATTTTTTTCCTTTGTAGTTTGTACTATTGCTGCTTTCAGGGGCAGTTTTTCTGTTTAATACAGGATCAGGCATTTAAATAGGCCAATTTGATGTTGCTGTAGCTTATTTCATGTATAAATAAACTCAATTTTCCAGACCCACAAATGTACTTTTCTAATGAAACATTATTTTTTTGTCTGATATTCCCAGCTTTATTTCTTAGCCTACTTAAACTCTGAAGAAACTTTAAAAAGCTTGCAGGTGTATCAGGGAATGATGCCATTTTATCATGTTTGGAATGAAATTGTTATATCAGTTAAGAGCAAAAGAAGAATGAATTGAAGTCAACTCATTCTTAATTATCAAATCTTTTAGAATTTACATAAAATTACACTCATCTAAAGTCAACAGTTTAGTGATCAGTTTTGATACTTTTTTCATTAATTTCACCTGGGAACAAAAGCGCAAAACTAGTATATGTTCAATTCTACAAGTGAGTTCAAAGAAGTAAAAAAAGTAATTTATTCATAATGCAAAGCGAATTTCTGCAAAGAAAAAAATTATAATTGTTTTTGAATCTCTAGTACCTAGGTAGTATATAAATATTACATGCAGCTAGAAGGGCAACTCTATCTAAGAGTTGCCATAGCACATTTTAGGGTACATAGTATCTGTAGTTCAAACCATTCCTTTAAGAGAGGGGTTCTAAACAATGTGTTTAGCAGACTGATACCATCTCACACTTTTAAGCATCATTACAAGAAGAAATCTAGCATATGTTAGCTTTCAGGTAGCAGGAAAATCACTATGGCTCACTATGTGAAATCACTAACACGTTCCACTATCATCATTTCAAGTGACGTTAACAGCTTCCCAATGAAGAATTTAAAAATTGCAGTGTCTAGAGTTTTAGAATTTCAGATTCTCATCTAAGTGCTGAAGTGATACCGCTCTCTGTCCTCAAGGAGATCATGCCCCGCGGGGGAAGACAGACACTTTAAAAGACGATTCTGAATCATGAAACAGATGTTAAAATGGATAGACAGTCAAAGTCCTGTGGGAATGCAAAGCAAAACAAATTCTTAAGGGTTTGGTGGTCAAAGTCATCTGAACAGTGTGTAAATTTTTAAATGGTTAAGAAACCCATCCCACTAGATAAGTAAATTGTATGTGTGTGTGTAATACAGAACGAACTATTCAGCAAGTAGCATTTTTGCTTTGTCACTAATGTTGGCCCTTTTGCTACCCCTGCTGTAAAAAAACTTCATTATCCTTTTCAAAGGCTGCATTTCTTCCCTCCTCCCCCTTATGATCTTTTGATAGTACAAGCTGTTTGCAGCAAAACCCTCTAAGGAAAGATGGCTCCTAATGGTTTTCTCCAGTCTTGGAGGTGGTGCACAGCTTCCAGCCCTCTATGGACCCTTTATCCACAAGGTGCTCTTGGCTCCAAAGTAAAAAATATTCTAGTTCCTGTGTACTACAGTGAATACTTCATCCTATACATGGAAACACATTCTTTTTTTCCCTGTGTGGACTATCTGTCTATAAAAGTATGTAACACCTAACTGTTCCCCAGTTCACTTATTTTTACTGCTAGATGAACCAGGAGAGGTTATTTTCTAGAAAGAACAAAACGATTAAATAAGCCTTATTGTAAAATCACATCATAATTTGAAAGGAAAGAGGTAGGATACTTTATTAGCAACCTTTTCACCTAAAGTTCAGGAAAAGTACTTTAGTATGTGTCAGATGCTTTTATATTAAATATAACCATGCATATTTTATGGAATGGTGTATCAGCAGATGGGAGACTATAATATAAAGACATGACTAGGATATTCATTCTAAATGAATGGGGAAGAAAGATATGAAATGAGTTATTTGAATATGACAAGACAGGGGGGTTTTTTTCTTTTTTTTAATTGAAGTATAGTTGATTTACAATATTGTGTTAGTTTCAGGTGTACAGCAGAGTGATTCAGTTATATACATATATATGTATATGTATATACATATATATTTTTTCATATTATTTTCCATTATAGGTTATTACAGGATATTGAATATAGTTCCCTGTGCTATACAGTAAATCCTTGTTGCTTATCTATTTTATGTATAATAGTTTGTGTCTGTTAATCCCATACTCCTAATTTATCCCTCCCTTGCTCCCTATCCCCTTTGGTAACCATAAGTTTGTTTTCTATGTCAATCCACAGGGTTTTTTCTGTGTGTGACACCTCTAGAGGTCTTTACAAAGAAAATCATGGCAACTTTAAGAACACTGAGGTGTAAAAAGGAGACATGAGCTAGGACCAGTAAGAGGAGATAACCTAAATCATATTACACTAATGACAACCAGAAAAGCCAAAGTTAGTTTTTAAAATATATACAATCATGGGGGAAATAAGAACAGTGCTCAATAAAATACACAAAGGGTAAAAATTGATGCCGCAGATCTGGTAAAAATTGGGCAAGTAGAAGCATATTTACTCTCTGTAGTATGTACTGAAAACAATAAAAATAACAGAACCTACATTTTAAAAAATAATAAAACATGCAAACGATTTCCTTAAACAAGTCAAAACACAATTAACCCTTTTATGGATATTGTCTCAATTCTGTGAAGATGTCAATGATCTCCTATTTATTTATTTGTGTATTTATGTATTTATTTATCTTTAACTCTCTTTGGAGATAATTCTTATATTTAATCTAGGAAAATAAACTGATGAGAAAAACTGAAAGAAAAAGATCTGAAACAAGAGATTAAGGACAGATATTGCCAGTCATAAAAGAAAGTATAAACTTATGTTATTACAAACAGTATGGTATGGGCAAAGAAATAACCAGAAAAATAAACTGAAGGTTTTTAGAAAGGAAAGCCTCCAAATTTATATGGGAATTTGGTGTCTAATAAGATGGCATTTCAGTAAGTGGAGAAAATTTGGATTGTTCATTACAGTATTGGGAAAACTTAGTAGCCAGGAAACAATATCAATTTCCTTACAAGAAATAATATTTGAAATGGATCACTGATTTTAATGGAATAAAGCAAAATATGCTAAAAATTAAAACAGTCAAAGTGCCCAAACACAACTGAGGTAAGTAAACAAACCCTTTCAAATAAAAACACTGATTTATAAATATGATTAATATATCTCTTAAGGTTCTTTGAATTATAAAGAACAGAAAGTTGACTCTTGTATACTGCATTTAAACCAAAAACAAGATATTTGGGGATAAATTGTAATTGAAGGAAAAGCTGAGCAGCTGGGTTGAAGGACAAAAGAGAGTATTTGAGAATTTTAGAGACTCTCATTCACAAGACTCAACTGCAACAATTTCCAGTTTTTTAATTTAAATTTTATAGTTTCAGGGGAGAAAATCTAAATGACCCAGTCTCAGTATTTTTTCATAAAATCAGCTGTGGCGAGGCCAGTGGGGTACTCTAGCTACAGATGAGTCCCATTTGCTGGTGCGATTGCCTTGGATGCATATCTTTGTGAGCCAGGATTCATCATGGGGGCCTAGAATACCTGTGAGTTTTAAATCATCAGCAGGACACATAAATACAATGAAAAACTCAAAAAACCAAATATCAAAAAGGGAGAGCATTGCACAACAAATATGATAGTGACTACATTTCCACTTTTAAGAGAGAACACGTATGAATAAAATTTTCAAAAAACAAGCCATGAAGGGAAGAATATCAAGATCAGTAAAGGCAGGGACATTGAGTGAGTTACGTGAAAACTCAAGCAAGTTTCTTTCCTTCTAAAGCATCTGTTTTTTCACCCGAGTAATAGAGATAAAAACGGTACACAATTCATGCGGCTTTGTAGATTAGCTGAAATAATCCAAGCAAAAGATTTACTGTAGCACCCAGCATGGAGTAAGTGCTCAATAAATAATAGCTATACTTGCTTTGATAAATATTATTATTAACCCCCTAGAAATGGGGGTTTTATGTATATAAAAGATTAAAAGTAAAAAATATAAATGGTCAATAAACCTATAGAAAAGAACTCTAGACTTTATTCATATTTAAAGTTTAAACATTTTTGAACAATTAGGGAAATTTCATTTGCCTATTAGATGGGTAAATTTCAATTAATACTAAACATTGCTGAGGGTTTTCAGTTGATCCTAAATAGCTATAAGCTTTTTGAAAATAATTTATTATTAACTCCCAAAGTAAAAAAGGACACATCACCTCTTTTTTGGTAAGTAGAACTATATTCCTTCAGAAGTAGGAAGGCCCAGGGGCCTGCCTGCTCTTTGGTCTGTCACCTTGCCCCATCTCCTGTGTGTTGTGATCATCTTCCAGGGCCAGGACAAAAGGCAGGTGGGGCATGTGCAATGAGCTTGCCATCCAACATGGATCTAGCTGGATGTACGTCCAAGTTGGCAAGACCAACTCTGTCATCAAGTGGTACTGGGGTCTGATAGCAATGAATAGAGGGAGATAATTATTTGGCTTCAAATTCCAGGCTTGTATTTCAATCTAGCTTTGCCCAAGAACCCTGGATTTGTGGGGTCTGGGACATTTCCCTTTCGTTAATAACACTTTCTCTTGATTTCCATTTACCTTCATTCTTCTTTTTACCATTGGTTAAAACACATCAAAGAGTCAAACAGTTACTATCCCAAAGCTCCAATTAAATCTATTTCTATATGTTTATCTACAGATGCATTCACATAAATGTCTGAATGTATTTGTACAGAATCTTGCTTCCAACATTGTTATTATAATAAGGGAAAAGAAAATAATGTTTATTATTCAGGAATCAGTGAAATAAATTATGACATATCTTTAAAATGGGATATTAGGTAATTATTTTAAAACATAATATAAATTCATAAGTACTTATATTAAAAATGTTCATTACACATTACTAAGAAAAACAGCAAGGTGGAGTACAGGAAGTGTTTCATGATTTTTACATTAAATACATACAAACATGCACACACACACTCATACGCTAATCTTACATGTTTGCCTCAGGGGTCGCAATTCAACAGCTGTCCCTCAAAGACTAGGCAAGTATTATCAATATCTGTTGTAGCTAACTAAAAGAATTAGGAAGCAGTGGTAGGAGGGAGGAATTTCACATTTAAGTGCATTCAAATTTAGTTTTTAAAATTTTAAGTACCATATTGCCCAAACAAAACCAAAAATGATTTGCCTCAAACTGCTAGTGGGTGAATTCTAATACAAACCTTCATATTCATTGAATAGCTCTAGGAGGCTGCATGAAAAATTCCTAACAGAGATTCATATTTTAGAGTTGAGCTACGATGGTGAAAGGTGACCTTAATTTTATACTTTATACTCTTCTGTACAGTTTTACATTTTTTACTGGTCAGCATGTGTATCTTTATGCTAAAAAGGCTTACATAAATAAAAATGCATGACAAATCAATGAAACTGCTGTATTAATATTTGAAATATACACAACATAAAATTTTTGATAAAATAGGAAATATTCATGTCTGGATACTCCCACTCCAGCAAGATCTGATTACATATATTTCTCTCTATGTGTTCTACTCTAAAGTTTTATTGTAATATTATAATGC